>NC_083584.1:5103282-5415783 GCF_027579695.1 Neoarius graeffei | reverse complement strand
TAACCACTACACCACCGTGCCGCCCCACATGAATGGTTATCACTGATAATTAAATTGTTTCCATTTATTGATCAAAATGACAACATGAAAGGTCACTTGCATCATTGTTCTTCGTGCTATAAATAAAGCACTATTTAGAATCCATTTGGCCCACTTTAGAAATACATGAATGATCATTATCATTGATAATTAGAATTATTTCCATTTATTGATCAAAATGACAACATGAAATGTCTGCCTTTATCATCCACTTGTTCTTCGTGCTATAACACTGTTAAGAATCCATTTGGCCCACTTTAGAAGGATATTTTGGGAGATTCCTTTATGTTGGCTACATGTGACAGCACCAGGCAGGCTGTCATTTTTCCAGTTTGTTGTCGTAAATCGGCTACGCAATTGGTTTAGCGCGGTCACGTGGTGTCTCGTGACGTCAAAATCGCATTCCGCTCTGAGGAAAATAGTTCTTCAGAAAATGTCTCGATTTAAAAAACGAGTGCGATTCTGTGACGCGGAAAGTTTGCTATAAGTGCAACATAACTTGGTCCTTTTTATCAGCTAAAGAGCATGTGGCTCAGAGACGCCGGAGCGACCTAAAACGAAAACGGGGTTCATCTTATGGTCCAGTATTCCGGAGCGTCTGCACAGGGCGGCCATCTTACCACAGACAAGCGCAGTACACTGAGGTAAACTGAGGTAAAACCATTGAGGTGCTTTAATGTTTATCTCGCTGAAATTTTGACGTATATACAAATGGTTTGATTTCTTAAAACATGATTAATGTGGTTGTAATTCTGGGTGCTTGAACATGCTAAAATCGTACCTTTTCTCTTCAAAAACGACTTACTGCAGCTTTGTCAAAGTTGTGTTTCATGCTAGGCTAGCTCGTAGCACCAAGTAATTTTACATGGAAGGTCATGAGCAGGGGCGCCGCCAGAAATTTTGGGCCCCATGAAAGATTAGAATTTTGGGCCCCCTAACTTTGCCCATCCTCGTCACAATTGCCCTATTGTCATTATTTGATTTTTGATAGCCCATGGACCTTGAGTTTGTGACTTTGTTATTACATTTTATGTATTAACCTACCAGGGACTAGATGAAAACTGGTCAGTGACTAATTCTGGTGCATTTACAATCACAAATGAAAATTCAAGATTTTGCCACATGCCTTCTTGTGCTAGGACAATTGGTAGTGAAATGTGTGATGTGACTGCTAATAAATCATAGAAAAAGTTTTCTACCCAGCATCAAAACACCTATAGGGTGTTCACACGGCACATATTTGCATCGATGCTGCACCGATGTATTTTGTTGCGATATATCTTACACCGGTGTAAATTTTGCGCAGCGTTCACACGTCACAACCTGCTTACTAGAGAGAAGCGTGTTAGCACCGGTGCAGCCCCACTTGCGGTCACACGGCAGTTTCTGTGACCGTGCAACAGGAGCAAAAACTTTATTACTATCATTTCCTTTGATAGTAATAAAGTTTTGATATCATTTCCTTTTATTACTATCATTTCCTATCATTATTACTATCATTTGCGATAGTAATAATGTGGAAATTAAATATGTGCATGCGTGAAAATGTACTTCCTTTTCCTGGTTGTCATGGCATCACCAAGCGCCGGGAAAACAACGTGGATGAAGACACCAGTGTTGCCAGATATTGCTGATGTTTTCCATCCCAAAATATGTTCAAATCCGCCAAAATGCACTTAACACTGCCCAATCTGGCAACACTGGAAGACATGCAGTTCTGTTGTTGTTGATATTCGCCATTTTGGAAGCGCAAAATACCAGGATGCAAATTATGCAATGCCCGTATGTAATCAACTCTCCTGACGCGTAGCGAGTCTACCCCTGTAGCGTTCAGACATCCCATTTTATATCGGTGCTGCCCCGCAAACTAGCATTTACTCCGGAGTAAATTTCTTAAACCACCTCCCAAGCAGGGTTAGATTTGCACCGGTTTAAGCAGCTTTCAGGGGCTACACCGGTATAACTTTGTACCGTGTGAACGCTCTACCGGGGCAGCCCCGGTGCTACACCGGAGTAAAAGTTGCCGTGTGAACACCCCTCTAGTTAGTTAATGCATGAAAAAGTTTGATGCATTCAAGTTTGATGCATTTGAATGAACTCCATACTCAGTAGCCTTACAAATGTTACCCATAAAAGACAGGAAACATCTTATTATAAATTTATTTCAAAGTGACACGGAGTGACATTTCAATTTGATCAATTACGTACGTATTTCTTCATATGTTGTAACCTCTATCCCTCTTTTGTGTGTGCTGCGCTTTCTCCAGCTCCTCAATTTGAAACCAATGGTTTAGAGCAGGGGTGGGCAATTATTTTTTCCATGGGGCCACGTGAGAAACAGAAAATTTTGTGGAGGGCCGGACCATAAGGCTGAACTAAATTCTGCATAATATTAATTCTATTTCTTTATATAAAGCAATAAATATCATTGTTTTTACAAGCTGCTAAGACTGGTAAGAGTATGGAAAAAACGAGGTTGCCTTAAACAAAAAATGTCATTTATTCAATCAAATTTCCCAAAACAATGGTTAACAAAATGTGAAAGTTTGTACCATTTTTTTTTTTTTTTCTTTCAGTCACATTCACCCCAAAACACAATAAAGACATCACAATATTGTCTTTCTACTCCAAATATCAAACAAGACAGGGTTTTTTTCTAGAAAAATTTAGTATGAGGGCGCTCACCATGGCGAGGGAGCGAAGCGGGGGGGGATGGTGCCGGTTGTCCGTCGCCCCCCTCCGCCGTGCAAAGCCTTTGAAAAATGCTCCAATGGGACATTCTGAGGCTATCTGAGAGGGAAATTGTAACAAATTGTCAACATTGAAAAAGAAAGAAGTAATCTTCTTCTGCCCCGGACAGTCTTTGGCTTTCTTCCGCTTCGTGCCGCGGGATGACATCTTTAAATGCCCAAGTGTCAACAAAAACAACTCGCAAACTACTTCTGTCAAAAGGTCCCGCGCTGGTGGGTGAAAGGTCATTCAGTCTCGAGAAATCTTGCTCTACAAGTCAGCTGACCTTGTATGTAACCCATGTCAAATCTCGCGAGAGCAGCAGCGACAAGTAAACAACATGGCGCCTCAGTCTGGAAAACGCCAATTCGGATTGTTTTTGCACCGTCTGGCGGTGTATCTACTATGATTGGAATATTTTTGGAGCAATTATAATGTATTTGATGATCAGACACATTGTCACGTAGTGTTGCTGGGATGTTTTCACGGAGTCGGTAAGGGGGCGCACGCCGAGAGTAAGAGGGTGCAGCGCCCCTGTTCCCCCATTTAGACGAAAGCCTGCAAGATACATCATATTATAATAATGATGCCCACATTTGTAGTCTAATCACCTCATTTGGTGTTTTTTATTTGTTCAGTGAGAGAAATCTAGTCTCTGTTGGTCTTTAACGAGTGCATCAAAGTCAGGTTGAATGTCTGAGGTGGAGATGCGAAGCACAGCTGACAGATGATCATCAGTCCATTCGGTGTAGGTATCAGATCTACAGATCGGCTCGGGCTCCGGCGCCTGCTGGTGACGTCACATGATGTGATTGGCTGGACCGTTTGAAGGATGACGTACAAGTTTGTAGTGGGTCTGGACAAATTACGGAAGTAGTTTTCGTGGGATTCCATGTCATGTTCATGTCGCGCGCATTGCGTTTTTGTTGAACACAACTTCAAAATAAAAGCAATGCACATTCAGTCCATGCATGAGGTAAAATTAGAAAATATGTTTATTTTGTAATTTCTAATTAACCTTACGCGGGCCGGTCAGAATGAACCAAAGGGCCGGATGCGGCCTGCGGGCCGGAAAATGCCCAGGTCTGGTTTAGAACGTGTGAACATTCCACACACGTAACCATGTCAAACACTTGACTGGTGCCCGTTATTAGCAACACTTTAATCTAGCAAACTGTATATGGCGCTCGCTCATTAAAAACTTCAATCCTAAAGCATTTATGGGTTGTATTGCTGCTTACCTCCTTCTCCAAAGGGGGGTTCAGTGGTTTGGTAGGGCGGAGGTCCCCTTGAGGCTGAATCTCTGCATATTTAGGGCACCCCATTAGTTATGAAACTGGTTATTAGCACTAGTTATTAGCACCAGCATAACGTAATATTTCATCTTGTTTATCACACAAGTCAGTTCAGTTATTAAAATGGAAAAAATGTCACTGTACAAACTGTAGAAGTGTTCTCTTGATAGGCTAATCCAACCACGTTCATACTGTTCATTTACCATTCGCTAATATTTTGAACGCACATGTGAGTGATAGCTACCTTTCTTTGGGAAAAACTGAGTGACCAGTTGCCTGCCTCTCCGGTCCCTCTCAGCTTTCAGCTGCCTTTCTTTACGTTTTTGACAGCCACTCTTCATATTTAGCGATCATAGACTGTACGCACTCCACTGCTGGCTGGCTGGCTGCTGCACCGCGACACAGCAGCAAGTAGCGTTGCACTGATCAGCACACAGATTTAACGCATCGCGCTTCTACCAGAACTGGACCGTACCATTTCGCAAAAGGGGGCGGGTTAAATGACAATATGTTGAAGAACTCAAGAAATAGACAACCTTGTTCAATTAGCTCATTTTACCAGATGGAATATTGCATTGTTGTTATTTCAAAAGTCTTATTAAAATCATTAAAAGCATATTATCAGCCCCTTAAAGGGCCCCATGGCAGTGCTGGGCCCCTAGAATTGTTCTAACCTTCCCCCCCCGGCGGCGCCCATGGTCATGAGATAATATTTTCAATAACTGAAGTTGCACTTGCACATGGTTTTCATTTTCGGGTTGGTTAATTGAAAACAACTTACATTATGATTTCTAGAGGAAATTAAATTACTGACTGTGACGAGATGCCAGACTTCTGCGCGGCCTTCGGTTGCTCGAACCGGCGATGTCAGGAAAGTAGGGCACGTGGGATCACCTTTCACCAGTAAGATAATACATCATTTTTTTAAGGATAATAGTTAGCGTTATTTACTTAGTGAAATAATGTCCAATACAGTTCCTGATATGAGCAGCCGGGCTAGGACAGCAGTATCATACTGTATCATTACATTTGGGTGTGAGGTTGTAATTATTCCTGCATGTAGGCTAAACAAAGGGAAGTGACTGATAACTCGCCTACGCAGGTGTATGCACAGTAGGTGGTTAGTGGTCATTTCCATCCCTGATCTGGGTACGTTTTCATTTTTTTAAGGTTTCCCAAGAGCAGGGAGAGAAGGAGGAGGTGGGAAATTGCCATAAGGAGGGAGGGTTTTGTGGCTTCCGATCGAGCACAGCTCTGCAGTAACCACTTCAGGGATGAGTTCTTTGACAGGACAGGGCAGACTGTCCGCCTTAAAGATGGTGTGGTCCCAACCATCTTTAACTTCCCTGCTCATCTTCAAAGAGTATGTGTATCATTAACCAACAGTAATTTAAGGTGTATAGTATTGATATGCAAGAGTGAAAGTAATTTATTTGTCCCCTACAACCCTTGCTTTGTAGGTGTAGTGTGTTGTTTATTTCAGTATTGTAAACACCCTAAAACGTCTTGTGTTTTATTATAGTCTGAAGCAAGTAGAACAACAGCTACTTCTAGGGCGGTGAAGGAGAATCCGTCACCTGTGAGTATTTGCGTGTTGAATGTCAGAAACTAATGGAGGCATCATATGGCTTGTAATATTAATTAATAGAGAAGTTAAGTTATTCATTTTTGTAGTATGGTTATTCATACATATTTGTATATTTCGCCTAAAACAGGGAGCTGTTGAAAAGAGGCTCAAGGGGCAGTGCAAGCGGCAGGCCACTGATCACTCATATGCACTGCCTGCTTCCCCTAAGGCCCTAAAGGCCAAACTTGACGAAATGTCAGCGCGAGTGAGGAAACTGGAGCGGGAGAAGAGCAATGCCTTAAGGAGAGAGAAGAGACTGAGAGAGAGGCAGAGACTGAGAGAGAGAGAGAGGCAGAGAGAAACAGAGGCAGAGACTGAGGGAGAGAGAGAGGCAGAGACTGAGGGAGAGAGAGAGGCAGAGACTGAGAGAGAGAGAGAGGCAGAGACTGAGAGAGAGAGAGGCAAAGACAGAGAGAGGCAGACACTGAGAAAGAGAGAGGCAGCGACTGAGAGAGAGGCAGCGACAGAGAGAGAGGGAGGCAGACAGAAACAGAGGCAGAGACTGAGAGAGAGAGAGGCAAAGACAGAGACAGAGGCAGACACTGAGAAAGAGCGAGGCAGCGACTGCGAGAGAGAGACAGACAGAGGCAGAGACTGAGAGAGGCAAAGACAGAGACACAGAGGCAGCGACTGAGAGAGAGAGGCAGCGACAGAGAGAGAGGCAGCGACAGAGAGAGAGGCAGCGACAGAGAGAGAGGCAGCGACAGAGAGAGAGGCAGACAGAAACAGAGGCAGAGACTGAGAGAGAAAGAGGCAAAGACAGAGAGAGACAGAGGCAGATACTGAGAAAGAGAGGCAGACAGAGGCAGAGACTGAGGGACTGAGAGGCGCAGAGACAGAGAGAGAGAGAATTGAATTTGAATAAAAAAAACCTTTATTTTACATCATCTATGTTCCAATATCTTCCTGATGAAAATATCAAAAAGGTAAAAAAGAAAGGAAAATTAAAAGCGGGGCACTGCGCGAGCACTTTAGCTCAACACATATCCATATATCAATTCATCATCACTAACAGAGCACAATACCTCTCTGTGTCCCCACACACTCACAAATCCATCAACAGCTTTCATTGCAGAATAAAATTTAAATTCTGGACTTGACCAATCTTAAAAAAACATGAAGACAGTCCTGACCAGAGCCACCCTCTGGAACATTCCTGCGCCTGATCCATATCGCCATCTTCGCTTGTCCAGTTATGAAATTCAATAACTGACACTGAGACTTTTTCTTCCGCATATACATAACACCCAAAATAAAACAATTGTTTGTAAATCCAACCTTAAAAGCTCTAAATATCAACTGTAAACGACAAAGCAAAAAGCAGTCTTTCACATTCCATAAAACAATGAAAAACAGTTTCTCTTTCTGCACAAAAAGGCACTTATCATCAACAGCTGGGTTTATGACAGAAACAAAGGAGTTAACAGCTACTGTGCTGTGTAAGATTTTCCACTGCAAATCAGCACATTTTTTCGTTAATGGTGGTTTGTATAAAGCTCTCCATGCAGGTTTAATATCGTCATCGAGTTCAAGTTTCATTCCAGGGGCGTGTTTAGCCTATTTTTGGGGGTGCTCAAGCACCCCCTAGCTCAGCACCCTCAAAAACGCTGCTTTTGGACATAATTTTCAGAAATAAGTGCCCTTGCGCACTGCGCAATGAATGTGTGTGCAGGCGTGTGTGTGTTCTTGAATTCGCCTGTTACGTGATAGTTCTATGACCAGTAAAATACCTCTCCTCCTTGCGTCCCCTCTGATTGGGTTGCCTGTCCGCGCGAGTGCTTGCTACGACATGATGGTTTTTTTTAACTGGATTCCACGCCCATGAGGAACTCGAAGTAGCACCTGAGTATTACTGGCATAGCGAGATGTGAAGGTACGGACTGGAGTTACAGTTGTTAAACACAACACAATAACGGGTGATTCTAGCATCTGATCTTTGGGGGTGCTTAGCCCCCAGAGCTGACAGAGGCACCTGGCTTGCCCGAGACCCAGGTGATGCAGTCGACAGGCTACAAGATACCTTCAGGAGGGTGTGGTCACATGGGGTGGCTGGCCATCCCTGAAATAAAAGCATTTCGCCACCAAATTCCTGAGATGTATAGGCTGAAATACTATAAAAGGATTAGGTCTAGTGTGTTATTCCAAAACAATTAATCGTTACCCTGTGATGCACTAACGACCCAATATTTCCGCAAATGCAACCTTGATTAGGCGGTGCCAGTCGTGCTTGCGCTAAAAACTGGACACGCCACTAATCTATTGTCTCCTAAACACGCTATAGACCCTTTTCAGTCACGTGACCTTCGTAAACACGACCACCATTTTGGACATGTAGTGGACTTCAGCTCGAATCAGTTTGAATGCGAGGAAGGCGACAAATGAAAAACATAAAAGAAAAAGGAGCGAGATGCAGAAAACACCTTCACTATCCAGCGACGTAGGGCATTTACAGGGCGAGCAGAGGGAGAGGTATTTGCAAAAATTGAGGTTAGCAGGCTTAGAGAAGGACGTTTACCTGCTTCCACCAGGATTGTTCACTGACGTACGGAAGTACACGAAGCCCTCGTCTTTACCTGACTTCGGCCCACATGATCTGTATACCTATGTCGTTAAAAACCCATCGCCATACACATACACGCCAACGTCCGAGGTTCCGGAGCGTGCTCCGGCTTGCTCCGCCTCAAATTAAGCAGCGCGCTCCGGCTTGCTCCCCCTCAAATTAAGCAGCGCGCTCCGGCTTGCTCCCCCTCAAATTAAGCAGCACGCTCCGGCTTGCTCCCGGAGCGCTCCGCGTTGCTCCCCCTCAAATTAAGCAGCACGCTCCGGCTTGCTCCCGGAGCGCTCCGCGTTGCTCCCCCTCAAATTAAGCAGCACGCTCCGGCTTGCTCCCGGAGCGCTCCGCGTTGCTCCCCCTCAAATTAAGCAGCACGCTCCGGCTTGCTCCCGGAGCGCTCCGCGTTGCTCCCCCTCAAATTAAGCAGTGTGCTCCGGCTTGCTCCCGGAGTGCTCCGCGTTGCTCCCCCTCAAATTAAGCAGTGTGCTCCGGCTTGCTCCTGGAGCGCTCCGTGTTGCTCCCCCTCAAATTAAGCAGTGTGCTCCGGCTTGCTCCCGGAGCGCTCCGCATTGCTCCCCCTCAAATTAAGCAGCGAATGTTAACAGAATGTTAACAGCAATGTAATGCCTTTTCTGGCTAATTTTATTCGTCTTACCTCCAACAAAGTGGTCACTGCACAAGCGTTGGTATGCCGAGGGCTGCCAATCTTTCCTGTTAATGGCCGCTATCCATCTTCTCTGTCGGGATCCGATAAAATGATAAACCTTGCCTTGTTTATTGATGGTTACTACATCCAGGTGCACAACAATATAGTGGCATGATGGAAGTCTTGCTGAAAGTAAAAACTTTCTTTGCTGCCGTTCCTCAATGTTGGCTGTGGTAAACTACTGGTAGTACATGTCCAAAATGGCGGCCGCGTTTGTCGTGACGTCACGTGAAAAGGGTCCATAGACTTCATTCTACAGCACTAAAAAACAGTGCCAGCCTACGCCAACCATTTACCATGCGTTACCATGGCTATCAGAGGTGGAGTTAGGAATGTTCAAGGATAACGAACTATAGTCAAATAAAACAATGTAACTCATTATGGATAAAGTGTAAACCTGAACTTGAAATGAAATAAAATGCAGGAGAAATAGCTTACTTTTCTGTCTATCATCGGTCTAGCACCGTAGCACTTGTACAGCTCTGCACAAAAGTATCTCGATATGGATGATAAATGTCGTTTTTATCATTCTGTTCATAGACCAGGGAACATCAATATTGCATTATGCATATTATTGTGTTGTGTTTAACAATTGTAACTCCAGTCCGTACCTTCACATCTCGCTATGCCAGTAATACTCAGGTGCTACTTCGAGTTCCTCATCGGCGTGGAATCCAGTTAAAAAACCTTTTTTTACACGCCTGCACACACATTCATTGCGCAGTGCGCAAGGGCACTTATTTCTGAAAATTATGTCCAAAAGCAGTGTTTTTGAGGGTGCTGAGCTAGGGGGTGCTGAGCTCGTTTTTGGGGGTGCTTGAGCACCCCCAAAAATAGGCTAAACACGCCCCTGCACAATAATATGCATAATGCAATATTGATGTTCCCTGGTCTATGAACAGAATGATAAAAACGACATTTATCATCCATATCGAGATACTTTTGTGCAGAGCTGTACAAGTGCTACGGTGCTAGACCGATGATAGACAGAAAAGTAAGCTATTTCTCCTGCATTTTATTTCATTTCAAGTTCAGGTTTACACTTTATCCATAATGAGTTACATTGTTTTATTTGACTATAGTTCGTTATCCTTGAACATTCCTAACTCCACCTCTGATAGCCATGGTAACGCATGGTAAATGGTTGGCGTAGGCTGGCACTGTTTTTTTAGTGCTGTAGAATGAAGTCTATGGACCCTTTTCACGTGACGTCACGACAAACGCGGCCGCCATTTTGGACATGTACTACCAGTAGTTTACCACAGCCAACATTGAGGAACGGCAGCAAAGAATGTTTTTACTTTCAGCAAGACTTCCATCATGCCACTATATTGTTGTGCACCTGGATGTAGTAACCATCAACAAACAAGGCAAGGTTTATCATTTTATCGGATCCCGACAGAGAAGATGGATAGCGGCCATTAACAGGAAAGATTGGCAGCCCTCGGCATACCAACGCTTGTGCAGTGACCACTTTGTTGGAGGTAAGACGAATAAAATAAGCCAGAAAAGGCATTACATTGCTGTTAACATTCTGTTAACATTCGCTGCTTAATTTGAGGGGGAGCAACGCGGAGCGCTCCGGGAGCAAGCCGGAGCACGCTGCTTAATTTGAGGGGGAGCAACACGGAGCGCTCCGGGAGCAAGCCGGAGCACACTGCTTAATTTGAGGGGGAGCAACGCGGAGCACTCCGGGAGCAAGCCGGAGCGCGCTGCTTAATTTGAAGGGGAGCAACGCGGAGCGCTCCGGGAGCAAGCCGGAGCGCGCTGCTTAATTTGAGGGGGAGCAAGCCGGAGCGCGCTGCTTAATTTGAGGGGGAGCAAGCCGGAGCACGCTCCGGAACCTCGGACGTTGGCGTGTATGTGTATGGCGATGGGTTTTTAACGACATAGGTATACAGATCATGTGGGCCGAAGTCAGGTAAAGACGAGGGCTTCGTGTACTTCCGTACGTCAGTGAACAATCCTGGTGGAAGCAGGTAAACGTCCTTCTCTAAGCCTGCTAACCTCAATTTTTGCAAATACCGCTCCCTCTGCTCGCCCTGTAAATGCCCTACGTCGCTGGATAGTGAAGGTGTTTTCTGCATCTCGCTCCTTTTTCTTTTATGTTTTTCATTTGTCGCCTTCCTCGCATTCAAACCGATTCGAGCTGAAGTCCACTACATGTCCAAAATGGTGGTCATGTTTACGAAGGTCACGTGACTGAAAAGGGTCTATAGCGTGTTTAGGAGACAATAGATTAGTGGCGTGTCCAGTTTTTAGCGCAAGCACGACTGGCACCGCCTAATCAAGGTTGCATTTGTGGAAATATTGGGTCGTTAGTGCATCACAGGGTAACGATTAATTGTTTTGGAATAACACACTAGACCTAATCCTTTTATAGTATTTCAGCCTATACATCTCAGGAATTTGGTGGCGAAATGCTTTTATTTCAGGGATGGCCAGCCACCCCATGTGACCACACCCTCCTGAAGGTATCTTGTAGCCTGTCGACTGCATCACCTGGGTCACGGGCAAGCCAGGTGCCTCTGTCAGCTCTGGGGGCTAAGCACCCCCAAAGATCAGATGCTAGAATCGCCCCTGTTTCATTCGCCATGGTGTGTCAACTCTTGCATTCAACTTTTGCTTATTTAAGACCTTAACACAGGTTTTATAAAAAAAACCTTCCCATCTGTTAATTTTGAGGGGCGGCACGGTGGTGTAGTGGTTAGCGCTGTCGCCTCACAGCAAGAAGGTCCTGGGTTTGAGCCCCGGGGCCGGCGAGGGCCTTTCTGTGTGGAGTTTGCATGTTCTCCCCATGTCCGCGTGGGTTTCCTCCGGGTGCTCCGGTTTCCCCCACAGTCCAAAGACATGCAGGTTAGGTTAACTGGTGACTCTAAATTGAGCGTAGGTGTGAATGTGAGTGTGAATGGTTGTCTGTGTCTATGTGTCAGCCCTGTGATGACCTGGCGACTTGTCCAGGGTGTACCCCGCCTTTCGCCCGTAGTCAGCTGGGATAGGCTCCAGCTTGCCTGCGACCCTGTAGAACAGGATAAAGCGGCTAGAGATAATGAGATGAGATGAGATCTGTTAATTTTAGGTTAAGTTCAGTTGCCTCTAGGAAGGCACCCACACAGTCTGCATACTCAGGAGTGATGTTCAACGTTGGAAAAGGCTCTTCATCTTCAGAAATCACTACATCATTATGACGAGACTGTAACAGAGCTTTTTCTCCTTCTGTTAAAATACCCTTGACCTTGTTTAGTAATTGTGTAACAATACGCAAAGACCTTATTCCTAGAATTGTTGACAGATTTTCTGCATTATGTAAAGTTGGGCGAGCCACAATCACAAGGTCTCTTAACGTTTTGACACCCTTATTGCTTAGAATGTTATCCAAAGAGGGCATCTCTCCTGCTGATGCATCCAGACATGCCCCGCCGATTAAAGGCTCTTGCAAAAGCCAGCAAAGAGAGGAAGAGGTTTCCCTCTGCATTTTAAACAAAGAAAGCACTTTAAAAAGTCCACAATAAAAACAAGGTAGTTTCTGGGTAGGTAGTGTTTTTGGATCCATTAAAAATAGAGAAAGATCCAGGTCCAAACCTCCTAGCCTCCTCAGTAGAGTGCAAGCAAGAGGTCTCCACACCAGGTCATTTGAGCCATAGAGAAGTCTTTGTAGAAACTGGAGGCGGAAAGCAGCACCTCTGCTTTCCAGATGAACTAGGCCTTGCCCACCTTCTTTTGGCAAGAACGAGACACTTTGGGGTACCCAATGTAACTTATCCCAGAAGAAGTCTACAATTAATGACTGGATGTTTGAAAGCAAGCCTGGGGGAGGGTCAATGCACATCAGACGGTGCCACAAAGATGATGCCACCAAATGGTTACAAATCAATATCCGCCCCCTATAAGACATTTGCGGGAGTAACCAAGACCACCTACCAAGGCGCCTTTTAATTTTTTCAATCATGCCATCCCAGTTTTTCATTTGAACTTGTTTATCTCCTAGGAATACCCTGAGATATTTAAAGCCTCCTCTGACCACACTCAACCCTTGAGGGAAAGTTAACATTTTCCCCTTATCCTATTTGCCTATTAACAGGGCTTCACTTTTGCTCCAATTAACTTTTGCTGAGGAAATCTTTCCAAAATCTAAAACAGTCTTAATAAGATGTTCAATATCTTTTTGACTTTTTACGATAACGACCACATCATCGGCATAGGCAGATATTAACAGTTTAAAATCAGAACGTGGTACAGTAAAACCAGAAATAAGCGTCCTAAGTTTGTGTAAAAGGGGCTCAATTGCTAAGGAATGTAACATTCCTGAAAGAGCACAGCCCTGCCTTACACCCCTCAGAACCTTAAATGGAAAGGATAGGCCACCATTAATTTTCAATATACTCTCAGCGTCACAATACAGCACTTTGATCTTATCAATAAATACTGGACTAAAACCAAAGGCTGCAAGGGTTTTCCATAAATATTCATGTTCATCTCGATCAAACGCTTTTTCTTGATCTAAAGAGATTAAACCAGCGTCCAAATTCAGCGCTTTTGACAGTTCCAAAAAATCATGAACCAGAGTAATGTTGTCAAAAATGCATCTGTTTGGTACACAATAGGCTTGATCAGCGTGGATTACCTCTCCAATCACCTTCCTTAATCTATTAGACAGGCTTTTTGAAAGCAGTTTATAATCACAGCACAGCAGTGCAACAGGCCTCCAGTTCCTAATGTCCTGCAGGTTGCCTTTCTTTGGAAGCCGAGTTAAAACAGCTCGTTTACAGCTCTTGGGTAGCTGTCCTTTATCAATGCTATCATTTAATACTTCTAGCAGGTCTTCTCCAAGATCAGGCCAGAAGCATCTACAGAACTCTACGGGCAACCCATCAACACCAGGCGCCTTCCCACAATCCATGCTCTGGAGTGCACTAGTTAATTCATCCAAAGAAAATGCAGCCTCTAAGTCATTAACAGAGTCCTCTGGAATCTTTGGAAGATTTTCAAAAAACTCATTTTCCATGACAGGCTTTTCAGTGTACTCACTGGTATAGAGGCTGGCATAGAAACTGACTGCAATTTTCCGAATTTCTGCTGGGTCTTCTGAAAGATTACCAGACTCTGAAAGGAGGGCATGCATACACTTTGCCTGCCCATTTTTCCGCTCCAAACCAAAAAAAAATTTGGACAGTGCATCCATCTGAGCCACATTTTGATATCGGGATTGCACCAGGGCACCTTGTGCTCTTACATCAAGCAAATCAGCCAGAGCCACTTTTTTTGTTTTTGCCACCTCAATATGTGCAGAATCTCTTGCTAATTCAGCTATATCTTGAAGTTCTACTATTTCACGTTCAAGTCTGGTCATAGATCTAATAATATCATTTGTGACGCTGGAAGTATATTGTTGACACAACTGTTTGATCTGAACTTTCCCAAAATCCCACCATTGCTGTAAGGATTTAAAGGAGGGCTTGGTCTCTCTAAAATTAGTCCAGAAAAAAAGAAAAACATCTTTAAAATGTGCATCACTCAACAAAGATGTATTAAAGTGCCAATATGCACTCATAGGCTTTATGTACACTACCGTTCAAAAGTTTGGGGTCACCCAGACAATTTTGTGTTTTCCATGAAAAGTCACACTTTTATTTACCACCATAAGTTGTAAAATGAATAGAAAATATAGTCAAGACATTTTTCTGGCCATTTTGAGCATTTAATCGACCCCACAAATGTGATGCTCCAGAAACTCAATCTGCTCAAAGGAAGGTCAGTTTTATAGCTTCTCTAAAGAGCTCAACTGTTTTCAGCTGTGCTAACATGATTGTACAAGGGTTTTCTAATCATCCATTAGCCTTCTGAGGCAATGAGCAAACACATTGTACCATTAGAACACTGGAGTGAGAGTTGCTGGAAATGGGCCTCTATACACCTATGGAGATATTGCACCAAAAACCAGACATTTGCAGCTAGAATAGTCATTTACCACATTAGCCTGGGCTGCCAACTCTCACGCAATGAGCGTGAGACACACGCATTTGACTGTCTTCACACGCTCACCTCCGATTTCTCACGCTAGAAAAAAATCTAGTTTATCTATCTGATCTAGGCTACCCATTGCGTCGCGCCAACTGCTTGAGATCGATCAATTACGCCTTACGCACTGCTAAACAGGCAGAGAGGTGTTCCCTTCTGTACACACTCCCCTATGGTAGGTGGCGCATCTAATGATGCTGCACTCGCTGGAAGTTGGATAATTGCCTACCGTCAATTTAGAGGAAGAGAAGAGAGAAGAAGGTATCCGAGTTGAAGACGGGTGTCTCAGACAGGTTTGTACATATGCACGCCAATGTGTGGTGTTACTGGCGTAATTATGAACTTGTATAAAGTTTCTTAATCGCTTTAGCCTGTGTGTGTGTTGTGAGAATATTTAATGCCATATCGAGAGCTGTGTACTGGGCATGCTAAATCATTATAGGCCTACTGCCGTGCCACAGCCTTTATCTTCCCCAACAAGCAGCACGGGAGAGCACCTCCTTAGCACACGGTTATTAAGGCGCATTTTTAGTTTGTTTACTGTATGTTATCATACTTTGACGTTATTTGAAGTCATACTGGAAATGTTGTAAAATAAAGCAAGTAAGAGATATTACAAATGCAAGAAGAGCCATTAGCCACCATACCTATTGTTTACTTACAGGGTATTTATTTTTAATTATTTATGATGTAATTGCTCAGTTAAAGTAAATAAAGCATGGTCACCTGTAATATCAAAGAACTTGAACTTGTGAATAATTAAAAAAAAGACAGAAGAATATACTGAGGAGACAGGGTTTCAAAGAGGGCAAGACAGGTAGAGAATATTTGTCAGATAACAGGCCCTGACGAATGCTCTATTACTAATAAGAAACATAGATAAGAAATAAATTAATAAGAAATATATTAATATAGCTTAAGTATGACCAAAATTTTTAAGCCCAACTTTGTGTGCACATTCCCACCTATGGCCAAGGTTCAGCTTTTTGTGTTTCAATACTGTTCAAACTTAATCATTTTAATGTTTCTTGTAGCACATGCACATTTTGCTTACTGTTTAAGCATTTTATTTGTTCTTTTGCTGTTGATATTTTTCCCCATGCCAATCTTCTGCTGAACCCAGTGGTGGGGAAAGCCCTTAAATGCATAATGAATAGTCAGTGAGGGACAATCTTATTTTTTGCAACAGTTATTAAAAACTTAACATTTAGTTTCAATTCAGAAGGTGTTTAGGCTTAGCTGATGAAATATTTTCAAACATGAACTTGCCTTTAAATCTGAAACAGGTCTATAGGGCTACAGGAACATTGGCGGTCATCTGTAGTTTTCTAGTGTGGGGGCTTTTAAGCCAAAACTTGGTGCTTTTGTTGGCCACAAGCTGAAGGCCTGGCAAGTCAGGATGTGTAAGAATGTAGGTATGGCACAGCAGGCCACTCCAAAAATCCACCAGAATGCAGGAACATCTACTAAATCCAAAATCTCAAACCCCCCCCCCCATTGTCCATCTCCAGCTGGACGACCTACAAACAAAACACCAGAATGCAGGGGGACAAGTGAATATCAAACTGAATACAAAATTCCCACTTACTGCATGGTGTGCGAAAAATTTTGCTGTCGACCCCCCCCCCCCCCCCCCCCCCCCCCAAAAAAAAATCTCACTCCAAGGAATTTTGAAAAGTTGGCAGCCCTGCATTAACAATGTATAGAGTGTATTTCTGATTAGTTTAAAGTGATCTTCATTGAAAAGAACAGTGCTTTTCTTTCAAAAATAAGGACATTTCAAAGTGAGCCCAAACTTTTGAACGGTAGTGTATTTTATACCTATTACACTTTGCACCATACTATGATCAGACAACATAACAGGGAAGATTTTGCAACTTTGGAAAACATTAACATGATGCTTGAACGTATAAACTCTATCAAGCCTGGCCATGGACAAAAAGTTATCCCAGGCGTGTACCCATGTATACCAATTAGTTCAATGATTTTCTTGCGTGAAGCACTGTGTGGTTCAGGGTGATTTCTGTCGATATCTTTTTCTGTACAATTAAAATCCCCTGATAGAATTAAATATTCATCTTTGTTACAATTCTTCAGTGCATTGTGTAATTGGTCTAAAAAGATCATTCGGTCAACTCCGGTTGAAGGTGCATAAACACACATGAAAACAAAAACACACTTATTAAAGATGGCTCGCACTTTTAAGAGCCTTCCTTCTACTGCGTTCTCAACAGAGTAAGACTGAGGAATGAAGCTTTTAGAGAATAACAATCGAACTCCTCCACTCACAGAGGGTTTATGACTAAGAAAGGTTTTCCCTTCCCACTCTCTGACCCAGCCAACAGCGTTTTTATCATTGCTATGTGTTTCTTGAATAAACATGACATCCACATGCTTTTGTTTCATCAACTCAAACAATTTTGTTCTCTTCCTAAAATCTCTTTCACCACTGATGTTTAGGGTCGCTATTTTAAAATCACCCATAAATGAAAGAAAGCATGAAATCAAGTAAACAAACAAAAATAATAAACACAAAACAATAAATTTACCCTGTCTCATTACCATCATGTTCATCTGCTTGCTGATTGAGCTTTGTCAGTAATTTATTAAGTCTATAACCCTCTTGTTCAGTAAAGTTACCTTTCACGCGCTTGAAATGCTGAATTGCCGCGCTAAATTGTTTTGTGTCTGGAAAACGCTCTTCCACTTTGACCCCTTGGGTATTTTTAGTAGACCCCAGGAAACTTTTAATCTTCTTTAAAGTATATACAATAGGAGGAGTGGAGCACAAAGGGGAATCTAAGTCACTATCAGTATCAACAAGCAAGTTTTCATTCGCAAATCTCTTTGCGTTTTTAGCGGATCCCCTAGTCGTTTTCCTCTTAGGTTTCTTAAACGTTGCTTGCTCAGTCTCCATTGCATTGTCAGCACACAAAAGTGGCTCGGTGTTCTCACTATTCCCATTCATAAAGTCATTAGTTATTCTATCCATCATCAGATTCACTGCATCTTCTGCATTCTCTACGGCAACATCAAAGTTAGAGATGTTTTCTGTATCTACCGGTATGTTGTCAGTTCTCGCAACCCCCGGGTCAGCAGACGGCCCAGTCTCTCCAATATGCTCCTCTGTTCCTCCACTATGATCATGATTACCTTTATCGCCATTAGTTGGTCCGATCTCTTTAGTTCCATCTCCCATTAATCCACTGTGTCCACCATTAACACTGTCTCCTTCTCTATCAACCGGCATATCTCCGGTCGCTCCACTTTGACTGTCATTAACACATTCACCTTCTTTATCAACATGCCCATCTTCGGCAGGTGTATTTTTCTCAGGACACGATCTTAAAACATGGCCTTCTCTTCCGCAAAGGAAACACTTCATAATTTCAGTGGAAGCAAAAATCATGTACCGAAAATTATCCACTTGAAAATTTAGCTTCATATTTAGTTCATCAGAATTACCATTCAAAATCCTATAAACGTGCCTCCTAAATGACACGACATGCTTTAGGAGCGGGGATTTACAGCCAAGAAGGATTTTCTTAATTGAGGACACAATTTTTCCATGTCTTGCTAATTCTCACTCCAAAAACTCATCTTTTATAAATGGGGGTACGTTAGACAGTGTGATTCTTCTAGCGGGGGTCACAAGTGGAAGAACATTGACAAATTTATCATTGATCATAATGCCCTGACCTACAATCTCATTCACCTTCTCAACGCTGTCCAAAAACAGGACCACGGAGCGATTCATTCTAGAAGCTGAAAGCACACTTCCATAACCAACAGCGCTACCTATGGCTAAACTGCATTCCTCAGCGGATAGATCAGTATCTGCGCCTGTTTTAATCGCATGACGCCGACTCAAACTTTCAAACACCATTAGGCCAAACAGACAGAGAGAGAGAGAGGCAGAGACAGAGAGAGAGGCAGAGACAGAGAGAGAGGCAGAGACAGAGAGAGAGACAGAGAGAGGCAGAGACTGAGAGAGAGGCAGAGAGAGATAGAGCATGTGTCCTCCACCTCCCACACTGCCACATCACCACCCTGATGCCTTGGGAGATGAAGGTGATGTAATATCCACTCAGGCGTGTTGAGGTCTTCGAACAGAGCCACATGTCCCATTGGTGAGGCTGGCTGACTGGCACAGCTCGTAAATATTGGTGAAATAGGAGACTGAATAAGCACCTAACCCCTCACTCTGCAGACCCCACCTACTGACTTTAACTGCTTCATTTTCATTGTTTGTAATTATATCAACCTGTAGCCTCATCTCAAAGTGAAAGAGAAATTAATCTCACGCCAAAAAAAAGCTGTTAACTCCATTAATTGTCAACAATCTGAAAATTTACGTTGTGCACACTGGTGCAGTGGTTTACCCTGTCACCTCACGGCAAGCAGGTTCTAGGTTTGAACCTCGTGGCTGGCTGGGGGTCTCTGTGTGGAGTTTGCATGTTCTTTCCTTGTGCCTGTGTGGGTTTCCTCCGGGTGCTCCGGTTTCCTCCCACAGTCCAAAGACGTGGATTTGTTTGAGTGGCGACTATAAACCCTGCAGAGGTGTGAGTGTGAGTGTGACAGTTGTCCATCTCTGTGGTAGATTGGTGACCTGCCCAGGGTGAACTCCGCCCCTCACCTGGAGTCAGCTGGGATTGGCTCCCCCTGAAGGATAAGCGGTGTAGATAATGGATGAATGGATGGAATATAATAACAATTATCCATAATTCTCAGCCAGATTTACTGTGCTGCAAAAACCTGTGTCCATGAGGTGAGACTTGGGCCATTATTAAAAAATGTTCTGTTTCCGGTCCACCGGCCGGGTGAGTGCCGTTTGTGCGGTTGAAATTTTTTTTTTTAACGCCGGTTTTTCGGCATTTTTTTCAGGTTCGTAAATCTAAAATTGAACTTGACATTTCCGCATTCCCAGGGCTTTCCACTAAGGCTCATACTAGCCAGCCATGACAAATAAGTAGCCAGCCGGGGGGGAGTAAACACAAAATAAACTCCTGTGCACGCAGTTCCCAGGATTAAATGTATTTTCCACAGACCATTTATTTATTCGTCTCGTCTCGTCTTCTTCCGCTTTATCCGGGACCGGGTCGCGGAGGCAGCAGTCTAAGCAGGGAAGCCCAAACTTCCCTTTCCCCAGACACCTCGGCCAGCTCCTCGGGAAGAACACCGAGGCGTTCCCAGGCCAGCCGAGAGACATAGTCCCTCCAACGTGTCCTGGGTCTTCCCCAGGGCCTCCTCCCAGGGGGACATGCCTGAAACACCTCCCCAGGGAGGCGTCCAGGAGGCATCCGAAAAAGATGCCCGAGCCACCTCAGCTGATTCCTCTCGATGTGGAGCAGCAGCGGCTCTACTCCGAGCTCCTCCCAAGTGACTGTAGTTCTCACCCTATCTCTAAGGGAGCGCCCAGCCACCCTGCGAAGGAAACTCAGTTCGGCCGCTTGTATCCGCGATCTTGTCCTTTCGGTCATTACCCAAAGCTCATGACCATAGGTGAGAGTCGAAACGTAGATCGACCGGTAAATTGAGAGCTTCGCCTTTTGGCTCAGCTCCTTCTTCACCACAACGGACCGGTAAAGTGACTGCATCACTGCGGAGGCTGCACCGATCCGCCTGTCGATCTCACGCTCCATCCTTCCCTCACTCGTGAACAAGATCCCGAGATACTTAAACTCTTCCACTTGAGGCAGAACTTCTCCACCAACCTGGAGAGGGCAAGCCACCCTTTTCCGGTCGAGAACCATGGCCTCGGACTTGGAGGTGCTGATTCTCATCCCAGCCGCTTCACACTCGACTGCAAACCGCCCCAGTGCATGCTGAAGGTCCTGGTTTGAAGAAGCCAACAGGACAACATCATCCGCAAAAAGCAGAGATGAAATCCTGTGGTTCCCAAACAGGATTCCTTCTGGCCCCTGGCTGCGCCTAGAAATTCTGTCCATAAAAATTATGAACAGAACCGGTGACAAAGGGCAGCCCTGCCGGAGTCCAACATGCACTGGGAACAGGTCTGACTTACTGCCGGCAATGCGAACCAGACTCCTGCTCCGTTCGTACAGGGACCGGACAGCCCTTAGCAAAGAGCCCCGAACCCCATACTCCCAAAGCACGCCCCACAGAATACTACGGGGGACACGGTCGAATGCCTTCTCCAGATCCACAAAGCACATGTGGACTGGTTGGGCAAACTCCCATGAACCCTCGAGCACCCTATGAAGGGTATAGAGCTGGTCCAGTGTTCCGCGACCAGGACGAAAACCGCATTGTTCCTCCTGGATCCGAGGTTCGACTATTGGTCGAATTCTCCTCTCCAGTACCCTGGAGTAAACCTTCCCTGGGAGGCTGAGAAGTGTGATTCCCCTATAATTGGGGCACACTCTCCGGTCCCCTTTCTTAAAAAGAGGGACCACCACCCCAGTCTGCCACTCCAGAGGCACTGTCCCTGACCGCCACGCGATGTTGCAGAGGTGTGTCAACCAAGACAGCCCCACAACATCCAGAGACTTGAGATACTCAGGGCGGATCTCATCCACCCCCGGTGCCTTGCCACCGAGGAGCTTGCAAACCACCTCAGTGACTTCGGCTTGGGTAATGGACGAGTCCACCTCTGAGTCATCAGCCTCAGTCTCCTCAGTGGAAGACATGATGGTGGGATTGAGGAGATCCTCAAAGTATTCCTTCCACCGCCCGACAATGTCCCCAGTCGAGGTCAACAGCTCCCCACCCACACTGTAAACAGTGTTGGCAGAGTACTGCTTCCCCCTCCTGAGGCGCCGGATGGTTTGCCAGAATTTCTTCGAGGCCGACCGATAGTCCTTCTCCATGGCCTCCCCGAACTCCTCCCAGTTCTGAGTTTTTGCCTCCACAACTGCCTGAGCTGCAGCACGCCTGGCCTGCCGATACCCGTCAGCTGCCTCGGGAGTCCTGGAGGTTAACATGGCCTGATAGGACTCCTTCTTCAGCTTGACGGCATCCCTTACTTCTGGTGTCCACCACCGGGTTCAGGGATTGCCACCACGACAGGCACCGGAGACCTTGCGGCCACAGCTCCGAACAGCTGCGTCCACAATGGAGGTAGAGAACATGGTCCACTCAGACTCAATGTCCCCCGCCTCCCTCGGAAGCTGGGAAAAGCTCTCCCGGAGGTGGGAGTTAAAGATCTCCCCAACAGAATGCTCGGCCAGACGTTCCCAGCAGACCCTCACCATACGTTTGGGCCTGCCAGGTCTGTCCAGCTTCCTCCTCCGCCAGCGGATCCAACTCACCACCAGGTGGTGATCAGTTGACAGCTCAGCCCCTCTCTTCACCCGAGTGTCCAAGACATAGGGCCGGAGATCAGATGAAACGACTACAAAGTCTATCATTGACCTCCGACCTAAGGTGTCCTGGTGCCACGTGCACTTATGGACACCCCTATGCTCGAACATGGTGTTCGTTATGGACAAACCGTGACTAGCACAGAAGTCCAATAACAAAACACCACTCGGGTTCAGATCGGGGAGGCCGTTCCTCCCAACCACGCCCCTCCAGGTGTCACTGTCATCTCCCACGTGAGCATTGAAGTCCCCCAGTAACACAATGGAGTCCCCAGTCTGAGCACTCCTCAGTACCTCTCCCAGGGACTCCAAGAAGGCCGGATACTCTATACTGCTATTTGGGCCGTAGGCACAAACAACAGCAAGAGCCCTCTCCCCAATCCGAAGGCGCAGAGAGGCGACCCTCTCGTTCACTGGGGTAAACTCCAACACATGGCGGCTGAGCTGGGGAGCTATAAGCAAGCCCACACCAGCCCGCCGCCGCTCACCACGGGCGACTCCAGAGAAGTGGAGAGTCCAGCCCCTCTCGAAGAGCTGGGTTCCAGAGCCCAAGCTGTGCGTGGAGGTGAGCCCGATAATCTCTAGCCGGTACCTCTCAACCTCCCGCACAAGCTCAGGCTCTTTCCCCCCCAGCGAAGTGACATTCCATGTCCCAACAGCCAGCCGCTGTGTCCGGGGATCAGGTCGTCGAGGCCCCTGCCTTCGACTGCCACCCAATCCACATTGCACCAGTCCCCTACTGCTACCTCTGTGGGTGGTGAACCCACAGGAGGTATTTATTTATTCACTTTACTCAAATACAAAGTAAAATGGCAGTAAATCATCTTTCTTTTGCGTATTGCATCATGAGGCGTTCCTGGCTTGTAAATGTCTTATTTTCGGTGCATGACACATTCACGCAGCTGAGCATGCTATGAATTAACAACGACACCGGTCTGCAGTGGGGCTACACAATTACACACTCAGCGAACATTTCTCCATTTGTGTATGAAAATACACTCCAACCACTCAGTTTGGTTTCATTTACAACCAACGGTGTCTTTTGATGCCAGCACGTAATTGAACGAGAGAAGACTGGTTTACCGGAGACAAAATAAGCGTTATCTCTGCTTCTGTTCCCTCCGACGGCCCCGACACACTACTGCTTCCGCCGAGTGCGCACGCACACACCGCATGTCGGGGCCGCGGATGAGTTACTCTCCCTTGATCAACGAAGTCGGCGGGGAATTTGTGGTTATTGTAGGTACACAGTCCATCTCTTTAAGAAACTACATTTCCCATCAGCCCACTTCCGCGTTGACCTGCGTCACGCCGGGGCGGGATCACCAACATCACATCCTCCATGAAAACATAAATAATGGAACGACACTTCCGCTCTTTGCCTGTTGCCTGTTCCGTTGCTTGCTACGACATGATGATTTTTTTAACTGGATTCCACGCCAATGAGGAACTCGAAGTAGCACCTGAGTATTACTGGCATAGCGAGATGTGAAGGTACGGACTGGAGTTACAGTTGTTAAACACAACACAATAATATGCATAATGCAATATTGATGTTCCCTGGTCTATGAACAGAATGATAAAAACGAAATTTATCATCCATATCGAGATACTTTTGTGCAGAGCTGTACAAGTGCTACGGTGCTAGACCAATGATAGACAGAAAAGTAAGCTATTTCTCCTGCATTTTATTTCATTTCAAGTTCAGGTTTACACTTTATCCATAATGAGTTACATTGTTTTATTTGACTATAGTTCGTTATCCTTGAACATTCCTAACTCCACCTCTGGTAGCCATGGTAACGCATGGTAAATGGTTGGCGTAGGCTGGCACTGTTTTTTTAGTGCTGTAGAATGAAGTCTATGGACCCTTTTCACGTGACGTCACGACAAACGCGGCCGCCATTTTGGACATGTACTACCAGTAGTTTACCACAGCCAACACTGAGGAATGGCAGCAAAGAAAGTTTTTACTTTCAGCAAGACTTCCATCATGCCACTATATTGTTGTGCACCTGGATGTAGTAACCATCAACAAGCAAGGCAAGGTTTATCATTTTATCAGATCCCGACAGAGAAGATGGATAGCGGCCATTAACAGGAAAGATTGGCAGCCCTCGGCATACCAACGCTTGTGCAGTGACCACTTTGTTGGAGGTAAGACGAATAAAATTAGCCAGAAAAGGCATTACATTGCTGTTAACATTCTGTTAACATTCGCTGCTTAATTTGAGGGGGAGCAACGCGGAGCGCTCCGGGAGCAAGCCGGAGCACGCTGCTTAATTTGAGGGGGAGCAACGCGGAGCGCTCTGGGAGCAAGCCGGAGCGTGCTGCTTAATTTGAAGGGGAGCAACGTGGAGCGCTCCGGGAGCAAGCCGGAGCGCGCTGCTTAATTTGAAGGGGAGCAACATGGAGCGCTCCGGGAGCAAGCCGGAGCGCGCTGCTTAATTTGAGGGGGAGCAAGCCGGAGCGCGCTGCTTAATTTGAGGGGGAGCAAGCCGGAGTGCGCTGCTTAATTTGAGGGGGAGCAAGCCGGAGCACGCTCCGGAACCTCGGACGTTGGCGTGTATGTGTATGGCGATGGGTTTTTAACGACATAGGTATACAGATCATGTGGGCCGAAGTCAGGTAAAGACGAGGGCTTCGTGTACTTCCGTACGTCAGTGAACAATCCTGGTGGAAGCAGGTAAACGTCCTTCTCTAAGCCTGCTAACCTCAATTTTTGCAAATACCTCTCCCTCTGCTCGCCCTGTAAATGCCCTACGTCGCTGGATAGTGAAGGTGTTTTCTGCATCTCGCTCCTTTTTCTTTTATGTTTTTCATTTGTCGCCTTCCTCGCATTCAAACCGATTCGAGCTGAAGTCCACTACATGTCCAAAATGGTGGTCGTGTTTACGAAGGTCACATGACTGAAAAGGGTCTATAGCGTGTTTAGGAGACAATAGATTAGTGGCGTGTCCAGTTTTTAGCGCAAGCATGACTGGCACCGCCTAATCAAGGTTGCATTTGCGGAAATATTGGGTCGTTAGTGCATCACAGGGTAACGATTAATTGTTTTGGAATAACACACTAGACCTAATCCTTTTATAGTATTTCAGCCTATACATCTCAGGAATTTGGTGGCGAAATGCTTTTATTTCAGGGATGGCCAGCCACCCCATGTGACCACACCCTCCTGAAGGTATCTTGTAGCCTGTTGACTGCATCACCTGGGTCGCAGGCAAGCCAGGTGCCTCTGTCAGCTCTGGGGGCTAAGCACCCCCAAAGATCAGATGCTAGAATCGCCCCTGTTATTGTGTTGTGTTTAACAATTGTAACTCCAGTCCGTACCTTCACATCTCGCTATGCCAGTAATACTCAGGTGCTACTTCAAGTTCCTCATCGGCGTGGAATCCAGTTAAAAAAACCATCATGTCGTAGCAAGCACTCGCGCGGACAGGCAACCCAATCAGAGGGGACGCAAGGAGGAGAGGTATTTTACTGGTCATAGAACTATCACGTAACAGGTGAATTCAAGAACACACACACGCCTGCACACACATTCATTGCGCAGTGCGCAAGGGCACTTATTTCTGAAAATTATGTCCAAAAGCAGTGTTTTTGAGGGTGCTGAGCTAGGGGGTGCTGAGCTCGTTTTTGGGGGTGCTTGAGCACCCCCAAAAATAGGCTAAACACGCCCCTGGTTCAAACAATAATCAAGAAGTGGAAAGTCAGGGGCTCTGTAGACACCAAAGCCCGTTCAGGTAGACCAAGAAAAATTTCACCCACCACTGCTAGAAGAATTGTGCGTGATGTAAAGAAGAAGCCCCAAATAACATCTGGTGAACTTCGAGATTCTCTGAAACAAGTTGATGTGGATGTTTCAAAGAGTACAATTAGGAGACTCTTGAGAAGAAATGGGCTGCATGGGAGAGTTGCCAGAAGAAACCCCCTTCTACGCAAATGCCACAAAGAAGCCCATCTATGATATGCCAGACTGCACAGAGACACACCCCAAACCTTCCGGCAAAAAGTTGTGTGGAGTGATGAGACCAAAATTGAACTTTTTGGGCACAACACTAAACGCTACATCTGGCGAGGAATCAACAAGGCCTTTGATGAAAAGTACACCATTCCCACAGTGAAACATGGTGGTGGATCTCTGATGTTTTGGGGATATGTGAACTACAAAGGCACTGGAAATTTGGTAAGAGTTGATGGCAGGATGAATGCAGTCACTTATCAGAAAATACTGGAGGAAAATCTACACGCCTCAGCCCGGAAACTGTGCATAGGACGAACTTGGACATTCCAGCACGACAATGATCCAAAACACAAGGCCAAATCAACTTGTCAGTGGCTACAACAGCATGAAGTGAAGGTCTTAGAGTGGCCATCTCAGTCTCCTGACCTCAACATTATTGAGCCACTCTGGGGAGACCTCAAACGTGCAGTCCATGCAAGACAGCCCCAGACTTTACAGGAACTGGAGGCTTTTTGCCAAGAATGGGCAGCTTTACCATCTGAAAAGATAAAGAGACTCATTGACAACTATCACAAAAGACTTCAAGCTGTTATTGATGTTAAAGGGGGAAATACACAGTATTAAGAATTGGGGTATGTAAACTTTTGATCAGGGTCATTTGTGTAGTTTTTTTGTTGTCATAATGGTTTAAAAAGAGTTAACATTTTCTTGACATTTTCTTGACAATAAATGGCTTCAGCCAACCATTAACCACAAGTGAAATAAAGGTTTTTGTGTATTATCATTCAATTTCTCTTAGAAATAGGCAAGAAACGAAACATTCTGTTGGGGTATGTAAACTTTTGCCCACTACTGTATATATGAACTTATTTGCATGCTGTACATTATTCCTTGCTGTTTCAGGTGTAATGGTGTACACACACACACACACACACTCTCTGAAAGAAACTCGACAGTTTTTACAAAATACCAAAAACAGCCAGTTCTGTGTCAGTTTTACTAGAAACTATTGAAGCATATTCTAAAGTGTCTGGTTATTGCATCAATTGGCACAAATCAGAAGCCATGCCAGTGTCTCAAACTTGTTCACATGATCAGCTATCCGCATTTAATTTCAAATGGTTACCAAAGGGGATGAAATATTTAGGTATAGAATTAGACCCAGACATAAGGGAAATTATGACAACTAACATGGAAAAAGTCTCATTCTCATCTCATTATCTCTAGCTGCTTTATCCTGTTCTACAGGGTCACAGGCGAGCTGGAGCCTATCCCAGCTGACTACGGGCGAAAGGCGGGGTACACCCTGGACAAGTTGCCAGATCATCACAGGGCTGACACATAGACACAGACAACCATTCACACTCACATTCACACCTACGCTCAATTTAGAGTCACCAGTTAACCTGCATGTCTTTGGACTGTGGGGAAAACCGGAGCACCCGGAGGAAACCCACGCGGACACGGGGAGAACATGCAAACTCTGCACAGAAAGGCCCTCGCCGGCCACGGGGCTCGAACCCAGACCTTCTTGCTGTGAGGTGACAGCGCTAACCACTACACCACCGCGCCGCCCACATGGATAAAGTATTAAATAAAATAAAAGCTAATTTGGATAATTGGAGTAAATTACACCTGACATTATGGGGTAAAGTAAATGCAATAAAAATGGTTGTGGCACCACAAATAAATTACCTAACCGGGATGATACCCATATGCATTCCAAAGCAACTATTAGTAAGATATGATAAAATGATAATTTCTTTGGGGTGGGGAAAAAAACTCGAATTCGTTTGGATAAATTATGTGAGTCCATAAAATATTATAGTGTTGCATTTGAGATGTCCAAGCTTACAGGACATTGGGACGAAGCTGGTGCTGACCTGGACTGGGTCCTGATTGAGTGGGAACTCACCTCCTCCTTTAAACCTACTGAGGTTCCAGCACAAACAGTTAAAAATGAGAAAAATTAGGTGAGCAATCCTATTCTAGAACATTCAAAAATGGTTTGGCAGGAGGTATATAAGAGATGTAAAATTTCTCAGTATACTCAAAAATATGCATCCATATGGCATAACCCGAAAATAAAGATAGACAGACAGTCTATCTATTGGGCTCAGTGGCTAAGAAAAGACATCAGAATAATAGATGATCTATTTGAAAATGGCAATTTTCTTTCATATATCAGATTTAAAGAAAAATTTAATTTGGAGGGCAGAGGCCACTTTTGGAAGTACTTACAAATTAGACACTGTATTAAAGAGGTTGTTCCTGTTGGTCAGGATAGAAGTGCGGTTGAATGCTACTTACCGTACAACTACCCAAAATGCATCATAAGGCTTCAAGATGGTCTGAGATGTGTCCTTGGACAAATAATAATGGTTGCAATAATCTCGAGATGATATGGGAGAAAGATTTGTCTTGTACACTAGATGAAAAAAACATGGGAGGGGATTCTTTCCAACACTGAAGAATACATAAGAGAAGCCAGAGGCAAATTTATTCAGTATAAAATAATTCATAGATATTATTTTACCCCATCAAGACTTAACAGAATGGGTTTACTTTTTTTTGGAACTTCTTTTTATTTCTATTTATCATGTGCAGTCATATATCTTATATACAGTACAATAAAAACAAAACAAAGCAAGTATATCCACAGGTACGAAAGTCTTGAAAGAGTCATTAGTCCATGGGTCTCCAATCTTGCCCATCATGTGCAGAGTGAAATGAGAATCTACACCAAGAGTCCACATACAATTAGAGATGTTACAAAACTGGATTGATTCACAATCTAGAAACACTTTGGCATTACTCCGCAAATGGCCATTTTCACAGTCTTATTCAAGGTGGGGAGAAAAGAGAAAAAACAACAACAATAATAAATACAATGACATAAAAAATAAATAAAAAATAATGATTAAATAAAAGGGCGGCACGGTGGTGTAGTGGTTAGCGCTGTCGCCTCACAGCAAGAAGGTCCTGGGTTCGAGCCCCGTGGCCGGCGAGGGCCTTTCTGTGTGGAGTTTGCATGTTCTCCCCGTGTCCGCGTGGGTTTCCTCCGGGTGCTCCGGTTTCCCCCACAGTCCAAAGACATGCAGGTTAGGTTAACTGGTGACTCTAAATTGACCGTAGGTGTGAATGTGAGTGTGAATGGTTGTCTGTGTCTATGTGTCAGCCCTGTGATGACCTGGCGCCTTGTCCAGGGTGTACCCCGCCTTTCGCCCATAGTCAGCTGGGATAGGCTCCAGCTTGCCTGCGACCCTGTAGAAGGATAAAGCGGCTAGAGATAATGAGATGAGATGAGATGAGATATCAGATTTAAAGAAAAATTTAATTTGGAGGGCAGAGGCCACTTTTGGAAGTACTTACAAATTAGACACTGTATTAAAGAGGTTGTTCCTGTTGGTCAGGATAGAAGTGCGGTTGAATGCTACTTACCGTACAACTACCCAAAATGCATCATAAGGCTTCAAGATGGTCTGAGATGTGTCCTTGGACAAATAATAATGGTTGCAATAATCTCGAGATGATATGGGAGAAAGATTTGTCTTGTACACTAGATGAAAAAAACATGGGAGGGGATTCTTTCCAACACTGAAGAATACATAAGAGAAGCCAGAGGCAAATTTATTCAGTATAAAATAATTCATAGATATTATTTTACCCCATCAAGACTTAACAGAATGGGTTTACTTTTTTTTGGAACTTCTTTTTATTTCTATTTATCATGTGCAGTCATATATCTTATATACAGTACAATAAAAACAAAACAAAGCAAGTATATCCACAGGTACGAAAGTCTTGAAAGAGTCATTAGTCCATGGGTCTCCAATCTTGCCCATCATGTGCAGAGTGAAATGAGAATCTACACCAAGAGTCCACATACAATTAGAGATGTTACAAAACTGGATTGATTCACAATCTAGAAACACTTTGGCATTACTCCGCAAATGGCCATTTTCACAGTCTTATTCAAGGTGGGGAGAAAAGAGAAAAAACAACAACAATAATAAATACAATGACATAAAAAATAAATAAAAAATAATGATTAAATAAAAGGGCGGCACGGTGGTGTAGTGGTTAGCGCTGTCGCCTCACAGCAAGAAGGTCCTGGGTTCGAGCCCCGTGGCCGGCGAGGGCCTTTCTGTGTGGAGTTTGCATGTTCTCCCCGTGTCCGCGTGGGTTTCCTCCGGGTGCTCCGGTTTCCCCCACAGTCCAAAGACATGCAGGTTAGGTTAACTGGTGACTCTAAATTGACCGTAGGTGTGAGTGTGAATGGTTGTCTGTGTCTATGTGTCAGCCCTGTGATGACCTGGCGACTTGTCCAGGGTGTACCCCGCCTTTCGCCCGTAGTCAGCTGGGATAGGCTCCAGCTTGCCTGCGACCCTGTAGAAGGATAAAGCGGCTAGAGATGATGAGATGAGATGAGATTAAATAAAAAAACAAACAACCCAAAGAAAAAAAAAATTATATTAAATTAAAATGCAAGGCAACTGGGGCCCATTTATTTATTTATGAAAGCATCTATTTTTAAATGTAATGATGCAGTCAAGTATTCCATATTGTAAACATCTTGGATTCTTTCTCGCCATTGTATTATTGTTGGGGAGTGTGGTTTTAACCAGGAGACTGTAATTACTGTTTGCTATGAGGAGAAGAATTCTCAATAAATCTGCCTGGTTATTTTCTTCAAGATCCTCTGGTAATATCCCTAATATGAAATATTGTGGTTCTAGTGGCATGTCTATTGATAGACATTTCTTAATTTCTTTTTGTACGTTTTTCCAGTATTCTGAAAGTATTGGGCAGTCCCAAAAAATACGTGTATGGTCCCCCACCATACCACATCCTCTCCAGCATTGTACTGAGCTATTGCTCCATTTTGACGTAAACTGTGGGGTCCTAAAGTACCTCATTTTAATCTTCCATCCAAACTCTTTCCAGTTAGGGCTACTGGTTATTTTATGTCCATGGCTACATGAATTTTCCCAATGTTCATCAGAAATTATAACGTTCATCTCTAACTCCCATTTTCCTTTGATGTCCAGATTATTGTTTTTTAAATCATCTTGCAATATCCTATAGATGTGTGATATGAACTTTGTTTTAATTGTGCCTTCAATGGTTGAAATAAAGAAATGTTCCATAACAGATGCTGGGTTACAAAGGGTCTTCTATTCTTGATGTGCGTGTAAGTAATGTCTTATTTGTAAGAATCTAAAAAAATCCTGGTTTGGTAAATCAAATTTGTTCTGGAGTTGTTCAAATGATCTAAGAGTATGTCCCTCAAACAGCTGGTCTAGAACCACTAAACCTGCCTCTTCCCATCTCTTAAAGCCTCCATCAAGTCCAGCTGGGGGAAATCTATGTTGTTTGCTATCCTTACAGCCCTGGATAGTTTTTTCCTCACAGTTGACCATATTTTTAGAGTATTTTTTTATCCAAATATTATTAATTGTCCCCTTTCCCCACTGATCTTGGTTCAGGAATGGGATTGAGTCTAATGGCATATCAGGACAATCGCTCTGTTCCATTCCTACCCATATCGTATCAGTGTCCCGGGATATAGTTGAGCTGCCCAATAATACATTTTCAAGTTAGGAAGATCTAGACCTCCATTGGCTTTTGAGCATAGTAGTCTTTTAAATTTAAGTCTGGGTGCTTTGCTTTGCCATATAAATTTTGATAGCCATTTATCAATTGTATTGAAGGTGGAGGTCGAGACATATATGGGTAGTGACTGAAAAAGAAAAAGTAATCTTGGTATAATGTTCATCCTTATCGCCTCTATTCGCCCTATGAGGGATAGTGGTATAATTTCCCATCTTGCAAGGTCCACTTTTATTTGGCCCATCCGTTTGCCATAATTAAGTTTAAATAGTTTTGCTAAATCTGTTGTTATTATGATTCCCAACTACCTAAAACCTTGTGACCAACGACAGTGAAGTCTACCTAATAACTGTGTGGGCCAGTTTCCATTTAGCATCATTGCCTCTGATTTTGATTGGTTAATCTGATAACCAGAAAGCTGTCCGTAACTTTTTAATGTATCCATTAGTGAAGGAACAGAGAGTATTGGGTCAGCTATATAGGCCAATAAATCGTTTGCATAGAGTGATGTCTTGTGTTCTCTATTACTCATGTCTCTAATACCTTTCATATCCACATTTTGTCTTATGGAGGCTGCCAATGGCTCAATATTTATAGCAAAGCGCAGGGGACTTAGGCAATCTCCCTGCCTCACCCCCCTCTGTACGTCAAAAAACTCAGAGCAGCAACCATTTACTCCGACACGTGCCTGTGGATTTTTATACATGACTCTGACCCAGTCTACAAACTTTGAATGAAATCCCATCACAGATAATGTTTTGTTCAGAAAGTCCCAGTTTACAGTATCAAATGCTTTTTGAGCATCAAAACTAATTAGCATAGAAGTCTGCCTTTGTTTCTTGGCACATGTAGTAATGTTTGGGGTTCTTCTGATATTATTTGCTCCCTGTCTATTGGGTACGAACCCTGTCTGGTCCAGATTGATCAGGTTTGTCATATGTTTTTGAATTCTCTGTGCTAAAATACTGGTCAGTAATTTCTGGTCATTGCAAATCAAACTAATGGGTCTATAGCCCTCACAGAGTGTTGGGTCCTTTCCCTCTTTATGAATCACAGATATTATAGCCTGTGACCATGTCTTGGGCGGGTTGTCCTGAGATAGAGAGTATCTAAAGACCCTTGTTAGTATTGGTATTAGGTCGTCTACAAAACATTTATAGAACTCTCCTGATAATCCATCCACACCTGGGGATTTATTGTTTTTCAGCCTTTTTATTGCTTCTCTTATTTCTGTTTCAGTGATTGCTGATATCATTTGGTTTGACGCCTCTTCTGGTAATGAAGGGAAGTCCAAACTAGCAAGGAAGGTCTCAATGTTGTCTAGTGTTGGTTTTGATTTAGTTTCTCTGTATAGGTTCTGATAGAATGAGGCAAAGGCATCTGCCACTTCTTTAGGGTGAGATACCATTTTTCCAATAGCAGGATGAGTAACTTTGGAGACAGTACAATCAGCCTGAGCTTTACGTAGTTGGAAAGCTAGAAGGCAGCCAGCTCTATTCCCCATTTCATAATATCCTTGTTTGGTGAACCTTAAGGCTCCCTCTGCTTTATAAGACAAGAGCTTATCTAAGGATTTTCTTGTCTCTTTAAGCTCTGACAAGATGTTACTTGCTCCTGTGGTCTTGTGTTGTATTTCCATTTGTTTTATTTTATTTTCTAGTTTAAATTGTTCCTCCAGTCGTTGTCTCTTTAGTCTTGATGATATTTGGATAATTTTCCCTCTAATGACTGCTTTCGCACCCTCCCATAAAATGGAGGGGTTAACCTCACAAAGTATTCTTTTAAGTGTTGTGTTAATTCTTTTACTGTTTCTGCATTGTTTAGTAGTGATGCATTTAACCTCCAGTATCTGAAAAAGGAATGAGCACCTAAATCTACTTTCAGTATCACAGGAGCATGATCACTCAGAGTTATCGGTTCTATATGACAATCTATGACTTTATATGAGAGATATTGCTGGGGGAGACAGAAAGTCAATCCCTGAGTAACTATTATGAACCTTGGAGAAAAAACTAAAATCTTTCCCCTTTGGATTCTTAGCTCTCCATGGGTCTATAAATCCTAATCCAGAGAACAGATTATTCAAAGTCTGCGTCTTTATATCCTGCGGCCCTTTTTCTGGTGGCGTCTTGTCCAACTTCCCATTTTGTACAGCATTAAAACCTCCTCCAATTACAACCCCTGGCAAAAAATATGGAATCACTACTCTTGGAGGATGTTCATTCAGCTGTTTTACTTTGTAGCAAAAAAACAAAATCACAGACATGACACAAAATTGTTTTATTTAACAGCTGAACATTCTGGCTTTGTAAAATATACCTAAAAAAATTATATGAAATTGTTGTAATTAATGGCACATTTTTTTAAAGATCAAGTAGAGGAAAAAATTATGGAATCACTCAATGATGAGGAAAAAATTATGGAATCAAGCTATAACTTGCATTTCTAAAATAAATATCCGCACAAGCCTAAATGTGCAAATTAGTCTGCAGTTAAAAGAGACTGCTTGTAGACCTGAATGAGCTGTTGCACCTGGCTGATTGACAGAAAACATCGCCCCAACAAGAGAGCTGTCAGTTGAAAGAATGGAAAGGATTATAAAACTCCTTAAAGAAGGTAATTCAACACGGAGTGTGGTAAAAGATGTTGGGTGTTTCCAGTCAGCTGTGTCTAAAATTTGGAGCAAGTACAAACAAAATGGGAAGGTTGTAAAAGGGAAACATACAGGTAGATCAAAGCATCAGGACAGGAAACTCAAAGCAAGATGCCTTGAAAATGGACAATGCACAAGAAAAGAAATGAAAAACAAACGGGCAGAAACAGGAGTCAATGTTTGTGACCAAAATGTAAGAAATCGGTGGAAGGAAATGGGATTTACATACCAAGGGAGTAACTTTGATTTTGACATTGGTGGGGATACAAAAGTGATCCAAGGCAGAGCTTCCGAAAGGCTACCACAATGTAAATTTATCAACTCTATTGCAACTACTGTAAACACATACACACTACCAGTAATACATGACGAGGCCTCTTAGAAAACCAGCCTTGACATGAAGCTCTGATTTTAAAGCCACATGGGTGAAGCATTGTTATTCAGATCAACATCACACTAACAAACATTTGCCACAGTGGGGCTGAATCTCATGACTGACATATCCATCATTAACCTCACCTGCGAATTTCCAACCTCTCTTTCCGCTTCTCCATCTCCTCCTCTATCTCCTCCAGCTGTGGATTCCCCTCCTCTACCTCCTCCATCCTCTCCTTCAGCCTCTGCTCCTCTTTATCTTCCTGCCTCTCTTCCTCTACCTTCTCTGCACTGTCTTTCATCTCCTCCAGCCTCTCTGCTGTCTGTCACCTTACAAAAATATGTTGATGCATGACATACATGGGCGCAGATAGAGGGGGGGACGGGGGGGATTCGTCCCACCCAGATTTAAATTCACCTCGTTCGGTCCCCCCCACTTATAGGGAGGAAAAAACGTCTATGCTGTCTTTCTTTGCATAAGGCAAACCTCATGGAAAAATCAAAAGACTAATTACCATTCGGTTTATTGAGGTGCACAGCAGTACAGACATAGTTGCAACTGCGCAGACTCCACAGGTTGCGAGCTCGAGCTTGGTTGCTATGGTTACCCACAACAAGTTTGATAGGCATATCGGGGACAGCTCCTCCTAGTTCAGGACCCCAACACGGCATGATGAAGGGTGCCAAAAGGCAGAAAACGATTGCATCGTTTTTTAAAAAAAAAAAACGACTGTAAGTAAACTGTGCCTTACTTTATCATATCACCTTGCAATTTTTTGATAGTCTGTTCAAAGTAATGTCGTAGTGAAAGTAAAATCGTACGGAGTAGAGATGCCTTTCTGGTAGCCTCCTTCTTTCGGTGGTAGCCTGTAGATACAGTGCTCAGAAGGCAGTTTTAATGTTTAATCTGGCGTTCCCTGCCATAATTTCAGCGAGCATATTGTTTCATAAGGAAACTTTGTGAAGAGTTGTTGACTGACTGCCACTCACGCAACACACAGGCATAGTTAGAAAGTCAGGATGCACTGGTTTACACTTTACACACACACACGTAGCCCAGCCTCTCGCTATGTTTAACAGTTGGAACTTAGCGGTTTTAAAACTAGTTTTGCAATTTCTGTGCGTGATGATAATGTGCAAACTTTGGATTTCCATAGGCTATGTTAAAATGTTATCATTGTCCTGGCCTGCAGGTAGTTCCTGGTGATGGCAGTGAGGGAGGTGAAATAACATGTATACACACTACCGTTCAAAAGTTTGGGGTCACCCAGACAATTTTGTGTTTTCCATGAAAAGTCACACTTTTATTTACCACCATAAGTTGTAAAATGAATAGAAAATATAGTCAAGACATTTTTCTGGCCATTTTGAGCATTTAATCGACCCCACAAATGTGATGCTCCAGAAACTCAATCTGCTCAAAGGAAGGTCAGTTTTATAGCTTCTCTAAAGAGCTAAACTGTTTTCAGCTGTGCTAACATGATTGTACAAAGGTTTTCTAATCATCCATTAGCCTTCTGAGGCAATGAGCAAACACATTGTACCATCTGTTATGTAGGACTAGGTGTTGTTATCCCAATAGATACTTAAGGCACCGAGGAGACACTGTGGGCATCAAATGAGTGATGGCATCCTTTGGGTTCTCAAGTGGGCGCCCTCCTTCTTCGGTGTTTCGCTGATAGGCCCACGACACCTCCAGAGGGTTCAGCAGTGAATCCCAGCGTCCCAGGTTCACTCCCATCAGCCATCACACACTTGGAGCCCCATGTCAGGTCCTTCCTCCTGGTCCACAGCCACTGGCTCCCCTTCTCAGCAGCCTTGGAGAGATCCTTGATTGCCTGCCTGTGGGCCTTCCCTCGCGCCCCCATCTCCCTGAGTAGCCTATATGTTGAGGTGGCTATGAATCCCCTGCAGCCTACTTCCACCGGGCGTACCTTCACATTCCAGCCTTGTTGCTTGGCATCTGCTGCAAGATTGGCGTATCTCAGCTTCTTCCGCTCATAGGCTTCCTCTACCGCCCCCTCCCATGGTACCGTGAGCTCAATGATGTACACGAGCTTGAGTGAGGAAGACCACAAAACAAGGTCTGGATGCAGGTTGGTGGATGCAATTTCCGGTGGAAAGCACAGCTTTTTGTCCAGGTCTGCCAGCATTTTCCAGTCCTGTGCTCTACCCAGCTGCCCAATGTCCGCCCTACTGGTGATCCTTTATCAGCCCAAAGTTTAAATCCCTTGTCCAGTGTTGCAGGTGGGAAGTTCTCATTTCCCCAGATTGGGGTAAATTGTGATCATTTTGAGATGTTGCACAAGTATTTATGGACCTCATGCCACACATGTATTGTATTTCTTACAAAGGGATTATCTGTGGATTTCTTAAGCTTCCCTGGTTTTGCTGAGTACAAATACAGCTGGAGAGGTAAGTTGGTAGATGTGACTCTTTCTATATCAACCCAAGACAGGCTTAAATGAGATTTAAACCAGAAAGAGGCTGTCCACAGCTGACATGCCCAGTAGTATAGTTTGAGGTTAGGAAGTTTTAGTCCTCCTCTATCAAAGGGCAAGTAAAGGAGGGTAAGACGAAGTCTTGCTCTGCGGTTGTTCCATATGAAGTCTCTGAAGATTTTATTCATGTTCGTAAAAAAGTTTGGTGGTGGTGGAAGTGGTAAACACTGAAATAGGTATAAAAACTTAGGAAGGATTGACATTTTCAGACTATTGATTCGGCCGACCATAGAGATTGGCATTGCAGACCATCTTTTTATCATATTGGTCACTGCAGTAATTACTGGTTTGTAATTGCAGGATACTAGATCTTCTGGTATGGGTGTAATTTTGATTCCCAAGTATGTAAAGCTGTCAGTGTTGGTGAATGTGGTTTGTATCGGTGGGGTGATTCTTTCTGACTTATTAAGAAACAGGATATTTGATTTTGACTCATTAACTTTATAACCTGAAAAGGAGCCAAATATGTTTATTAATTTCAGGAGATTAGGAATTGAATCTTGTAACTGTGTCAGGAACAGAACTATATCGTCAGCAAAAAGACCTATTTTGTTCTCAGCTTCTCCTAGTCTAATGCCCGTTATACTAGTGCTTTGTCTGACTGCGATGGCGAGAGGTTCTATTGCTAGCGCAAACAAAAGGGGCGATAGAGGGCAGCCTTGTCTCGTCCCTCGCTACAGCTGAAAGGGTTCAGAGGTGACAAAATTCGTTGTGACTGCTGTGCTGGGAGATCGATACAGCATTTTCACAAAGTTGCAAAAGAAATCACCAAACCCAAATCGCCCAAGAATGTTAAACAAATATCCGTGTTCTACTCTGTCGAACGCATTTTTTGCGTCGAGGGAAACTATTGCCGTATTAGTGCATCCCTTTTTCGCATGGATAATATTTAGTACTCTGTGAATGTTGTGAAAGGCTTGACGGTCTTTAATGAAGCCGTTTTGATCAGGCGCTATTAAGGAGGGAAGATGTTTTTCCAGACGCCTTGCAAAAACCTTTGCAATAATTTTAGAGTCTGAATTTATCAATGATATTGGACGATATGATCCGCATTCGGTGTGCAGTTTGTTTGGTTTTAATATCAGTGATATAGTAGCATTGCATAGGGAAGGTGGTAAATGTCCCGTGTCAACTGATTCAACTACCATATCAAATAGCGGTGGCACCAGCTTCTTCTTGAAAAGTTTAAAAATATCTATAGGAAGTCCGTCAGGACCTGGTGCTTTGCCTCCGCTCATAAAAACAAGTGTTTCAAAAATCTCCTCTTGCGTGATAGGAGAATCTAGCTTCTGCTTAGCCACGTCTTCTAAGGCCGAATCCCATTTCACCCCTTGGACCAACCCCTTGGCCCTTCCCCTCCATTTTGCGCGTTCACGTGAAGGGGTAGGGGTATCCCAATCCCAGTTAACGCGGAGGGGTAGGGGAAGGGGTAGGGCTTCTGTACCCCTCCAAACGGAGATTTTCCTGGAGCTGACTCCGAACGAAGGGGTTTGAGTGATTTCCCACAATGCCATGCGGATTTCAGCGAGATTTCATGCGGATTTCAGAAAGATGGCGGTTCCCGCGGTGAAAGATTGTCATAAATGTATTTTCTCCATTATTTACGTGTTTTAAGTTGTTATCCAGAGGAAACACGCCGCTTGATTCGCTTTCGAGCTGAGAATGAGCAGCGATTTCTGAAATCCAAGCTGCTGCTAAAAAGCTTTGGGAGTGAGTATTGTTTTCGGTTGCTTGACTGCGTACGTTTTGTTCTGTTATTCTCGCTTTTATTGTTTACATGAGTGTTCTGACACCTCATTCTGTCGGATGTGGTGCACGAAGCGCCAAAGATATCCCATTCAGTGGTGTTAGTTAACAAATCACACCCTGCCAGCAGAGATTTCTGGTTCTGCCTCTGGCTCTGACTGTAGCGGCTGGTCGCAGCCAATGACGCATTTGGTCGCGTTTTGCTAACGTAAACGCTGACAGAGGTACGCGATGACGTATGCGATCGTTGAAGGGCTATCCCAATACGTAGGGGTTGAATTTCAAGCCCTATCCCTTGTAGCTCAGTTTCAAGGGGAAGGGCCAAGGGGAAGGGGGAGGGGAAGGGGTAGGGGAAGGGGTAGAAATTAGAATTGGGATTGGGCCTTAGAGAGGGATGGATAGTTTGTCTAAGAATGCATTTTGATCATTAGGATACTGAGCTTCCGAAGCATAGAGTTTCATATAATAGTCTCGGAAAGCATTGTTGATTTCTGCTGGGTTAGTTGCAACCTCACCTTCGTTTTTTTCTGTTTCGGTGATTGTCCTTTCCTGTGTCCGAGACTTAAGACGCCAAGCTAATAACTTTCCAGTGGATTCTCCCTGCTCGTAGTAGTTTTGCTTCAGCCTAGTAATGTTTGATAGGGCTTTATTAGCTGTTAATTCATTGTATTTAGCTCTCAGTTCTGCGAGTTTTTGAGTATTCTCTGGAGTATTATTTATGACGCTCTCCCTTTCCAATTCTTTAATGTCACATTCTAGTTCTGTCATAAGGAGGTGTGTTCGGTTAGATTTGTTACTCTTGTAAGAAATCATCTGTCCTCTAATAAAAGCTTTAAATGCTTCCCACCTAATAGAAGCTGAGGTTTCGTGTGTATTTGTAGCGAAGAATATGTCAATGTTAGCTTCCACAAATTGTATAAAATACTGGTCGTTTAGCGACCGTGGGCTAAGCCGCCACAGTGACTGTCCTTTAGAGTATGAATTATAGCGGTAATGTAGAAATAAAAGGGCATGGTCTGAGAGGACAATACCTTTATGCCCACAATCACAAACAAAATCTTTAAGTGATTCGGATATTAAGTAGTAGTCTATGCGCGACTGGGTCGAGTAAGTGTTTGAAATACAGGAGAATTCTTGAGTTGTTGGATTCCTACATCTCCAAATATCGCACAGGTGGAGCTCTGACATAAAGTGCGCGATCGATTTGCGGGATCTGGTATGAGAAGGGTCCACTCTTGTTGATCGGTCTAAGTAAGGGTTAAGCGTACAGTTAAAATCGCCGCCCATTATTATTTCTCCCTGCAAAGAAGACACGGTCATGAATAAGTTGTTGAAGAATGAGTCGTCATCGCTGTTGGGACCATATATATTGGCCAGAATAATATCCTGATTCATTAAAGAGCCCTTAACTATAACGAATCTACCCATGGGGTCTAAGATAATTTTGTGCGTTCTAAAAGGGACTGATTTATGAATTAGAACCGCAACCCCTCTCGCCTGTGAAGAGTGACAAGAAGCAATGACTTGACCAGGCCATCTTCTCTTAATGCGTATTATTTCGTCCGCTAATAAATGTGTTTCTTGGATATATACAACTTTGGCTTGAATATGTTTAATTCTAGCTAGAACTTGCTTAATTTTAACTAATTTCCTCAGGCCCCTGACGTTCCATGTCACTATATTAAGATATGGGGGGACTGTCATATCCCAAATCTAAATGTATCTGTCAGCAGTGTTGTTACATCTTCTACCTGACCATGATAAAACCTCGTACCATTCAAAAGAAAAAATAAAAGAACAAGAACACAAAAAACACCTGCCCCCCGGTAACGGAGAAGGAGCTCTCCTATTCCCTTGTGCCCCCTAATTGCACAGACCCCTCTCACACGAATGCGGTAAGACTGGAACATTACTGATCCTTACGTATAAGGAGCAGGAAAAAAAAAACATCCAATATGAACTTAACCTGTGCTCGCAATATCAAATAACACCTCCATAACCAGGTTATCACATGTTGGCTATGACACAGTGGCTAATAACCAAAGATTAATGCTAACTGAATTATTTATCAATTTAAGGTTTAAGCCTACCAACATCTCAGTCCATACTCTCTGCGGGTGGAGACCGTTCCTTCTGTACTGTTTTGATGTAATCTTGCACCTCGGCTGGAGTCAGAAATGTTAAAGTCTCACCACCGTCAAGGTAGATTTTCATCTTAGCTGGATATTGCATTCCAAACTCAATGCTGAGGTTGTGAAGATCAGCCTTTACCCCACCAAACTTTCTCCGCTGTTGTTGGACCTCTGGGGGGAGATCGGGGAAAAACATCAGTCGATTGCCTTCGAACTGCAGAGGTTTCTTCTCACGGGCAGCCGTCATCACTCGGTCCTTGTCGGTCAGCCAACGGAACTTGATGAGGATTGTGCGGGGTGGAGGAGTGCGTCTTCCCGCTATCCTTGTGGACAGGGCACTGAAAAAAGTAACCTATAGAATTTACCCAATAAATCTGAGGTAACAATTTGCATTGACTTGTTTGGGGTAGATTTAATTCCATATATTGAGTATAAAATAACTGAGATAAAAAGCTATGAAATACTTAAATAAATTGGGTAAAATTTACCTCACATTTATGTATCTATTCAACAGCTACTTTCTCATTGAAATTGGGTAAAATTATCTCTTGTTTGCTAGTAGGTAATACCTGATAATTACTAATCAAAGGTAATTAATATCACTTAGTAACCATTACTTATTCGGAGAAGGTAAGATGTACCCCCCAAAAAAAGACTTTCAGATGGTTCATCATCTCAATGTTTTTAATCCATAAAATCATCAAAAAAAAAAACCACAGAATAAAGTGCAGTACAACAGCTTCACACAACATTTCAAGTAATGAACCTGTTTTATAACTCACTAACTAACTGCCGGAGAGAGGAAGACGGCAGTCCGAAAGTTCCCTGTCCCGCTCACTCAAACGCACGGTCTGACGCATGCGCAATTTGGAGCACAGGACTCACGGCTTTGGGGTAGATTTTACCGTATTTTTCCATGTAACGGTTGTTACGGTTAACGACTAGGTAGCATAGGTATAATTTATCCATTACTTTATAATTCCTTGGCTGACTGCAATAATCGAGTAAATTTTATCTGGTTTGCATATATTATATTTACCACTCTCCAAAATCACTTTTTACAGTGTGGAAGTCTGAAGGCCTCGTCAACAAACAGAGGATCTTGAAATTTTTCTGAGCCAAAGACTTTTGGCAACCACTCGGTGAGAAACAAAGCCAAATCTCGGCCCCTCTCGGTCCCCTCTGGCAAGCCTACCAGTCTCAAGTTCAAGCGGCGTTGACGACTCTCCATAGCCTCCACTGTCTTGGTGAGTGCTAGCACGCCTCGTTGCGAGCTAGTGGCCTTAGCATCGAGGTCGCTTATCTGATCCTCCGCAGAACTAATATGCGTTTCTGCGTGATCGAGTCTTTCAGAAAATGAGTTTATAGCTTCCTTGATCCCTTGGGTCGATGTTATGACTTCTTGGAGTTGAGTGGTAAAATCCTTTCGAAGAGCTTGAATAGCTGCTAAGATTTCTTCATCTCTGTTGCTGCTAGCTTCGTCTAGCTCCTCGTCATCACCTTTATTGTTTCCTTTTCTTTCTTTCGATTTAGTCGGCATAATTTTGACGGATATTAGTTTAAATCTTCGTTATTCAGTTATATATATTTGGAGGGTTAACATTAAGATAATTCACAGAGGTATTTCACGGAGCACAAGGTCCATGCGGCCGCTCACTCCCACGTCATCACCCCCTGTTTTACCCCCTGTATCCGCGCTGGTCATAGTTAGGTTCGCCCTGTTTGTTGCGGGTGCTTGCGCCCAGTTATTGTGCAAAAGTTCCGTCTGGAGCTTTTCCCGTTGGTCAACTTGAACATGAATACCCATTTCTTCCAGTACCGTTGAGGTGTCCGCGAGGGTCGCAAAGGTATTTACTCCCGATTCCAGGTGAATTTTCAGCTTCGTGGGGAAAGGTGACTGTGCTTTTATATTCTTCTCTTTAAGCCATTTTATCTTGTCTCTTACTTGTTTCCGCTTCCTCTGTATATCTGTTGTATAGTCCTGGTCGAAGAATATCTTTTGTCCTTCATGTGTCACCCCTCCTCTGTGTTTCCATGCCTCTTGGATGACTGTTTCTTTGACTCTGTAGTCGAGGAACCTGACGATAATGGATCTCGGTGGGCCTGAATCTTTCGGTTTCATGGTCAATGAGCGATGCGCCCTCACTATGTTCAGGTTCAGTTCTTCTGGTAGGGCCAGTGAGGTTTGAATAAGGTTGGTTATGAAGCCGACCATATGGTCCTTTTCCTCGCCCTCCTTCACCCCATAAATTCGGAGGTTATTCCATCTTGCTCTGGATTCTAGGTCCTCACATTTAGCTGAGAGGTTAGCGTCTCGTTGTAGTAGGTAGCGAAGGGCTCTCTCGTGTCGTCGTGCTTTATCTTCTGTGTCGCTCAATCTCTGCTCAACTTCTGTCATACGCTGCTCAAGTTTTGACGTTCTTTCAGCAATTTCACTCAGAGCGGATTCCACTCTAACTAATGATTCTCTGGTTTCTTTAGAGGCCTCTGCATGCTCTCTTCTTAACGTACGTAGCTCTTCTAGTGCGCCCGCCATGTTGTCTTCTTTACTGAGTTCTGTATCGTTTTGGTTTTGCTTGCCGCTTTTACTTTTTTCAGTTGCTTTTCTGCTTCCTTTCGAAGAGCAGACATCATGTTTACTTGTTGTGAGTAGTATAAATTACACGTATTGTAAATGAATAAATTTTGGCTAGGTTTTTTTAAGTTCTCCTCAGGAGCTAAAAGATCAGGCTGTTGATCCCATCACGACGTCACCGGAAGTCCAGAATGGGTTTACTTAATAATGGTCTATGCTGGAAGTGTGGGGAAAAAAGTGGCACTTATATCCATGTATTATGGGAATGTTCTAAGATCCTCCCCTTAAGGGAAAATGTTATAGATTATATGAGCAAATGGTTAAATTGTGAACTTCCCAGGTCACCAAGATTATGTCTCCTCGGAGACAGAACTATGGTACCCCAGTTAAACAAATATATTTTTAGAATAATAAAAACTGGCATGTGCACGGACTATTCTGAGGTGTTGGAGGGAGCCTCAAGCTCCTACACTGAATATGTGGAAAACCCAGATGATGGGTACTGTGGCATGCGAGATGATGTTGGGGAAATTAAACTGTGAAAATGATATGATGAAAGAAAAATGGGATAGTTTTGGTGGACAGATGTGTTGAGTCGCCTACCCTGCCTACCTACTTACCTGCCTGTCTTGTTTTTGTTTTTATATTATTTATTTATTTTTATTAGATTAGATAGAACTTTATTGATCCCTTTGGGCGGGTTCCCTCAGGGAAATTAAAATTCCAGTAGCATCATTACAGGACAAACAGAGAATAGAAATGGAGAAAAACTTCTAGATAAATTAAATTAGGTATTTGCATATACAAATATAAAAAAGAATAAGAATAAGATATGGGGAAGAGGGGAAAAACATTTGTCTGTTTGTATTTTTGTTTGCAATAATGAAAATATAATAACTTTGAATTATTAAAAAAAACTTTTCGGTGAATAACATACACACACATGTTGGAGAACACAGCTCAGTCTCGTTACTGGCCATCTGCAAAACACACAGAAACACACATTAATAGACAGCCAGTAATTAGACACAGGCGTAACTCATCACGTTACCTCATCACGTTACCTGCTGGTTCAACCCAACTCCTTGCCGTTCACAGCTGACACTTGACCACATCCTTGCTGTTACAGAAGTGTTAAACATTGGTCAAATAACCCAGATTCAACCCTGGTCTTTATGAAAGAGGCAAAAGTAACATCCTCATGAATGCCAGGACCCAAGGTTTCCCAGCAGAACATTGCCCAGCACATCACACCATCTCCATAGGCTTGCCTTCTACCCATAGAGCATCCTCTTCCCCAGGTAAACGGTGGTGGACAGGGGTCAGCATGGGCACTCTGACCGGTCTGCAGCTACACAGCAAGCTGTGATGCGCTGTGTGTTCTGACATCTTTCTATCAGAGCCAGCATGAACTTTTTCAGGAACGCTACAGTAGCTCTTCTGTGGGATCAGACCTGACAGGCTAGCCTTCATTCCCTACACGAATCAGTGAACCTTGAGCGCCCATGACCCTGTTGCCAGTTCACCAGTTGTCCTTCCTTTAACCTCTTTTGGTACGGTACATACTAACAGGTACTAACCACCGCAAATCAGGAACACTTCACAAACCAGCTGATTTGGAGATGCTCTGACCCAGTCATCTAGCCATCACAATTTGGCCGTCATAAAAAAGTGGCACAGATCCTTACACTTGCCCATTTTTCCTGCTTCCATCACATCAACTTTGAGAACTAACTGTTCACTTGCTGTCTAATAGAGCACACCCCTTAAGAGGTGCCATTGTAATGAGATAATCAACATTATTCACTTCACCTCTCAGTGGTTTCCATGTTATGGCTGATCAGTGTATAACAAAGTATTCCTTCATACGGTTAGTGATTAGTCTGAATAATCAATCATGTAGCTTATTTAAAAATTACAGACATGGATTTTATACTTGTTAAGAGATTGTAGTTCTCTGTAAGTAAACCCACTATATAATAATATATCACTGTGTGTGAAGCAAACATAAAACATGGGGGAAAAACTGACACCAGAGTCATATTGCTTGTGTTTATGTGTTTACGTCTAAACTGAAGTTTTAATAAAGTGATTTTCATCAAGACAAGCTAGGAGGAAAAGGAAACACAAAGTACCGGTAGTTTTATGCAGAACAGTAAAAGTATTGTATAATACAATTTGCACAAGACAGAGATGACTTTCACAAGAGTACATCAATGAACATGGGTTAAAAAAGTTGCTAACTCCTACTTGGTGAGTGAAATAATGTCACGGGCTCATTAAATGTTAAGACGTTCCTCACAGTTTTGATTTACATCACTGCAAAAAACCCAAACACAAATACTGAATATTTGTCCATTCACATGAATAATCAACTATTAAGGTTCGATGAAACAAAACCAAGAGTACAAAAGAATTAACACTATATCACACAACATTTATAAAAACCCACCCAGAGTGATATGAGAATTCAGTTTGTAAATAACTTTTACTTTTTCAAATTGAATTTCATGATGTAAATTTGTCTGTAAAGGTTTATTTGAATGTAATCATGTGTATTAAAAATTGTGAAAAAGGCATAAGAATGAATGAACCCTTTATTGTCACTGTTACCAGTGAAACTGACCATCAACCTGTCCTTACAGAGGGGGAACAGGACAGGAAGACAGGGATAAAAGAAAAAGAAACACAGTAGTAACATAAGGAAAGATGAGGAAAAAAAGAAACCCCACCACCACCACCACCATGCTCCTATCAGGAGTACAGTGTGGGAGCATTTAAAAACCTCCGCACAAGCACACAATAACACAAGTACACTTTAAAACATGGGACTTGAGGGGAGGGGAGGAGGTAGAGGTAACCCAGCGCAAGCAAGCAGCCGTCCACTCCTGCAGCCATGCAAGCGGCGCTGGTCACGCACTCGCTTGTCACACTGGGGGTGAAAAATGGCAACCGCGGAAATTGGGGAAGGAATGCGAAGAATGCGAGAGTGTCTCCCAGCAGTGACCTTCTGGGGGAAATGTTTCCCCAGCAACGGCCTTGATCAAGGCCGGCGCTGTTCAGGGAGCCGAATGTCGATAAGATAGAGATTGTTTGGTCTTTCGAACAGACGCAGTCTTTACACGTCCACACAACTCGTCCATATCTGTCCATTTCTGTTCAATTCAATTCCATTTGGTCTCCGAAATACTTATTCCTTGCAAAGCCGAAAGCATCTCCAGATGACAACCATGTTGTGGTTCAAGTTCTATAGCCACAGTCTGAGTGCCGACAGCTTTGCCCACCGCTTCAATCATATCGGGCAGCTTTATGGGGCTTTGAACAGCTGTCACCGTTGTCTGATTTCCTCGATATACCAGGACAATGCCTAATCCAATCAGCAAAAGTCTGGTAATCATGGTTCTGAATAGGTAGATATCTCCAATGTACTCCACAGACGTTCCGGCAGGACAGGTGGGTTCCCCTGAACCCAGAAACTGTCAATTTCATTAGGAGACCAGTTTATCAAATCCATGCTTTTTTAGTTTAGAAATTCAATGCGGAGAGAGTCTCTCAAAAAAAAAAGAAGTATAGGCAGACGAGATGAAACAAAGAGCACAAGCAGGAAAAAAAGGAGAGGAGAGCAGAGAAATGCGACCACCTTCCATGAGAGCACGGGGAAGAGGAGCAGCAGTTTCTCCCAATCACCATTCAAGAATCCGATGATACTAAATTTGGTTTGACTATTTACTTGATCTAGGTTTGTCTTCACACTGAGCAAAAAAAAAAAAGTCAAAACCCCAGTGGTGTAAATATCCTTCCATCAATTTCTAACACTATGACTATACTGAAATGACTACAGGACCAAGAGTTCTACAGCTGTGTGTGTGTTTAATGAATAGTCCTTATTTCATTGTGTTTTTCCCAATGATGGTTCAGATTATTGACATAAAACTTTTTTTTTTACACTCCACTTCATACAGCAGGTTCCTTTTCTCCAGTTATCAGATCATCTCTCAAAACTTCATTATTAATCATTTACATTAGCATTAATATTTCATTAGTAATAAAATAGTAGCACAGTAACACAATTTTAAGACATTTTCCTCCAAAAATAAAGTGTCCTTGCTAGGTCTTGGTAAACAATATTAATGCTTTTTTTTTTAACCTATTGTTAACTTCAGTGGCCTGTTCCAATGTGATCATGATTTTTGGAACTCTCAGTATTTTTTAGGGTTTCTTGAGCTGTAACCGGATTGTTGTGGGTTTAACGATACGCTAATTGAAATATAATGCTACAGAGTGCGCTATAAAATGATTAATTTTATTCCATCAGTCATGAAGCACTGGTACAGCATGTCGCTGCTGGATTCTGGACTCTGATTGGTCAGAAGGTGCTGATTAAATTGTCGATAACTTGCAGCTCTGACAGTAGTGCAGCTGCAACTCACAGGTTTATGTTAACGTGCTCAAATCACTAATATGAAGTTTTCTGTGAGGAGAGTTTTATTTTTTCACATTTCTGGAAGGAGTCTCTAGTGTCAGCGCTTTTTAACAGTCAGAGGTAAAGTTCAAGTTTTCCGACTGTTTCAGGATTACAATTTTACAATTCTTTGTGGTTTCTTGGTAACAAACTGCATTTTTTGTTTTTTTGTCTTACTAAATGTTAGAGAGAAAAGAGGCTGGTGAGGGAGCGACTGTTTATAATCGAACTGGGAACTAACTTATTTCACAGAACATTAAATAAAACAATATGGGTTTAAAAAAAAGTGTTTTTTTTTTAAAATATCTTTGGGACATGGTGTGACAGGAAAATCAGCTTCTGGATGGTAACTGTTTCATCACACCACCCAGTCGTTGATTAGTTTACTGTAACAGCTCGAGACAGGATGGTTATTATTTAAATATATGATCTCGTATTGAACTAAGTGTGTAAAGTGCAGTATTTGAGACACAGCCCAGGTGTGTTAGTGTTTGTACTTATTTCAGCCAATCAGAATCCACTTTATGGACTTAGTGATTATATAGTGCACTACTTTTGTCTTTCGTCAGCATGTCTGAAATCATACTGGAACATAATTTACAAATTAAACTTTTGTAACCCCTGAGGAGATTCCACGATGCACGGCTTGGATTAAGTGTCAACATAATGGGAATAGGGAGTACGGGTAGGGCACGAGTACAGAAACAGGTACAGTGTTTGATGACTAATGGAGTAAAATCAACCGTGGTGCGCTCAGGATTTCGGATCTGACTGATTTAACCCAAAGGACTCTCTAACGCTCAGTGTCGTACAGACAGCGTGACATCATTGCCTGATATCAGCCGGCCGGAGCTGTCTCTCTCCCTCAGCCAGGAAAATCTGCATGGATCTGTACAGCAGGTGAATCCCGAGCTCACGCTGCCTCTTAGCAGGCCAGGTGGAGACCATCCCATAATAATCCCCTCGCTTCTGATTGGTCAACATCTTCAAACCTGATGAGAGGAATGAATTGAAATGTAACGAATTCATTTTATACAGAGACAGAGAGAGAGAGAGAGAGAGAGATATCCTGATATTATGGTCTGTTTTTATCGTTTATCACACGTGAGCACAGAGTTCGTACTGATGGCGTCCACCATGCAGGCCTCGCGTGTGTACGCCTCCACAGGAATCACATTCTGGAAGCAGTGCAACGAGATAACACCGTGACCACAGTTCCACACCTGCAGGATGTGCTGCACCTTCGAGCAGAGTTTCTGAAAAACACCAGGAACAAAAACACCATGGTGTTCTAGAATTTCATTCTCATGATTTTTCTGTCGTTGCCATATTTTTCCCCATTCAGATCCACTTTCATCAGGATTGTAAGTCCATATCTGCTAACTAACTCACTTTTGCTAATGTTAACACTACTGAGATTAACTTCATTGTTATCCCATAGTGTAGTTAGCTAGTATCTCTTGAGTATTGTACCCTGGATGATTTGTCTCCTTTGAAATACTCCAGAGCTTCATACAGGTGGCTGTACGGTCGAGAGCGTTTGCCTTTTCCCACGTAGAAAATGGAGCTGATGAAAGTCTGGAAACACTCGTGGGGAGTCATCCACTGACTGCGGTATAGAAGATTCTTCGACACTCTGAACACAGAACCACATTACAAAGGATTATTTACACTGGGTTATTGTTAAAAAGGTGTTAGCTTTTTAATTAATAAACAGAGAACGAAAAACGTCTTCCTGAGACTGGGATCAAGTGGCTTTGCCCCAGGATTAAGTGGACTTCACTTGGTCGAGTGTAGACTACAACCCCAAATCAGAAAAAGTCGGGACGGTGTGTTGAAATTGAAATTAAAACTAAAAACTGTTAGGACTAGGACTGTTTTGGCCTCTAGAGGCCGCTGTTATTTCCTTTTCATGTCGTGTTTATTTTGGCCTCTAGAGGCCGCCACTGTTCCTGTGTCTTGTGTTTGTGTTATTGCCTAATTATCTTCACCTGTGTCCTTAATTAGTTTGTCTATTTATACCCCTGAGTTCAGTCCTCTTGTCACGGAGTCTTTGTGCTGTTATGTTTATCTCCAGTTTCCTTTGTACTGTGTTTTTTGATCTTCTTAGCTTTTGAATTTTTGCACTTTGCTTTTCTTTTGGATTATACTCTTTGTTTTTTTTTTTTTTGTCTTTTGTTTTGCCCTGTATATAGTGTATATAGTTTAAATAAACCTTTTGATTCTTTTTCTACTTCCGCCTCACGCCTCTGCATTTGAGTCATCCCCCTGGTGGCCTAGTGGGGGTTTGCTGGATTATCACACCAACGAACCAGGTTCGAATCCCAGCAAAACCCTAACAGAAAGACTCCGTCATGACCGACTCAGCAGAGGCTGCTTCAACTGTCTACCCGGCCAACCTTCAGGGAATTATGGCAGCTTTGACATGCTTCGGAGCGACCATGGACGCTCATGGACGTACGCTCACCAGCCAACGTGAGGCCCTCGCTCGCCACGAGGAACTGCTTCAGCAAATTGGGAAAACCCTGGCACAGCTGACATCTCTGCCTGCATCTCCTGCTCCTGATCCAGCTCCCACTCCTGCTCCAGTGCCTCCTGCAATGCTGCCTTCTTCACCTCGCGAACCCAGCCTTCCTGCACCACAGAGGTATGACGGCAAGCACAGTGAGTGCCGAGAGTTCCTTACCCAGTGTCAACTCACCTTTGAGCTTCAGCCTACCACCTACACTACGGATCGCCGCAAGATTGCCTTTGTGATCACCTTATTAGCGGGTAAGGCGCGAGCCTGGGCTACTGCTATCTGGCAAAGACAGGGACCTGAGTGCTTTGATTTCCAGCTGTTTTCTGAAGAGATGCTTCGGGTCTTCGATCAGGCAGACATCAGTACCGACGCAGCCCGAAAGCTCATGTCCATCCGGCAAGGAGGAAGCGTCGCAGATTACGCCATCTCGTTCCGAACACTCGCAGCAGTAAGTGGATGGAACGAGACTGCCCTGGTGTCAGCCTTCCACCATGGTCTGTCTGACCCCATCAAGGACGGTCTGGCCTCTATTGGATGCCCAAGTGACCTCGAAACCCTCATCTCACATGCTATTCGTCTGGACAACAGGATGAGAGAACGCCACCAAGCCTTGAGCCCCCCCAGCCTCCCTACCTCTACCTGGAGACCGTCTACCTCCTTCAGTGACTGTCCAGAACCCATGCAAGTGGGTCGTACTCGCCTCTCCGCATCTGAGAGGGAGCGCAGAAGGAGGGACAAGTGCTGCATCTACTGTGGCAAGCCTGGTCACTTCCGAGCATCATGTCCCGAACTCTTGGGAAAAGGACCGCCCCGTCCAGCCGAGGGAGGGTTGTGACGGGGCCTACCCTCTCTCCCGGACTCCCTGGCCAAGGAATCTACATCCCGGTCTCCATCTCCTGGGGTGAGTCTGTCCACTCTTGTCAAGCTTTGATAGACTCAGGGGCGGCTGGGAACTTTATGGATATTCACTTCGCCCAAAGCATCAATATACCTACTGCACCTCTTGAAGTCCCTCTGTCTGTGTCTGCCCTCGATGGCCAAGCGTTAGGTGATGGAAGAGTCACTCAAGTTACTTCTCCAGTCTTCCTCCAGTCTCAAGGTCACAAGGAAGAAATATCCCTGCACCTGATTCCTTCACCTGAGTTCCCAGTTATTCTAGGCCTTCCTTGGCTTACTCGCCACAACCCTTGCATAGACTGGGTAACAAGCCAGGTTGTGGAATGGGGCCCTGCATGCCATACCTCTTGTCTGCTCTCTAGCTCTCCTGTGTCTCCTGCCGAGCCCCCTGATCTCACCGAGTTATCTCAAGTTCCCACAGAGTACTGGGATCTCAAGGAGGTATTCAGCAAGAGCAGGGCCGCCGTTCTTCCTCCGCACCGGGCCTACGACTGTGCCATCGACTTGCTCCCTGGGACTACCCCTCCTCGTGGCAGACTGTTTTCACTCTCTCAGCCAGAACGCAAGGCCATGGAGGAATACCTCAAAGATGCCCTGGTCTCTGGGTTTATTCGACCCTCCACTTCACCTGCTGGAGCCGGCTTCTTCTTTGTCGGCAAGAAGGATGGGGGGCTCCGACCATGTATTGATTACAGGGGCCTGAATAAGATCACTGTGCGCAACCGATATCCCCTTCCGCTGATGTCCACAGCTTTCGACCTGCTCCAAGGCGCCACCGTCTTCACCAAGTTGGACCTACGGAACGCATACCACCTCATCCGTATCCGACAGGGAGACGAGTGGAAGACTGCCTTTAACACCCCGTCTGGGCACTACGAATACCAGGTGATGCCCTTCGGACTCACCAACGCACCAGCTGTTTTTCAGGCCCTAATCAACGACGTCTTAAGGGACATGATTAACCTATACGTTTTTGTCTACCTCGACGACATCCTTATCTTTTCCAAGACCGTGCAGGAGCACCGCCACCATGTCCGCCAGGTTCTCCAGAGGCTGCTACAGAACAATCTGTTCGCCAAGGCCCAGAAATGCGAATTTCATGTTCCCGAGGTCTCCTTTCTGGGATTTATTGTACGGACAGGTCAACTCCAAATGGACCCTGCCAAGACCCTGGCCGTCCGGGATTGGCCTACTCCCAAGTCCGTTAAGGAGGTTCAGCGGTTCTTAGGATTCGCTAACTTCTACCGCAAGTTCATCAGGAACTTCAGTTCTGTGGCAGCACCCATGTCAGACCTCACCAAAGGGACAGGTGGATCTTATGGCTGGTCTCCTCAGGCAGAAAAGGCGTTCAAAGACCTCAAGGACCGCTTCTGCATGGCACCCATTCTGGTTCTCCCGGACACCTCCCAACCATTCATCGTGGAGGTGGACGCCTCGGACAGTGGTGTCGGCGCGGTGCTCTCTCAACGTTCGGAAGGAAAGCTGCACCCCTGCGCTTACTTCTCCCACCGACTGAGTCCTGCTGAGTCCCGGTACGATGTGGGGGATCGAGAACTGCTAGCGGTCAAACTGGCCCTTGAGGAGTGGAGGCACTGGCTGGAGGGAGCACAACATCCATTCCTGGTTTGGACTGACCACAAGAACCTGGAGTACCTCCAGCAAGCCAAGAGACTGAACCCTCGACAGGCTAGGTGGGCCCTGTTTTTCAGTCGGTTTGACTTCACCCTCTCATACCGCCCCGGCTCCAAGAACACCAAACCTGACGCACTGTCCAGACTGTTCTCTGCCACTAACAGGGAGAATGAAGTCGGGCCTATTATCCCTGTGTCCCGGATTGTGGCCCCTGTCCGCTGGGGTATTGAGGAGGCTGTCCGACGAGCCCAACGCCAGGACCCCGGTCCTGGGACGGGGCCACCAGGCCTCTTGTACGTCCCACATCAAGCCCGGGCCAAGGTTCTCCAGTGGGGTCACTCTTCCCCTCTCACCGCCCACCCGGGAGCTCGGAGGACCCTGGACTTCCTGAAAAGACGCTTCTGGTGGCCTAACATGGAGAAGGAAGTAAGGTCATTTGTCCTGTCCTGTGAGGTTTGCACCAGAACCAAGAACCCACGACAGCGTCCCCAGGGTCTCCTGCATCCTCTGACCATTCCCCGGCGTCCCTGGTCCCACGTGGCAGTCGACTTTATCACGGGTCTCCCTGAGTCACAAGGTAACACGGTCATTTTGGTCTTAGTTGACAGATTCTCCAAGGCCTGCCGCTTCATACCACTGTGCAAACTCCCCTCTTCTCTTGAAACTGCGAAACTTTTGTTTAATCATGTCTTCCGAGTCTTTGGTCTTCCACAGGACATCGTCTCAGACCGAGGGCCCCAGTTCTCCTCCCGAGTGTGGCACGGGTTCTGCAAGGTCATCGGAGCCACTGCCAGCCTCTCCTCTGGGTTTCACCCACAGTCCAATGGTCAGACGGAGAGGCTCAACCAGGACCTGGAAACCACCCTGCGAGGCCTGGCTATGGATAACCCGACATCGTGGAGCACCTGGCTGCCATGGGCGGAGTACGCCCACAACACCCTGCAGTCATCGGCCACCAAGCTGTCGCCATTCCAGTGCCAATTCGGGTTCCAGCCACCTCTGTTCCCGGACCAGGAGGAGGACGCGGGGGTGCCCTCGGTCAACCAATATGTGAGACGGTGTCGCAAGACCTGGAGCAAGGTCAGGAAGACCCTCATACAGACCTCCAGAACCAACCAGACTCAGGCCAACCGCCATAGAAGACCTGCACACGCTTTCCGCCCTGGGCAGCGTGTTTGGCTGTCCACTAAGGACCTTCCACTGCGGGTGGAGAACCGCAAGCTTGCTCCTCGCTACATTGGCCCCTTCAAGGTGGTGCGCAGGGTGAACCCTGTCTCCTACCGGCTCCAGTTGCCCCGGACTCTGAGGATCAACCCCACTTTCCATGTTTCCCTGTTACGGCCCGTACTGACGTCTACGTATGCCCCTGCCCCTAGGAACCCCCCACCCCCCCGCATCTTCCAGGGGCAGACTGTGTTCACTGTGAATCGCCTGCTTGACTCCCGCCGGGTCCGCGGCGGGTTGCAATATCTGGTGGACTGGGAGGGCTATGGTCCTGAGGAGCGCTGCTGGGTTCCTGCTCGGGATGTCCTTGATAAAGAACTATGTCGGGACTTCCATTCGGCCCATCCGGATCGCCCTGGGAACGTCAGGAGACGCTCCTAGAGGGGGGGGGTCCTGTTAGGACTAGGACTGTTTTGGCCTCTAGAGGCCGCTGTTATTTCCTTTTCATGTCGTGTTTATTTTGGCCTCTAGAGGCCGCCACTGTTCCTGTGTCTTGTGTTTGTGTTATTGCCTAATTATCTTCACCTGTGTCCTTAATTAGTTTGTCTATTTATACCCCTGAGTTCAGTCCTCTTGTCACGGAGTCTTTGTGCTGTTATGTTTATCTCCAGTTTCCTTTGTACTGTGTTTTTTGATCTTCTTAGCTTTTGAATTTTTGCACTTTGCTTTTCTTTTGGATTATACTCTGTTTTTTTTTTTTTTGTCTTTTGTTTTGCCCTGTATATAGTGTATATAGTTTAAATAAACCTTTTGATTCTTTTTCTAATTCCGCCTCACGCCTCTGCATTTGAGTCATCCCCCTGGTGGCCTAGTGGGGGTTTGCTGGATTATCACACCAACGAACCAGGTTCGAATCCCAGCAAAACCCTAACAAAAAACAATGATTTGTAAATATTCTTTGACCTGTATCACACTCAAATCAATACAAAAGCACATTTGATGTTTTACCTCATGAATTGTTTTTTTTCAAAATGAACATTTTTCAATGTTGAAAGTTACAGTAAATCATTTCCCACTTTATAATGTGTATAATGTTCCCGTTCCTTCTCCCGACACTTAAAGCTGTTTATGGACTGAAGACTCCAAGTGATGAAGTGTCTCAGGTGTTATTTTTGTCCCGTTCTTCCTGTAAACAGGTCTTAAGGTGTGGAACAGTTCGGGGTCGTCACTGTCATATTTATCATTTCTAAATTCTCCACACATTCTCTATTGGGGACAGAGGGGACACGCCCTCTTCTTCCACAGCCACGCCTTTGTAATGTGAGCAGAATGTGGTTTTGTATTGTCTTGTTGAAATCTCCCTGGAAAAGACGTCGTCTTGAAGGCAGCAGATGTTGCTCCAAAATCTCAGTGGACTTTTCTGCATTAATGCTCCATCACAGAAGTGTAAGGTACCTTTGCCAAGGGCACTGACCCAACGTCATACCATGGCACACCCTGGCTTTTGGACTCGTTCCTGCAAACAGTCTGGATGGTCCCTTTTCATCTTCAGAGCACACTGCGTCCATTTCTTCTAAAAAAAAAAAAACCTGGAATACTGATTCATCTGACCACAGTACCCGTTCCCACTGTGTGATGGTCCATCCCGAGCCCAGAGAAGTCGACGGCGCTTCTGGACACAGTTAACATAAGGCTTCCTTTTAGCACAATAAAGTTTTAACTGGTGTTTGTGGATGTAACTCCATATTGTAGCTTGATAAAGGTTTTCCAAAGTAATCCCGAGCCCATGTGGTTCTATCAGCTGTAGATGAATGACGGTTCCTGATGCAGTGAGGGATCGGAGATCACGGGGGTTCAGATTAGGCTTGAGCCCTTTACACACCGAAATTCCTCCAGATTCCTTGAATGGTTTAATGATATTTTAGTAGAGGGTGAAATATCCAAATCCCTTCCTATCTTTCTTTGAGAAACATTGTTTTTAAACATTTCAATAATTTTCTCACACATTTGTTGATCAACTGGGAGATCCTCGTCCCATCTTTTGGATTTTGGACCAAATCATGATTATAATCACCTGTTTCAAATCACATCATTATTTAACTGTTTTACCTCATTACTTGCCCAAAATTGCCCCGTAACAGCATTTTTTGGAATGTGTTGCAGGTCTGAAACGCAGGAATAGATGGATATTAACTAATGAAATGAACCTGGCCAACAAAACATGAAATATATCGGGTTTATTCTGTCTGCAATGAAGTACAAGCCAAAGTAAATTTAGAAAATCACTGCTTTTCTTTTTTTTTTTTCTATTTGCATTTTCCACACCGTCCCAACTCTGATTTGGGGTTGTAGTTTTGGGTTAGACTAGACTTGGATATTTTACCTGGGGTCAAGTAACAGGTAGTTAAAGCTGGACTTTATGACACCTTCACGCCAGCGTTTATTTTGATCAGGCTGATCGAACTGCTCACACAGCGCAAACTCATCAGCTTTACAGTCAGGCAGGTTGAACGAACACAACACTTTATTCATCTCCGGACTGTAACCTGTAACTCATACGGGGAACAAATACCGCCATAAATACCAACTCACATTTCTGCTAATGCTCCTTAATCACGCTAAATAAACACTAACCCTGAATAATGCACTCATAATTATTATATAAACCCTGATTAAAAAAAAAAAAAAAGACACTTTATTGTTGTGTTTATATGTAAATGTAAGGGTCTTTAACATACCGGCGATTGTGTTCTGTTCATCCTGCGCTGATTTCTCAGCAACACGTTCCTTCTGCAGTGTTCGTAATTTCTGAACGTACAGACGGCCCGTGTTTCTGTTGATGGGTCCGGGTTCCTCTCCCAGTTCGACGAGTTTGCGCCTGAGCTCTCGGTCTGTTAACCCTTCCATCTCAGAGATATTCGCGCTCTCCATCACTTCATTAGGACTGCGGTTTTCTTTTCCCTTCTCTGGACTTTTGGCTGCAGCCTGTAACGAGTGCCAGTCGTAAATAACGGTCTCCTCGCTGACAGAGGAGCTTATAGATGTGTTGGACATTGGAGGGACGTGTGTCTCGATCAGCTCATGCCCCTCCTCAGTATCAGTGTAAAGATACTCCACCGGTTCGTCCACGTCAGTGATGAGAGGACGTCCTCCGGGGGTGTAGGACAGGTTTGCGAGTGACTGAGTTTGGGAACGGTTGCAGATTCGGCTCATGCTGTATCTCGGTGTGCAGCCGGTGGATGGAACCTCGAGGATTTGACTCAAGCTGGAACCTGACTCTGAGCTGGACTCTTGAGAATTGGTGTTTCTGTGTATTTCTGCATCTGATGTGGAAACATCTGAAGTTAAAAACTCCTCGTCTTCAGTGAACACATCCTCCTCTTGGTGGCATAATGATGATGTTCCACCTTCTAAAGCATCCTCAGTGGCACCTCTCGGAATGATGATGGTATCTGCCATGCTTCCAGAGATAATCAGAGTATCCGCTTGGCTTCCATGAAGTTGAGAAGAAACGCAGAGATTGGCCATTTTGGAATCAAGATGTGCTCCTTTGTCTTCTTCAGAGGGACGTCTCTGTTTACGTTTGTCTGATTGAGTAACATCGCGGCGCACTCGCGTTGGTGTAGGGAGCGTCTGTTCAAAAAGAGACAAGGAGGAAAAAGACGATGTGCTGTTTCTCTGGGAGCAGCGACTGAGCCGTGAACGGGTCCTGCCTGTGATGAACGGACTCGGAGTGAAGGAAAGCTCACTCGTTTTTTCATCGCATGCTTGCAACTGTAAATTAAGTTCTTCCTTCTTGTCAGAGTCCAGACTTCCTTTTGTCTGTCCATCTTTTTCTGATGGTGCAATGTTTTCAGAAGATAAAGGTGCTTCGATGGTAGTCTTGTACGGCTCGCTGTCGCAGCTGCTGTACTGACTCGACCCACTGCTGCTGCTGGCAGCGGAGTGAGCGGCGCACTTCAGCGAATCAACCTTAGCAACAAACACGTCTTCTCCATCATCTCCGTCGTCCTCCCCCAGAGCCGTCCCTCCCACTACAGTCTTATCAAAATTGTCTGTGGTGTTTCCATCTCTGCAGAAGACAAACACATCATCTGGAGACGTCACGTCAATCCCCTGATTCTGCAGCACAGTAGTCATGCGCTCCGAGTGCAAGAAGTCGGGATACAGCGAGAAATCGACCGTCGAGTCCGTGGAGTTCCAGATGTCATCATTGTTTTGGTTCAAATCTGGAAAATACTCATCGTAATCTCTGAACGTGACGCTTTTCTGGCTTGCTGTGAGAAAACAAGCTGGCTGGACCACTTCTGTACTCTTCTTAAAGTCCATCCCTGACAGGCGAGTACTGGAGAGAACCGGAGGAAGAGAACCGCCCACTTCTTCTCTGTTAAACACGTCACTATCATGTGCAGTAAAACCAGAGATATCGGAGAGCCAGGACTCGTGAGGGTCTCTGGCCCTTGGCAGCCCGTTACTTTCTGCTTTACGGTAAAACGAGGAATATCGGGTGCTGCTGAGCAGCTCGTCTCCGAAATCACTCATCTGTGTCAGGTTCCCGCTGCAGTCTCTCACCGAGTGGCCTGAGTAGAGCGCTGGAAAAGACAGACAGATTCCAGGGATGTTTATTTGAGATTGACGCAAGAGAAGGATGGTGTTGAATGAGACACATGGGAATGGCTGAAAGGGACAAACAGGCGTGTCCGAATAGGGAAAGTGGGTGTGTCCAAGGAAGACATTTTGGTGTGACTAGAAAGGAGCTGGGTGTGTCCGAGTGGGACAGACTGGTGTGTCTAAGACTGGCAGTCAACGACTTCCTTCCTCCTATTTACAAACTTCTTTATATGGGCTCAAAAAGACACACCTACCGTACATACCTATATATTGCCACCAAAACATGTGTAGGTCACTGCTTATTAACGTGAATGTAATGCCCCTAAACCACACTTTTTTTCCTTATACAAAGCAACAGTCATTATGTCGATTGACCATGTGTTTTTGAGCCATAGCTGATCCAAAAGGCCATAAATTAATGGAAAATCAAGAAGATCAGCCGATTTTCACGAAATCTGCCGAGACTGAACCGCAAGATCCCGAAGGGCTGCGTGGCATCACGTGTAACAAAGACCCAGATATTAATTTCGTTCCCGTGTGCAGCAGTGGTTAGAGCAGTCTTGATATGGAATCACGTTTTGGAGAGAATTCTGATAGTGATTGGGATTCTTATATGTCGGATGAAGGAGCAGATGATTATCAAGGATATTCTGGAGCAAATGGTTATCTTTTCGAGCCCCCAAGACCAGAACCTGCCAGTTCACGACAGTCCTGCTCAGCGCCGATAGCGCACCATCAGCCAGAGAGAATTGGGGAAACAGATTGGTTTGTGGATTTTTATTCTAAGCTGGCTGCTGCAATATAGGAAAAATACTTACATGTACCTCAATAAATGCAGAAATATAACCTCTAAAACGTACACTTATGCAGTGTAATTACTAAAAGAAAATATGAAGTGGGCGATAATGGGGGAATCGATAAACTGTCCAAACGTCAGATCAAATGTCATTTATGAAATCAACGGGTTTCTTTTTTGCTCCAATAATTCCCATGTAGTCGTTCTGGTGCTGATGAACACTTGATGAATCAGATTTATTATTAGTAGGCGATACGAAATCTACCCGCTTTGTTTTTGCAAACCTCACTGTCGCTTTAGATTAGTGTCATTTCTCGGAAATTTGTGAGCTGAATGTTCTGTTGTATATGGATTTGAACATCCAAACACAACACAGCGCTTTCACATCGTTATTTTTGTAAGATTACAACAACAATATCCAATTTCAGTGAGTAAACAAGCATGGAGTCAGATGAACCAAAATGACCCAGATAACCGCGGTTCCACACGTGACGTCATGTGAGATTAGCATACATGTCAACCTATACGGAATGTCCATATTTTATACGGATTTGATTCAATAAACGTAATATACGGGTGTACAAATAAAGTTATACGGATTCTGTAAAAAAACTTCAATATTTATTTAGAGCTATAATCAATTCCCACGATGATAAAAGAGCGCATAACATTTACAAACGTACTGTACACCACACAAAGCACTGACAGCCAGTAAAGAGTCTTATGAAATCGCGCGTTATCTTGTGGTAGCGAGACTTCGTTCCACTTCTGATCATGCGCACACCGCATTGCAAGAATCCCGCCAACCGGGAAGTACGGTAACATTTTGTTTGAAACACGTATTTCCACCTGAGCAACTTTCAATAGCAACTGAAAAGATTCTGAATGGGCATTCCGGCAAGATCAACACAGACACTTGCTGTGACATGCAGCCTCGTGAGGTATTGGTGCAGACTGCTAAAAAAAGCTGTCATGGAGTACAATTCAGAACATTAGAGTGACACTTTGTGTTTTTGTCAAACATTGGAGCTTTGTATTCATTCTGAAGGTTTATTGTTATTAATATTGAATAAAAAGTAACTGGGATATATCATTGTTAATTATCATTCAAATTTTAGGTAAATTATTTTAATTTGCATCTTATACGGATTTTATAAGGGAAATACGGATTTTGGAGGTTGATTATACAGGTTTGATTGACCAAAGGTTGACATGTGGATTAGCCCTGCGGCAAGGCTGCCTTTTCCGGGATCCGGAAGCCGCGATTTATTGATCGTTTTGTGCTTGATAATAAAATAAATAATTTATATTTTTTCCCTCCGCTTTATTCATTTCGGTTGTTACTAATGACATATATTAATTTTAAAGCATTACAATAAGGCATTACATTCACTTTAACAGCTTTAACTCTAGTGGAATTGTAAAGAAAATCTCTTACAGTATTGGAATTTGGGCAAATCCTCATGTTCAGCTTGGGGTGTGTGAGACTCGTATTCCTGAAGGATGCTGGCACATTTACTGTTTTCCCCCTGTTCTGCCAGATCAACTGCCTTATTCCCATCCTGAACACACACAATAACATTAAAGTATACAGTATACATAAATCTCTTACTTAAAATAAAGATAATTATATACCATATTCTTGATTATGTAACTGTAATAATATACCGCTTTGTTTATCAGTGAAATCCAATGTTACAGAAATATAGAACCTATTCTCGTCTTTTTTCTCCTTATATTGAATGCATTTTAAACATAAACATGTTTAATTGATAAGAACAAAAGATTGTACAATAAAAAAAAGAAAAAAATATTTTAAAATATGCATGAATGGAACAAAATAAAATGTTCGATTATTTTTAGTGTTGAAACACAGGTTAGTGGTTCCCACAGTGGACATGCTCACCTGGTCTTTCAGACTCGGGTCTCCTCCGTTCTTCAGCAGGAGTTTGAGGTTCTGATAACAACCCCATAACGCAGCGATGTGTAACGGAGTCAGATCCTCACCAGACCTGAACACAGAAAAAACAGCTTGGGGAAATGTGTTCAAACAGAGCACATGCTGATGACAAAAAGCTTGTGATAAAGAGAACAGCGCAAAAATGACTTTATTCAACAATCTTCTGCAAAACAGGGGTTATAATGCACAAATTTTATTCTGCTAACAAAACAAATGCTACACAAATCATCTCATCTCATCTCATTATCTCTAGCCGCTTTATCCTTCTACAGGGTCGCAGGCAAGCTGACTACGGGCGAAAGGCGGGGTACACCCTGGACAAGTCGCCAGGTCATCACAGGGCTGACACATAGACAACCATTCACACTCACATTCACACCTACGGTCAATTTAGAGTCACCAGTTAACCTAACCTGCATGTCTTTGGACTGTGGGGGAAACCGGAGCACCCGGAGGAAACCCACGCGGACACGGGGAGAACATGCAAACTCCGCACAGAAAGGCCCTCGCCGGCCCCGGGGCTCGAACCCAGGACCTTCTTGCTGTGAGGCGACAGCGCTAACCACTACACCACCGTGCCGCCCCTACACAAATCATCACTCCTTTAAAGGTGCCCTTCCACCAAAAACGTTTAATACTGGCTCTTTTTGAAATACCATAGTTCACTCCCAGTTGCATATGCATGCTGCATGTGAAAATGTAATTCTACTCCCATTCCCTGTATTAGCTTATGAAAGAAAATAGTCGGAAAAACGAGCGGATCAGAAAAAGCCAGATGAAGTTATGTCATTTCGAAAATTAGTATTCATGGACTCGCCCACCTTGGCTTGCGACCGCCCACGGGAAGAAAGCGCGAGGAGAGAGACGCAATTCGCCCCGAGGCGCGGCGCGGTGCTCCGCATCAGTTTCGTTTCTAACAGCAGCTCCAGCTCGACTTTGCACACTCGTAACTGGATGACTCTATGTCATTTCCACTGTCACTGTGTTAGCAGTTTGATGTTTAATGTAATTACAGTGTAATTTAAATATTTTCGTAATCATTTTTCAACACACCTGAGGTAAATGTTGATGTTCGGGATGACTCTGTGTCATTTCCACTGTCACTGTGTTAGCAGTTTGATGCTAAATGTAATGTCGGTATTTTCTTATTAATTTTTCAACATATCTGAGGTAAATGTTAACATTGTAGGTAATTCTGTGTCATTTCCACTGTCACTGTGTTAGCAGTTTGATGATAAGTGTAATTACAGTGTAATTTAAGTATTTTCGTAATAATTTTTCAACACATCTGAGGTACCATAAATGTCGACGTTCGGGATGACTCTCTGTCATTTCCACTGTCACTGTGTTAGCAGTTTGATGTTAAGTGTAATTACAGTGTAATTTAAGTATTTTCTTCATAATTTTTTAACACATCTGAGGTACCATAAATGTTGACGTTCGGGATGACTCTGTCATTTCCACTGTCACTGTGTTAGCAGTTTGATGTTAAATGTTATTACAGTGTAATTTAAATATTTTCCTATTGATTTTTCAACACATCTGAGGTAAATGTTGACGTTCTGGATGACTCTGTGTCATTTCCACTGTCACTGTGTTAGCAGTTTGATGTTAAGTGTAATTACAGTGTAATTTAAGGATTTTCGTAATAATTTTTCAACACATCTGAGGTAAATGTTGATGTTCGGGATGACTCTATACCATTTCCACTGTCACTATGTTAGCAGTTTTTTTGTTAAGTGTAATTACAGTGTAATTTAAATATTTTCATAATAATTTTTCAACACATCTGAGGTAAATGTTGACGTTCGGTATGACTCTGTGTCATTTCCACTGTCACTGTGTTAGCAGTTTGATGCTAAATGTTATTACAGTGTAATGTAGATATTTTCTTATTAATTTTTCAACATATCTGAGGTAAATGTTAACATTGTAGGTAATTCTGTGTCATTTCCACTGTCACTGTGTTAGCAGTTTGATGCTAAATGTTATAACAGTGTAATGTAGATATTTTCTTATTAATTTTTCAACATATCTGAGGTAAATGTTAACATTGTAGGTAATTCTGTGTCATTTCCACTGTCACTGTGTTAGCAGTTTGATGCTAAATGTTATTACAGTGTAATGTAGATATTTTCTTATTAATTTTTCAACATATCTGAGGTAAATGTTAACATTGTAGGTAATTCTGTGTCATTTCCACTGTCACTGTGTTAGCAGTTTGATGCTAAATGTTATAACAGTGTAATGTAGATATTTTCTTATTAATTTTTCAACATATCTGAGGTAAATGTTAACATTGTAGGTAATTCTGTGTCATTTCCACTGTCACTGTGTTAGCAGTTTGATGTTAAGTGTAATTACAGTGTAATTTAAGTATTTTCGTAATATTTTTTCAACACATCTGAGGTACCGTAAATGTTGACGTTCGGGATGACTCTATGTCATTTCCACTGTCACTGTGTTAGCAGTTTGATGCTAAATGTTATTACAGTGTAATTTAAGTATTTTCGTAATAATTTTTCAACACATCTGAGGTAAATGTTGACGTTCGGGATGACTCTATGTCATTTCCACTGTCACTGTGTTAGCAGTTTTATGCTAAATGTTATTACACTGTAATGTAAGTATTTTCTTATTAATTTTTCAACATATCTGAGGTAAATGTTAACATTGTAGGTAATTCTGTGTCATTTCCACTGTCACTGTGTTAGCAGTTTGATGTTAAGTGTAATTACAGTGTAATTTAAGTATTTTCGTAATAATTTTTCAACACATCTGAGGTAAATGTTGATGTTCGGGATGACTCTATACCATTTCCACTGTCACTATGTTAGCAGTTTTTTTGTTAAGTGTAATTACAGTGTAATTTAAATATTTTCATAATAATTTTTGAACACATCTGAGGTAAATGTTGACGTTCGGTATGACTCTGTGTCATTTCCACTGTCACTGTGTTAGCAGTTTGATGCTAAATGTTATTACAGTGTAATGTAGATATTTTCTTATTAATTTTTCAACATATCTGAGGTAAATGTTAACATTGTAGGTAATTCTGTGTCATTTCCACTGTCACTGTGTTAGCAGTTTGATGCTAAATGTTATAACAGTGTAATGTAGATATTTTCTTATTAATTTTTCAACATATCTGAGGTAAATGTTAACATTGTAGGTAGTTCTGGGTCATTTCCACTGTCACTGTGTTAGCAGTTTGATGTTAAGTATAATTACAGTGTAATTTAAGTATTTTCGTAATAATTTTTCAACACAGCTGAGGTAAATGTTGACGTTCGGGATGACTCTGTCATTTCCACTGTCACTGTGTTAGCAGTTTGATGCTAAATGTTATTACAGTGTAATGTAGGTATTTTCTTATTCATTTTTCAACACATCTGTGGTAAATGTTGACGTTCGGGTTGACTCTATGTCATTTCCACTGTCACTGTGTTAGCAGTTTGATGTTAAGTGTAATTACAGTGTAATTTAAGTATTTTCGTAATAATTTTTCAACACATCTGAGGTAAATGTTGATGTTCTGCATGACTCTATGTCATTTCCACTGTCACCGTGTTAGCAGTTTGATGCTAAATGTTATTACAGTGTAATGTAGGTATTTTCTTATTAATTTTTCAACATATCTGAGGTAGATGTTAACATTGTAGGCAATTCTGTGTCATATCCACTGTCACTGTGTTAGCAGTTTGATGTTAAGTGTAATTACAGTGTAATTTAAGTATTTTCGTAATAATTTTTCAACACATCTGAGGTACCGTAAATGTTGACGTTCGGGATGACTCTATGTCATTTCCACTGTCACTGTGTTAGCAGTTTGATGTTAAGTGTAATTCCAGTGTAATTTAAGTATTTTTGTAATACTTTTTCAACATATCTGAGGTAAATGTTGACGTTCGGGATGACTCTATGTCATTTACACTGTCACTGTGTTAGCAGTTTTATGCTAAATGTTATTACAGTGTAATGTAGGTATTTTCTTATTAATTTTTCAACATATCTGAGGTAAATGTTGAGGTAAACCAATCAGTGACATCAGTATCATGAGATCTCAATCAAAATTCAAGGATTAAGTACAGCGTTGACTGCGGTAACCAAAATCTGTATGTATGAGTAGTTCAGGCTCCTCATCCTTTTGCCTAAAGCCTCGGTCACAACCGGACGTACGAGTTTTTGGCCGTGCGATTTTTGGCGTTTCCCAAATCGCTGCGTTTTTTTTTTTGTTCGTGGAGAACGTAGTTGTGGTGACCATGAAGGAGTAAGATCACCATGCACCCAACGTACAACCCAGAAATCGAACGTGCGTACCACGCACGAAATCTGAGGCTGCTCGGACATACAGCTGTCGCTTCATTCGTACAGCCAACGCACCTTCAAACGTGCTCTAATCGTACTGACCGTGCGTTCCATGCAGGATTCGTATGAAGGTTGCAAGAACTGCCCACGATCTGTACGATGTGCATACCAGGACACAGAAGGATCACAAAAACAGAAGCTTAAAAAAAATGCATGCTTTATTTAGTAAATAAATAACTAAATTATCCTTTTAAAATAGCCCCAAGCTACAAAGAAAGAAAAAAGAAAAGAAAAAATTGTCCCGTCTCAGCAGTGCGCGCAAAGAAGAATCCCAGTCCCAGAAGCGCTGAAATCGTGGGGAAGCCTAATGCGCGGGGAAGCCCTGCGCGTGACGTCACAGCTCCAGCATCCAGGTAGCAGCGGGGGATTCCCAAAAATGTATATGGCTCGCCCGGAGTCAGCGCACACCTCGGTCAATAAAAGAGAAAGCATCAAACAATCCCGACGTACACAACAAGGCAAAAACAGCAGAGAAGGAGAAGTCTTACGTCCCTTTACCCTGTCGTTAGCGAGCGTTGAATTAAGTACAGTTGACTCCAGATTCCCGTTGGCTAGGTCACGATTTCCTAAGTACGCAGCCGACGCACCTCAAAAGAAGGCAGCAAATCAGGGAAACAGCACAGTGCAGGCAGAGAAAAACTGTATGTTCGTTCATTCGTTTGTTCCTTCCTTCCTTCCTTCCTTCCTTCCTTCCTTCCTTCCTTCCTTCCTTCGTTCCTTCAATCTGCCCGCTGATCTTCCACTGGTAACTACGCATCTGCTGCGGCATCCGATCCCCTCTTTGGGCTGCATTCCCAAACAACCCAACTCCGAGAAATCCACGTCCCCTCTTTGGGCTGCATTCCCAAACAACCCGACTCCGAGAAGTCCGCGTCCCCGGCGGGGCGGGGCGGGGAGCCTGAATTTGCACGCTTGTAACTCGGGCAGGGGAGGTCCCAGCCTCCCCAGACTTGACAGCCAGTGACCTCTGCCCCCTCCCGAAGGAACCAGCGCTGCCAGGGTGGGCTAGCTCCACTCCATGGGACGTAATTCGTGCCGAGGCGCGGCGCGGTGCTCCACATTAGTTTCGTTTCAACGGCGGCTCCAGCCCAAATTTGCACGTTCGTAACTCGGGCAGGGGAGGTCCCAACCTCCCCAGACTTGGCAGCCAGCGGCCTCTGCCCTCTCCCAAACGAAAGAGTGCTCCCTGGGCGGGCTAGCTCCATGCCTCGGGACATAATTCACCTAACCCTAACCCTAGGTCCCAGCCTCCCCAGACTTGGCAGCCAGCGACCCCTGCCCTCTCCCGAACGAACCAACACTGCCAGGGCCCGTCAGCTCCCAGCCAGGGGACATTATTCCCCTCACACACACACCCCAAGGCAAGCTCCGCTCCGTGCCTCGTGCCTTGATGAGAGCCGCTGCCACAGGGAGTATTCAATTAAATAAATAAATGAACGAATGAATGACTCCCTCCCAGTCGTGCGCGCACACATGCATGCACGCACGCACGCGCGTTCTGGTTGGGGAAAGAGCTCCCTTCCTCTGCACTCCCTCTGCTCTCCCTCTCCTCTTATAGGGCGGGGTCACTGGGGAAGACACACAAACACACGTTAATTCCCGTCAGGTGCAGTGATTCTGCCACTTACCTTCCCTGACTCTGCCCTCCATTCACAGACCGCTGCTCGGCCACGCCCCCGCTGCCACATCTACATTGTTATTGGTCAAAACATCGATGTCGAGACCATAATAGCCAATCGAAACAGTTTTTACAAAGACACCCACATCTGCTTGTTCTGACCCACTGGAGGGAGCGTCACAGTGCTGTTAGCCAATCAGAGGTAACACGTTTACTGATTGCTGTTAGCCAATCAGAGGTAACACGTTTACATGTCATGAATATTAATGAGTAACAGCTGAAATCCTGTCGTTCTCCCACCACCCGCTCCTCCACCAAACTAGAACAGCCTGAAACAGGAGAACCACAGCATGTTTTTCACCAAAACCGGCTCACAGGGCATTCATTCATACTAGAGACCACCGCACAATTAATGAAAAAACGATGCAAGGGGACCTTTAAAACAAATTATGTCCAAGCAAATACAACCCCGATTCCAAAAAAGTTGGGACAAAGTACAAATTGTAAATAAAAATGGAATGCAATAATTTACAAATCTCAAAAAATGATATTGTATTCACAATAGAACATAGACAACATATCAAATGTCGAAAGTGAGACATTTTGAAATTTCATGCCAAATACTGGCTTATTTGAAATTTCATGACAGCAACACATCTCAAAAAATTGGGACAGGGGCAATAAGAGGCTGGAAAAGTTAAAGGTACAAAAAAGGAACAGCTGGAGGACCAAACTGCAACTCATTAGGTCAATTGGCAATAGGTCATTAACATGACTGGGTATAAAAAGAGCATCTTGGAGTGGCAGCGGCTCTCAGAAGTAAAGATGGGAAGAGGATCACCAATCCCCCTAATTCTGCGCCGACAAATAGTGGAGCAATATCAGAAAGGAGTTCGACAGTGTAAAATTGCAAAGAGTTTGAACATATAATCATCTACAGTGCATAATATCATCAAAAGATTCAGAGAATCTGGAAGAATCTCTGTGTGTAAGGATCAAGGCCGGAAAACCACACTGGGTGCCCGTGATCTTCGGGCCCTTAGACGGCACTGCATCACATACAGGCATGCTTCTGTATTGGAAATCACAAAATGGGCTCAGGAATATTTCCAGACAACATTATCTGTGAACACAATTCACTGTGCCATCCGCCGTTGCCAGCTAAAACTCTATAGTTCAAAGAAGAAGCCGTATCTAAACATGATCCAGAAGCGCAGATGTCTTCTCTGGGCCAAGGCTCATTTAAAATGGACTGTGGCAAAGTGGAAAACTGTTCTGTGGTCAGACTAATCAAAATGTGAAGTTCTTTATGGAAATCAGGGACGCCGTGTCATTCGGACTAAAGAGGAGAAGGACGACCCAAGTTGTGATCAGCGCTCAGTTCAGAAGCCTGTGTCTCTGATGGTATGGGGTTGCATTAGTGCGTGTGGCATGGGCAGCTTACACATCTGGAAAGACACCATCAATGCTGAAAGGTATATTCAGGTTCTAGAGCAACATATGCTCCCGTCCAGACGACATCTCTTTCAGGGAAGACCTTGCATTTTCCAACATGACCAAGGGAGTAACTTTGATTTTGACATTGGTGGGGACACAAAAGTGATCCAAGGCAGAGCTTCCGAAAGGCTACCACAATGTAAATTTATCAACTCTACTGCAACTACTGTAAACACATACACATTACCAGTAATACATGACGAGGCCTCTTAGAAAACCAGCCTTGACATGAAGCTCTGATTTTAAAGCCACATGGGTGAAGCATTGTTATTCAGATCAACATCACACTAACAAACATTTGCCACAGTGGGGCTGAATCTCATGACTGACATATCCATCATGAACCTCACCTGCCTTCCAACCTCTCTTTCCGCTTCTCCATCTCCTCCTCTATCTCCTCCAGCTGTGGATTCCCCTCCTCTACCTCCTCCATCCTCTCCTTCAGCCTCTGCTCCTCTTTCTCTTCCTGCCTCTCTTCCTCTACCTTCTCTGCACTGTCTTTCATCTCCTCCAGCCTCTCTGCTGTCTGTCACCTTACAAAAATATGTTGATGCATGACATACACTACCGTTCAAAAGTTTGGGGTCACTTTGAAATGTCCTTATTTTTGAAAGAAAAGCACTGTTCTTTTCAATGAAGATCACTTTAAACTAATCAGAAATACACTCTATACATTGCTAATGTGCTAAATGACTATTCTAGCTGCAAATATCTGGTTTTTGGTGCAATATTTCCATAGGTGTATAGAGGCCCATTTCCAGCAACTATCACTCCAGTGTCCTCATGGTACAGTGTGTTTGCTCATTGCCTCAGAAGGCTAATGGATGATTAGAAAACCCTTGTACAATCATATTAGCACAGCTGAAAACAGTTTAGCTCTTTAGAGAAGCTATAAAACTGACCTTCCTTTGAGCAGATTGAGTTTCTGGAGCATCACATTTGTGGGGTCGATTAAATGCTCAAGATGGCCAGAAAAATGTCTTGACTATATTTTCTATTCATTTTACAACTTATGGTGGTAAATAAAAGTGTGACTTTTCATGGAAACCACAAAATTGTCTGGATGACCCCAAACTTTTCAACGGTAGTGTATGAACAGATTAGGGATAGAATGACTGTAGAGTTTCATGGTAAGGTTGTAGCCTCAGCAAAAAGGGCTAGCCAAAAAGGACAAAATTATTACATAGACTATAATTTACTCCCCACAAAAACATGGATGAATAATATCACATGATCTTCTAGAATCTGATGATTTATGACTTTTACACCACACAATTCCTAATTTGTGTTTAAGCAGTCGTTCTCTCTCTTCCACAGAAATACATGAAAATAAGAATTAAAAACTTTAAGCATTTTTAGCATTAAATATTGTTTTTTTAAATTCAATATCTGTATTGTTTGACATTGGGGGGGTCTCAAAATTCATTGACTGCCTTATTGAGACACTCATAAATAGGTGCTACTGGTGGCATTTTCTATTCTGTAATTAAGCTCAAATTTAGTTAAAATGATATTTGGATATATAATTTAGTGATTGCCTATTATAGCATGATTATGATTACATTAGTATTGCATTTGTAGTATACCCCCCATTTTTTTGTCGCCCCTCCATTTTCCATATTATGTCTTTTTGTTGCCTGTTTCTCTGTTCGTAACGTGTGTTATGATTTTCACTGCAGATGTGATTGTGACTTCATGTTCATGCTGCAGTTACCAATATTCGTCTGTAGGTGGCAGTAAAGGACCATGGATTTGTTGTATCTAGCCTTGCAGTAGTAGTAGAAAGAGGTCTCTGTAAAACGGTGAACGCAGCAGACTCAGCAGCAGACTCAGCGGCAGACACGCTGTTGATTCTGAAATGCAAGTCGCACATCTGCATGGCCATTCAGTAGCCTACATCTGACTACTTACACTCTGTAAAACCATTAGGTCTATAAATTTAACATTCATTCATCGAGGATATTATCTAACACCAAGTTACATTGCTCCAGCATTCCTTTTCTCTGCAGCTATGCAGTAGCCTAGCTCTGATGCGTCCTGTCACGTTGCTAAACCTGCCTAAGGAGCCGCAGCAATACTTTTATGAAGGGTTTCCATACAGCAAAAGGATTTTGTTGAGTTTTTAAAGCTCGATGGAAACCCTGCACTTACATTCTTGACTTTGAAGAAGAATGAACGAATGTCTCGTTTCTTGGGAGGGGGGCTGTCATCCATGATACTCAAGTCAGCATGCGAGTCGTAGGGCAAGCATGCATGGACATCGAAGTCCAGCTCAATTTGTAGGCTGACGGAGAGTGGGGGGGTCGTGGGGTAGGTCAGGTGTGTACGTGTGAGATACGGGGGGTTGATGGGCAGGTAGTCATGGCTGCTGTGTGGAAGTGTGCTGCTTTTACAGCAGATGGAGTGACAGCTGGGATAGCCAACCATGTAAGTTAGCAAGAAACAGGTAGCTAATCAGAGAATGATATCTACATTAGAGGGGGGATTATTAGCAGTGTCATACATTTAACCCTTTGTGTGCCATATAATCATTGCTCAGGTTAGGATATCTGTTTGATTGATCGTGATTACACAGTAGTGGCTGAATATTGGTAGGGACATGTCCCTAGCATCCCTACCCAAAATTACGCCCTAGAACATGGCAATGCCAAACCACATACTGCATCAATTACAGCATCATGGCTGCGTAGAAGAAGGGTCCGGGTACTGAACTGGCCAGCCTGCATTCCAGATCTTTCACCCATAGAAAACATTTGGCGCATCATAAAATGGAAGATACGACAAAAAAGACCTAAGACAGTTGAGCAATTAGAATCCTACATGAGCCTCCTAAGGCCCAAGCTGTTTTTTTACATGCATTTTTTATTTCTCTTTGTTATTTGGGGTTATTAGAACCTGATTAGAATAAAAACTAAGCATCATCTCTTGATAAGATGTACTTTTAGAGAAAAAGTATGTCCACATATGTGGATTCTTGTTCCGAATTTCTAAAAAGTGCTGTCCACGCACGTGACCGCTAAGCCCTAGGAGGTTAGACAAGAATGGGTTAACATCCCTATCCCTAAACTTGAGCAACTTGTCTCCTTAGTCCCCAGACGTTTACAGACTATTGTAAAGAGAAAAGGGGATGTCTCACAGTGGTAAACATGGCCTTGTCCCAACTATTTTGAGATGTGTTGTTGTCATGAAATTTAAAATCACCTAATTTTTCTCTTTAAATGATACATTTTCTCAGTTTAAACATTTGATATGTCATCTCAGGATTCTCCACGAGGGGTTTTAGAGGTGCGGGCCGCCCCCTTTCTGTGATTCCCGCCCCCGTTTAATTTCTGCCGCCCCTTTACAAAAGAAAGAGACTTCCCTTTGTTTTCTTTGTGATAGATAGCCTTTCTCTGTTGGAGTACCGACAAAGTACTCTACAGACAAAAAAAATTACATCACTGTGTTCAGGAGAGCCTTGTGGTGCTCAATGTGAAAGAATTTTGTAAATATCTCCTTCTGTTTTCGTGTAAATCCCCGTTGTTTGGAGGGAGCACTCTGAGGAAAAAGTGCGCTTTCTGTGTGATACTCTGTCTTTAAGCACAGCGCGCGGGTGGGGGAGGGGATGCTCGCTCTCACACACACACACACACACACAGGAGGGAGGGGCTGCTCGCTCTCTCTCTCACGCACACACACACACACACACACACAGGAGGGAGGGGCTGCTCGCTCTCTCACACACACACACACACACACACAGGAGGGAGGGGCTGCTCGCTCTCTCTCACACACACACACACACACACACACAGGAGGGAGGGGCTGCTGAGCCATTGATCAACCTTTTTTTATGTCTGAAATGTTGTAGATGGGAAAAGTAAAAGAAGCAAAAGTTTACTTAAGAAAGATGGCTCTCTTTTTATTTTTATTTTAAGTTATTATAACTTGTTCCTCAGGCACTCAATGTTAATAAACAGGCCTACATTTGAAATCTGTTGACCTCAGTTTTCATTCTTGCATTAGCTTTATGGAATTCATTGTATTAATTAATTTGCACTGAAGTGTGCAAATTAATTAATACAATGAATCCAAGTGTAAGTGTGTAATGTTTGATGTATGATGTGTTTTGTACCAGTCCAACTGATTCCTCTATTCTAAATGATTACTACAACCCCGATTCCAAAAAAGTTGGGACAAAGTACAAATTGTAAATAAAAACGGAATGCAATAATTTACAAATCTCAAAAACTGATATTGTATTCACAATAGAACATAGACAACATATCAAATGTCAAAAGTGAGACATTTTGAAATTGCATGCCAAATATTGGCTCATTTGAAATTTCATGACAGCAACACATCTCAAAAAAGTTGGGACAGGGGCAATAAGAGGCTGGAAAAGTTAAAGGTACAAAAAAGGAACAGCTGGAGGACCAAATTGCAACTCATTAGGTCAATTGGCAATAGGTCATTAACATGACTGGGTATAAAAAGAGCATCTTGGAGTGGCAACGGCTCTCAGAAGTAAAGATGGGAAGAGGATCACAAATCCCCCTAATTCTGCACCGACAAATAGTGGAGCAATATCAGAAAGGAGTTCGACAGTGTAAAATTGCAAAGAGTTTGAACATATCATCATCTACAGTGCATAATATCATCAAAAGATTCAGAGAATCTGGAAGAATCTCTGTGCGTAAGGGTCAAGGCCGGAAAACCATACTGGGTGCCCGTGATCTTCGGGCCCTTAGACGGCACTGCATCACATACAGGCATGCTTCTGTATTGGAAATTACAAAATGGGCTCAGGAATATTTCCAGACAACATTATCTGTGAACACAATTCACCGTGCCATCCGCCGTTGCCAGCTAAAACTCTATAGTTCAAAGAAGAAGCTGTATCTAAACATGATCCAGAAGCGCAGACATCTTCTCTGGGCCAAGGCTCATTTAAAATGGACTGTGGCAAAGTGGAAAACTGTTCTGTGGTCAGATGAATCAAAATTTGAAGTTCTTTATGGAAATCAGGGACGCCATGTCATTCGGACTAAAGAGGAGAAGGATGACCCAAGTTGTTATCAGCGCTCAGTTCAGAAGCCTGCATCTCTGATGGTATGGGGTTGCATTAGTGCGTGTGGCATGGGCAGCTTACACATCTGGAAAGACACCATCAATGCTGAAAGGTATATCCAGGTTCTAGAGCAACATATGCTCCCATCCAGACAACGTCTCTTTCAGGGAAGACCTTGCATTTTCCAACATGACAATGCCAAACCACATACTGCATCAATTACAGCATCATGGCTGCGTAGAAGAAGGGTCCGGGTACTGAACTGGCAAGCCTGCAGTCCAGATCTTTCACCCAGAGAAAACATTTGGCGCATCATAAAACGGAAGATACGACAAAAAAGACCTAAGACAGTTGAGCAACTAGAATCCTACATTAGACAAGAATGGGTTAACATTCCTATCCCTAAACTTGAGCAACTTGTCTCCTCAGTCCCCAGACGTTTACAGACTGTTGTAAAGAGAAAAGGGGATGTCTCACAGTGGTAAACATGGCCTTGTCCCAACTTTTTTGAGATGTGTTGTTGTCATGAAATTTAAAATCACCTAATTTTTCTCTTTAAATGATACATTTTCTCAGTTTAAACATTTGATATGTCATCTATGTTCTATTCTGAATAAAATATGGAATTTTGAAACTTCCACATCATTGCATTCCGTTTTTATTTACAATTTGTACTTTGTCCCAACTTTTTTGGAATTAGGGTTGTATTTGAGATAATTTTATGCAAATGATATATGTAAATGTATGCAAATTTGTTTCAAGGTCATCCAATTGACCCCCACCCCCCTATATTTTCAATCCGTGGAGAACCCTGCATCTATGTTCTATTCTGAATAAAATATGGAATTTTGAAACTTCCACATCATTGCATTCCATTTTTATTTACAATTTGTACATTGTCCCAACTTTTTCAGAATTGGGGTTGTAAAAAATAAATCAAATCTCAAACAGGCAGAAAAAAAGAATGAAAAAGACAGGAAGGAACAAAAGGAGAGGGAAAAAGAATGAAAAGGGGAATAATATCATTTCAAACCAAATATTCCCAATCAAGTTAAAAGAAAGAAATTCAAGAATAAATCATTTTTATCCGCTCTATCCCTGACCTGAGGTTTGGATCAGCGCCGTTCTGCAGGAGCACTTTAAGGCACCGCAGTCCTTTTTCTGATTCCTTCCCTGCAGCCAGATACACCGCGGCCACGCCTTCATTGAGCAGCAGGTTGGGTTCTGCACCTCTCTGCAGTAAATCCTCCACCGTCCTGTTACACCACAGAAGGAGACAGAGAAAAACAAGCAAGGGTTCACATAAGGCTGTGCGATATATCGAATATACTCGATATATCACCGAAAATTCTGTGTGCGATACATAAAATTATTATATCGTAACTGTCAAGTATTTTATGGTCATCTTCCGACTTGCGTTTGTTGTGTTTGTTTAAAACCTTTTCCGGTGGTTTTCTCCCTGTCCCTCAGGCAGTAACGCAAGAGGTTGCCTAAGGGGAAAGAAAACAAAAACGTCACGCACTCGCCAACCAATCCCGGGCGACATCTCAGTGCTAAAAGGAACTTGCGGGAAGATTTTCTAGTTTCGGTTGTGTTGCCAGATTGGGCGGTTTTAAGTGCATTTTGGCGGGTTTTGAACATATTTTGGGCTGGAAAGCGTCAGCAGTATCTGGCAACACTGCCGGCGGGAAGATTTCCTAGTTTCGGTTTACAGCGCTGACTCAGTTCGTGCAGTCGCTGGTGCTGCATAGGCTACCGTGTAAGCTTTGTCAATTTCAGTGACAAATTAAAAATGGAAGTGGATGAATTGGTTCCTAAAAGAACTAGTAAGGGGTCAGTCATCTGGCATTTTTTGGATATCGCGAGGAGGACGTGGAACAGCAAATGCCAGTTTGTAAAGTGTGCAAAAAAACCTGTCATCACGAAAGGCAGCAGCACTACAAATATGTTCCATAAACTCACCCGGTACAGTATGAAGAGTCTCTTAAACTCCGAACTACTTGCCCACAAGCTAAAACCCCCCACAAGCTAAACAAATGACCCCAGCGGCCTCGTTCTCCAAAGCCCCCCATATGAGAAAATGAGTCAGAGATGGAGAGCTATAACGGATGCAATCACTCACTTCATTGCCGAAGACATGATCCCAATTAGGATAGTGGAAAAACCAGGCTTCCAAAAATTACTAAACACACTCGATCCCAAATATGAGTTGCCTGGTCACAGACATTTTACAGAGAAGGCAATACCGGAATTATACACATCTGAGAGGCGGAGCCAGAAAACATTCAGTTCAAAAGTGTGCAAAGAGAAAAATTATGTTTTGCAGATCTCTCTCTTCTCTCCCTCAATCTCTCTCTCTATTGTGAATGTTCCAGTGGTTCTCAGTAGTCAGGTTCATAGCTTGGAGATCTATTTTTTAAAATAATTTAATGAATGAGCACTTTTCTTATTTAGGCTAAATGTCTTTCTCAGTGTTGAGCTGCACTTTATTGGTTTGAGCTCTGAGCAGATCTGTATAGTGGAAAAGACATAGAGTCATCCAGAACGTCAACATTTACCTCAGATATGCTGAAAAATTATTAGGAAAATACTTAACTTACACTGTAATTACACTTAACATCAAACTGCTAACACAGTGACAGTGGAAATGACATAGAGTCATCCCGAACGTCAACATTTACCTCAGGTGTGTTGAAAAATTATTACGAAAATACTTAAATTACACTGAAATTACCCTTAACATCAAACTGCTAACCCAGTGACAGTGGAAATGACATAGATGAAATGTCAATGTGAACATTGTAGGTAATTCTGTGTCATTTCCACAGTCACTGTGTTAGCAGTTTGATGCTAAATGTTATTACAGTGTAATGTAGGTATGTTCTTATTAATTTTTCAACATATCTGAGGTAAATGTTAACATTGCAAGTAATTCTGTGTCATTTCCACTGTCACTGTGTTAGCAGTTTGATGTTAAGTGTAATTACAGTGTAATTTAAGTATTTTCATAATAATTTTTCAACACATCTGAGGTAAATGTTGACGTTCGGGATGACTCTATGTCATTTCCACTGTCACTGTGTTAGCAGTTTGATGCTAAATGTTATTACAGTGTAATTAAAATATTTTTTCCTATTAATTTTTCAACACATCTGAGGTAAATGTTGACGTTCTGGATGACTCTATGTCATTTCCACTGTCAGTGTGTTAGCAGTTTGATGTTAAGTGTAATTACAGTGTACTTTAAGTATTTTCTTCATAATTTAACACATCTGAGGTACCATAAATGTCGACGTTCGGGATGACTCTGTCATTTCCACTGTCACTGTGTTAGCAGTTTGATGTTAAGTGTAATTACAGTGTAATTTAAGTATTTTCGTAATAATTTTTCAACACATCTGAGGTACCGTAAATGTTGACGTTCGGGATGACTCTATGTCATTTCCACTGTCACTGTGTTAGCATTTTTTTTGTTAAGTGTAATTACAGTGTAATTTAAATATTTTCGTAATAATTTTTCAACACATCTGAGGTAAATGTTGACGTTCGGGATGACTCTATGTCATTTCCACTGTCACTCTGTTAGCAGTTTGATGTTAAATGTTATTACAGTGTAATGTAGGTATTTTCTTATTCATTTTTCAACACATCTGAGGTACCGTAAATGTTGACGTTCGGGATGACTCTATGTCATTTCCACTGTCACTGTTTTAGCAGTTTGATGTTAAGTGTAATTACAGGGTAATTTAAGTATTTTCGTAATAATTTTTCAACACATCTGAGGTAAATGTTGATGTTCTGGATGACTCTATATCATTTCCACTGTCACTATGTTAGCAGTTTTTTTGTTAAGTGTAATTACAGTGTAATTTAAATATTTTCATAATAATTTTTCAACACATCTAAGGTAAATGTTGACGTTCGGTATGACTCTGTGTCATTTCCACTGTCACTGTGTTAGCAGTTTGATGCTAAATGTTATTACAGTGTAATGTAGATATTTTCTTATTAATTTTTCAACATATCTGAGGTAAATGTTAACATTGTAGGTAATTCTGTGTCATTTCCACTGTCACTGTGTTAGCAGTTTGATGTTAAGTATATTTTCGTAATAATTTTTCAACACATCTGAGGTAAATGTTGACGTTCTGCATGACTCTATGTCATTTCCGTCACTGTGTTAGCAGTTTGATGCTAAATGTTATTACAGTGTAATTTAAATATTTTCCTTTTAATTTTTCAACATCTGAGGTAAATGTTGACGTTCCGCATGACTCTGTCATTTCCACTGTCACTGTGTTAGCAGTTTGATGCTAAATGTTATTACAGTGTAATGTCGGTATTTTCCTATGAATTTTTCAATATATCTGAGGTAAATCTTAACATTGTAGGTAGTTCTGTGTCATTTCCACTGTCACTGTGCTAGCAGTTTGATGTTAAGTGTAATTACAGTGTAATTTAAGTATTTTCGTAATAATTTAACACATCTGAGGTAAATGTTGACGTTCTGGATGACTCTATGTCATTTCCACTGTCTCTGTGTTAGCAGGTTGATGCTAAATGTTATTACAGTGTAATGTAGGTATTTTCTTATTCATTTTTCGACATATCTGAGGTAAATGTTAGCATTGTAGGTAATTCTGTGTCATTTCCATGCTCGCTGTGTTAGCAGTTTGATGCTAAATGTTATTACAGTGTAATTTAAATATTTTCCTTTTAATTTTTCAACACATCTGAGGTAAATGTTGACGTTCTGGATGACTCTATGTCATTTCCACTGTCACTGTGTTAGCAGTTTGATGCTAAATGTTATTACAGTGTAATGTAGGTATTTTCTTATTAATTTTTCAACATATCTGAAGTAAATGTTAACATTGTAGGTAATTCTGTGTCATTTTCACTGTCACTGTGTTAGCAGTTTGATGTTAAGTGTAATTACAGTGTAATTTAAGGATTTTTGTAATAATTTTTCAACACATCTGAGGTAAATGTTGATGTTCTGGATGACTCCTATGTCATTTCCACTATCACTGTGTTAGCAGTTTGATGCTACCGTAAATGTTATTACAGTGTAGTTTAGGTATTTTCTTATTAATTTTTCAACATATATAAGGTAAATGTTAACATTGTAGGTAATTCTGTGGCATTTCCATGCTCGCTGTGTTAGCAGTTTGAAGCTAAATGTTATTACAGTGTAATTTAAACAGTGTTGGGCACGTTACTTTCAAAAAGTAATTAGTTATAGTTACTAGTTACTTTTCCCAAAAAGTAACTGAGTTAGTAACGGAGTTACTTTGTCATAAAAGTAACTAATTACCAGGGAAAGTAATTATTCCGTTACATTTTGTTCCCCCTCAAAAAAAAAATCAAATTCAATTAGTGTAATCATAATAAAAGTGAATGTTAAATGTGTTTAATGACTGAAATGGACACTTAACAGAACCAATTAGCAATGTTATCTACACTATATTAATATTTTTGTGGGACAATGTGAGATAAGACATCTATCAAATGTAATATATTTTTGTAGTTATTAAAATTATGTTACTAATTACTGGCCACTGACGAGGACAAACGCTTTGTTCCTCGACATAATGTGCATTGCATGTAAACACTCTTGCCTTTTATTTCAAGTAATGAAAAGTAATGGCTGTATTTCCAGTGTGAAAGCGCAGTGCTGGGCTGACCGCTCGCCATCGCTGTGTCTTCCGATTGAAAGAGCGCGCAGTAGTGCAGTAGGCGTGGCCTATACCTACGTATGTTGTCCAAATCTACTCTGATTGGCTTACTGTGCCGTTGTCTCGTGTCTCCCCGCCCCACACGAAAGCAGAGTAAAGAAAGGCTGAATGAGCAGCGTGCCAGATGAGAACAGCTTTAATAAAGTAACGCATAGTATTTTATTGTAAGTAACGGGAACGGCGTTATAACGATGTAAAAAGTAATTAGTTAGATTACTCGTTACTAAAAAAAGTAACGCCGTTAGTAACGCCGTTTATTTCTAACGCCGTTATTCCCAGCACTGAATTTAAATATTTTCCTTTTAATTTTTCAGCACATCTGAGGTAAATGTCGATGTTCGGGATGACTCTATGTCATTTCCACTGTCACTGTGTTAGCAGTTTGATGCTAAATGTTATTACAGTGTAATTAAAATATTTTCCTATTAATTTTTCAACACATCTGAGGTAAATGTTGACGTTCGGGATGACTCTATGTCATTTCCACTGTCACTGTGTTAGCAGTTTCATGTTAAGTGTAATTACAGTGTAATTTAAGTATTTTCGTAATAATTTTTCAACACATCTGAGGTACCGTAAATGTTGACATTCGGGATGACTCTATGTCATTTCCACTGTCACTGTATTAGCATTTTTTTTGTTAAGTGTAATTACAGTGTAATTTAAATATTTTCGTAATAATTTTTCAACACATCTGAGGTAAATGTTGACGTTCGGGATGACTCTGTCATTTCCACTGTCACTGTGTTAGCATTTTTTTTGTTAAGTGTAATTACAGTGTAATTTAAATATTTTCGTAATAATTTTTCAACACATCTGAGGTAAATGTTGACGTTCGGGATGACTCTGTCATTTCCACTGTCACTGTGTTAGCAGTTTGATGTTAAGTGTAATGACAGTGTAATTTAAGTATTTTCGTAATAATTTTTCAACACATCTGAGGTACCGTAAATGTTGACGTTCGGGATGACTCTGTCATTTCCACTGTCACTGTGTTAGCATTTTTTTTGTTAAGTGTAATTACAGTGTAATTTAAATATTTTCGTAATAATTTTTCAACACATCTGAGGTAAATGTTGACGTTCGGGATGACTGTCATTTCCACTGTCACTGTGTTAGCAGTTTGATGTTAAGTGTAATTACAGGGTAATTTAAGTATTTTCGTAATAATTTTTCAACACATCTGAGGTAAATGTTGATGTTCTGGATGACTCTATATCATTTCCACTGTCACTATGTTAGCAGTTTTTTTGTTAAGTGTAATTACAGTGTAATTTAAATATTTTCATAATAATTTTTCAACACATCTGAGGTAAATGTTAACGTTCGGTATGACTCTGTGTCATTTCCACTGTCACTGTGTTAGCAGTTTGATGCTAAATGTTATTACAGTGTAATGTAGATATTTTCTTATTAATTTTTCAACATATCTGAGGTAAATGTTAACATTGTAGGTAATTCTGTGTCATTTCCACTGTCACTGTGTTAGCAGTTTGATGTTAAGTATAATTACAGTGTAATTTAAGTATTTTCGTAATACTTTTTCAACACATCTGAGGTAAATGTTGACGTTCTGGATGACTCTATGTCATTTCCACTGTCTCTGTGTTAGCAGGTTGATGCTAAATGCTATTACAGTGTAATGTAGGTATTTTCTTATTAATTTTTCGACATATCTGAGGTAAATGTTAGCATTGTAGGTAATTCTATGTCATTTCCACTGTCACTGTGTTAGCAGTTTGATGCTAAATGTTATTACAGTATAATTTAGGTATTTTCGTAATAATTTTTCAACACATCTGAGGTAAATGTTGACGTTCTGCATGACTCTATGTCATTTCCACTGTCTCTGTGTTAGCAGGTTGATGCTAAATGCTATTACAGTGTAATGTAGATATTTTCTTATTAATTTTTCAACATATCTGAGGTAAATGTTAGCATTGTAGGTAATTCTATGTCATTTCCACTGTCACTGTGTTAGCAGTTTGATGCTAAATGTTATTACAGTATAATGTAGGTATTTTCGTAATAATTTTTCAACACATCTGAGGTAAATGTTGATGTTCTGCATGACTCTATGTCATTTCCACTGTCTCTGTGTTAGCAGGTTGATGCTAAATGCTATTACAGTGTAATGTAGATATTTTCTTATTAATTTTTCAACATATCTGAGGTAAATGTTAACATTGTAGGTAATTCTGTGTCATTTCCACTGTCACTGTGTTAGCAGTTTGATGTTACGTATAATTACAGTGTAATTTAAGTATTTTCGTAATAATTTTTCAACACATCTGAGGTAAATGTTGACATTCTGGATGACTCTATGTCATTTCCACTGTCATTGTGCTTGCAGTTTGATGTTAAGTGTAATTACAGTGTAATTTAAGTATTTTCTTCATAATTTTTCAACACATCTGAGGTAAATGTTGACGTTCTGCATGACTCTATGTCATTTCCACTGTCACTGTGTTAGCAGTTTGATGCTAAATGTTATTACAGTGTAATGTAGATATTTTCTTATTAATTTTTTAATATATCTGAGGTAAATGTTAACATTGTAGGTAGTTCTGTGTCATTTCCACTGTCACTGTGTTAGCAGTTTGATGTTAAGTGTAATTACAGTGTAATTTAAGTATTTTCGTAATAATTTTCAACACATCTGAGCTAAATGTTGACGTTCTGGATGACTCTGTCATTTCCACTGTCTCTTTGTTAGCAGGTTGATGCTAAATGTTATTACAGTGTAATGTAGGTATTTTCTTATTAATTTTTCAACATATCTGAGGTAAATGTTAGCATTGTAGGTAATTCTGTGGCATTTCCATGCTCGCTGTGTTAGCAGTTTGATGCTAAATGTTATTACAGTGTAATTTAAATATTTTCCTTTTAATTTTTCAACACATCTGAGGTAAATATTGACGTTCTGGATGACTCTATGTCATTTCCACTGTCACTGTATTAGCATTTTTTTTGTTAAGTTTAATTACAGTGTAATTTAAATATTTTCGCAATAATTTTTCAACACATCTGAGGGAAATGTTGACGTTCGGGATGACTCTGTCATTTCCACTGTCACTGTGTTAGCATTTTTTTTGTTAAGTGTAATTACAGTGTAATTTAAATATTTTCGTAATAATTTTTCAACACATCTGAGGTAAATGTTGACGTTCGGGATGACTCTGTCATTTCCACTGTCACTATGTTAGCAGTTTGATGCTAAATGTTATTACAGTGTAATTTAAATATTTTCCGATTAATTTTTCAACACATCTGAGGTAAATGTTGACGTTCTGGATGACTCTATGTCATTTCCACTGTCTCTGTGTTAGCAGTTTGATGCTAAATGTTATTACAGTGTAATTTAAATATTTTCCGATTAATTTTTCAACACATCTGAGGTAAATTTTGACGTTCTGGATGACTCTATGTCATTTCCACTGTCACTGTGTTAGCAGTTTCATGTTAAGTGTAATTACAGTGTAATTTATGTATTTTCGTAATAATTTTTCAACACATCTGAGGTAAATGTTGACGTTCGGGATGACTCTGTCATTTCCACTGTCACTGTGTTAGCATTTTTTTTGTTAAGTGTAATTACAGTGTAATTTAAATATTTTCGTAATAATTTTTCAACACATCTGAGGTAAATGTTGACGTTCGGGATGACTCTGTCATTTCCACTGTCACTGTGTTAGCAGTTTGATGTTAAGTGTAATTACAGGGTAATTTAAGTATTTTCGTAATAATTTTTCAACACATCTGAGGTAAATGTTGATGTTCTGGATGACTCTATATCATTTCCACTGTCGCTATGTTAGCAGTTTTTTTGTTAAGTGTAATTACAGTGTAATTTAAATATTTTCATAATAATTTTTCAACACATCTGAGGTAAATGTTAACGTTCGGTATGACTCTGTGTCATTTCCACTGTCACTGTGTTAGCAGTTTGATGCTAAATGTTATTACAGTGTAATGTAGATATTTTCTTATTAATTTTTCGACATATCTGAGGTAAATGTTAGCATTGTAGGTAATTCTATGTCATTTCCACTGTCACTGTGTTAGCAGTTTGATGCTAAATGTTATTACAGTATAATGTAGGTATTTTCGTAATAATTTTTCAACACATCTGAGGTAAATGTTGATGTTCTGCATGACTCTATGTCATTTCCACTGTCTCTGTGTTAGCAGGTTGATGCTAAATGCTATTACAGTGTAATGTAGATATTTTCTTATTAATTTTTCAACATATCTGAGGTAAATGTTAACATTGTAGGTAATTCTGTGTCATTTCCACTGTCACTGTGTTAGCAGTTTGATGTTACGTATAATTACAGTGTAATTTAAGTATTTTCGTAATAATTTTTCAACACATCTGAGGTAAATGTTGACATTCTGGATGACTCTATGTCATTTCCACTGTCACTGTGCTTGCAGTTTGATGTTAAGTGTAATTACAGTGTAATTTAAGTATTTTCTTCATAATTTTTCAACACATCTGAGGTAAATGTTGACGTTCTGCATGACTCTGTCATTTCCACTGTCACTGTGTTAGCAGTTTGATGCTAAATGTTATTACAGTGTAATGTAGATATTTTCTTATTAATTTTTTAATATATCTGAGGTAAATGTTAACATTGTAGGTAGTTCTGTGTCATTTCCACTGTCACTGTGTTAGCAGTTTGATGTTAAGTGTAATTACAGTGTAATTTAAGTATTTTCGTAATAATTTTCAACACATCTGAGCTAAATGTTGACGTTCTGGATGACTCTGTCATTTCCACTGTCTCTTTGTTAGCAGGTTGATGCTAAATGTTATTACAGTGTAATGTAGGTATTTTCTTATTAATTTTTCAACATATCTGAGGTAAATGTTAGCATTGTAGGTAATTCTGTGGCATTTCCATGCTCGCTGTGTTAGCAGTTTGATGCTAAATGTTATTACAGTGTAATTTAAATATTTTCCTTTTAATTTTTCAACACATCTGAGGTAAATATTGACGTTCTGGATGACTCTATGTCATTTCCACTGTCACTGTATTAGCATTTTTTTTGTTAAGTTTAATTACAGTGTAATTTAAATATTTTCGCAATAATTTTTCAACACATCTGAGGGAAATGTTGACGTTCGGGATGACTCTATGTCATTTCCACTGTCTCTGTGTTAGCAGTTTGATGCTAAATGTTATTACAGTGTAATTTAAATATTTTCCGATTAATTTTTCAACACATCTGAGGTAAATGTTGACGTTCTGGATGACTCTATGTCATTTCCACTGTCACTGTGTTAGCAGTTTCATGTTAAGTGTAATTACAGTGTAATTTATGTATTTTCGTAATAATTTTTCAACACATCTGAGGTAAATGTTGACGTTCGGGATGACTCTGTCATTTCCACTGTCACTGTGTTAGCATTTTTTTTGTTAAGTGTAATTACAGTGTAATTTAAATATTTTCGTAATAATTTTTCAACACATCTGAGGTAAATGTTGACGTTCGGGATGACTCTGTCATTTCCACTGTCACTGTGTTAGCAGTTTGATGTTAAGTGTAATTACAGGGTAATTTAAGTATTTTCGTAATAATTTTTCAACACATCTGAGGTAAATGTTGATGTTCTGGATGACTCTATATCATTTCCACTGTCGCTATGTTAGCAGTTTTTTTGTTAAGTGTAATTACAGTGTAATTTAAATATTTTCATAATAATTTTTCAACACATCTGAGGTAAATGTTAACGTTCGGTATGACTCTGTGTCATTTCCACTGTCACTGTGTTAGCAGTTTGATGCTAAATGTTATTACAGTGTAATGTAGATATTTTCTTATTAATTTTTCAACATATCTGAGGTAAATGTTAACATTGTAGGTAATTCTGTCTCATTTCCACTGTCACTGTGTTAGCAGTTTGATGTTAAGTATAATTACAGTGTAATTTAAGTATTTTCGTAATAATTTTTCAACACATCTGAGGTAAATGTTGACGTTCTGGATGACTCTATGTCATTTCCACTGTCACTGTGTTAGCAGTTTCATGGTAAGTGTAATTACAGTGTAATTTAAGTATTTTCTTCGTAATTTTTTAACACATCTGAGGTACCATAAATGTCGACGTTCGGGATGACTCTATGTCATTTCCACTGTCTCTGTGTTAGCAGTTTGATGCTAAATGTTATTACAGTGTAATTTAAATATTTTCCGATTAATTTTTCAACACATCTGAGGTAAATGTTGACGTTCTGGATGACTCTATGTCATTTCCACTGTCACTGTGTTAGCAGTTTCATGTTAAGTGTAATTACAGTGTAATTTATGTATTTTCGTAATAATTTTTCAACACATCTGAGGTAAATGTTGACGTTCGGGATGACTCTGTCATTTCCACTGTCACTGTGTTAGCATTTTTTTTGTTAAGTGTAATTACAGTGTAATTTAAATATTTTCGTAATAATTTTTCAACACATCTGAGGTAAATGTTGACGTTCGGGATGACTCTGTCATTTCCACTGTCACTGTGTTAGCAGTTTGATGTTAAGTGTAATTACAGGGTAATTTAAGTATTTTCGTAATAATTTTTCAACACATCTGAGGTAAATGTTAATGTTCTGGATGACTCTATATCATTTCCACTGTCACTATGTTAGCAGTTTTTTTGTTAAGTGTAATTACAGTGTAATTTAAATATTTTCATAATAATTTTTCAACACGTCTGAGGTAAATGTTAACGTTCGGTATGACTCTGTGTCATTTCCACTGTCACTGTGTTAGCAGTTTGATGCTAAATGTTATTACAGTGTAATGTAGATATTTTCTTATTAATTTTTCAACATATCTGAGGTAAATGTTAACATTGTAGGTAATTCTGTGTCATTTCCACTGTCACTGTGTTAGCAGTTTGATGTTAAGTATAATTACAGTGTAATTTAAGCATTTTCGTAATAATTTTTCAACACATCTGAGGTAAATGTTGACGTTCTGGATGACTCTATGTCATTTCCACTGTCACTGTGTTAGCAGTTTGATGTTAAGTGTAATTACAGTGTAATTTAAGAATTTTCGTAATAATTTTTCAACACATCTGAGGTAAATGTTGACGTTCTGCATGACTCCATGTCATTTCCACTGTCACTGTGTTAGCAGTTTGATGCTAAATGTTTTTACAGTGTAATGTCGGTATTTTCTTATTAATTTCTCAATATATCTGAGGTAAATGTTAACATTGTAGGTAGTTCTGTGTCATTTCCACTGTCACTGTGCTTGCAGTTTGATGTTAAGTGTAATTACAGTGTAATTTAAGTATTTTCATAATAAATTTTCAACACATCTGAGGTAAATGTTGACGTTCTGGATGACTCTATGTCATTTCCACTGTCTCTGTGTTAGCAGGTTGATGCTAAATGCTATTACAGTATAATGTAGGTATTTTCGTAATAATTTTTCAACACATCTGAGGTAAATGTTGATGTTCTGCATGACTCTATGTCATTTCCACTGTCTCTGTGTTAGCAGGTTGATGCTAAATGCTATTACAGTGTAATGTAGATATTTTCTTATTAATTTTTCAACATATCTGAGGTAAATGTTAACATTGTAGGTAATTCTGTGTCATTTCCACTGTCACTGTGTTAGCAGTTTGATGTTACGTATAATTACCGTGTAATTTAAGTATTTTCGTAATAATTTTTCAACACATCTGAGGTAAATGTTGACATTCTGGATGACTCTATGTCATTTCCACTGTCACTGTGCTTGCAGTTTGATGTTAAGTGTAATTACAGTGTAATTTAAGTATTTTCGTAATAATTTTCAACACATCTGAGCTAAATGTTGACGTTCTGGATGACTCTATGTCATTTCCACTGTCTCTTTGTTAGCAGGTTGATGCTAAATGTTATTACAGTGTAATGTAGGTATTTTCTTATTAATTTTTCAACATATCTGAGGTAAATGTTAGCATTGTAGGTAATTCTGTGGCATTTCCATGCTCGCTGTGTTAGCAGTTTGATGCTAAATGTTATTACAGTGTAATTTAAATATTTTCCTTTTAATTTTTCAACACATCTGAGGTAAATATTGACGTTCTGGATGACTCTATGTCATTTCCACTGTCACTGTATTAGCATTTTTTTTGTTAAGTTTAATTACAGTGTAATTTAAATATTTTCGTAATAATTTTTCAACACATCTGAGGGAAATGTTGACGTTCGGGATGACTCTGTCATTTCCACTGTCACTGTGTTAGCATTTTTTTTGTTAAGTGTAATTACAGTGTAATTTAAATATTTTCGTAATAATTTTTCAACACATCTGAGGTAAATGTTGACGTTCGGGATGACTCTGTCATTTCCACTGTCACTGTGTTAGCAGTTTGATGTTAAGTGTAATTACAGGGTAATTTAAGTATTTTCGTAATAATTTTTCAACACATCTGAGGTAAATGTTGATGTTCTGGATGACTCTATATCATTTCCACTGTCGCTATGTTAGCAGTTTTTTTGTTAAGTGTAATTACAGTGTAATTTAAATATTTTCATAATAATTTTTCAACACATCTGAGGTAAATGTTAACGTTCGGTATGACTCTGTGTCATTTCCACTGTCACTGTGTTAGCAGTTTGATGCTAAATGTTATTACAGTGTAATGTAGATATTTTCTTATTAATTTTTCAACATATCTGAGGTAAATGTTAACATTGTAGGTAATTCTGTCTCATTTCCACTGTCACTGTGTTAGCAGTTTGATGTTAAGTGTAATTACAGGGTAATTTAAGTATTTTCGTAATAATTTTTCAACACATCTGAGGTAAATGTTGACGTTCTGGATGACTCTATGTCATTTCCACTGTCACTGTGTTAGCAGTTTCATGGTAAGTGTAATTACAGTGTAATTTAAGTATTTTCTTCGTAATTTTTTAACACATCTGAGGTACCATAAATGTCGACGTTCGGGATGACTCTATGTCATTTCCACTGTCTCTGTGTTAGCAGTTTGATGCTAAATGTTATTACAGTGTAATTTAAATATTTTCCGATTAATTTTTCAACACATCTGAGGTAAATGTTGACGTTCTGGATGACTCTATGTCATTTCCACTGTCACTGTGTTAGCAGTTTCCTGTTAAGTGTAATTACAGTGTAATTTAAGTATTTTCGTAATAATTTTTCAACACATCTGAGGTACCGTAAATGTTGACGTTCGGGATGACTCAATGTCATTTCCACTGTCACTGTATTAGCATTTTTTTTGTTAAGTGTAATTACAGTGTAATTTAAATATTTTCGTAATAATTTTTCAACACATCTGAGGTAAATGTTGACGTTCGGGATGACTCTGTCATTTCCACTGTCACTGTGTTAGCATTTTTTTTGTTAAGTGTAATTACAGTGTAATTTAAATATTTTCGTAATAATTTTTCAACACATCTGAGGTAAATGTTGACGTTCGGGATGACTCTGTCATTTCCACTGTCACTGTGTTAGCAGTTTGATGTTAAGTGTAATTACAGGGTAATTTAAGTATTTTCGTAATAATTTTTCAACACATCTGAGGTAAATGTTAATGTTCTGGATGACTCTATATCATTTCCACTGTCACTATGTTAGCAGTTTTTTTGTTAAGTGTAATTACAGTGTAATTTAAATATTTTCATAATAATTTTTCAACACATCTGAGGTAAATGTTAACGTTCGGTATGACTCTGTGTCATTTCCACTGTCACTGTGTTAGCAGTTTGATGCTAAATGTTATTACAGTGTAATGTAGATATTTTCTTATTAATTTTTCAACATATCTGAGGTAAATGTTAACATTGTAGGTAATTCTTTGTCATTTCCACTGTCACTGTGTTAGCAGTTTGACGTTAAGTATAATTACAGTGTAATTTAAGTATTTTCGTAATAATTTTTCAACACATCTGAGGTAAATGTTGACGTTCTGGATGACTCTATGTCATTTCCACTGTCACTGTGTTAGCAGTTTGATGTTAAGTGTAATTACAGTGTAATTTAAGTATTTTCGTAATAATTTTTCAACACATCTGAGGTAAATGTTGACGTTCTGGATGACTCCATGTCATTTCCACTGTCACTGTGTTAGCAGTTTGATGCTAAATGTTTTTACAGTGTAATGTCGGTATTTTCTTATTAATTTTTCAATATATCTGAGGTAAATGTTAACATTGTAGGTAGTTCTGTGTCATTTCCACTGTCACTGTGCTAGCAGTTTGATGTTAAGTGTAATTACAGTGTAATTTAAGTATTTTCATAATACTTTTTCAACACATCTGAGGTAAATGTTGACGTTCTGGATGACTCTATGTCATTTCCACTGTCTCTGTGTTAGCAGGTTGATGCTAAATGCTATTACAGTGTAATGTAGGTATTTTCTTATTAATTTTTCGACATATCTGAGGTAAATGTTAGCATTGTAGGTAATTCTATGTCATTTCCACTGTCACTGTGTTAGCAGTTTGATGCTAAATGTTATTACAGTATAATTTAGGTATTTTCGTAATAATTTTTCAACACATCTGAGGTAAATGTTGACGTTCTGCATGACTCTATGTCATTTCCACTGTCTCTGTGTTAGCAGGTTGATGCTAAATGCTATTACAGTGTAATGTAGATATTTTCTTATTAATTTTTCAACATATCTGAGGTAAATGTTAACATTGTAGGTAATTCTGTGTCATTTCCACTGTCACTGTATTAGCAGTTTGATGTTACGTATAATTACAGTGTAATTTAAGTATTTTCGTAATAATTTTTCAACACATCTGAGGTAAATGTTGACATTCTGGATGACTCTATGTCATTTCCACTGTCACTGTGCTTGCAGTTTGATGTTAAGTGTAATTACAGTGTAATTTAAGTATTTTCGTAATAATTTTTCAACACATCTGAGGTAAATGTTGACGTTCTGCATGACTCTGTGTCATTTCCACTGTCACTGTGTTAGCAGTTTGATGCTAAATGTTATTACAGTGTAATGTCGGTATTTTCCTATGAATTTTTCAATATATCTGAGGTAAATCTTAACATTGTAGGTAGTTCTGTGTCATTTCCACTGTCACTGTGTTAGCAGTTTGATGTTAAGTGTAATTACAGTGTAATTTAAGTATTTTCGTAATAATTTTCAACACATCTGAGCTAAATGTTGACGTTCTGGATGACTCTATGTCATTTCCACTGTCTCTTTGTTAGCAGGTTGATGCTAAATGTTATTACAGTGTAATGTAGGTATTTTCTTATTAATTTTTCAACATATCTGAGGTAAATGTTAGCATTGTAGGTAATTCTGTGGCATTTCCATGCTCGCTGTGTTAGCAGTTTGATGCTAAATGTTATTACAGTGTAATTTAAATATTTTCCTTTTAATTTTTCAACACATCTGAGGTAAATGTTGACGTTCTGGATGACTCTATGTCATTTCCACTGTCACTGTGTTAGCAGTTTGATGTTAAGTGTAATTACAGTGTAATTTAAGTATTTTCGTAATAATTTTTCAACACATCTGAGGTACCGTAAATGTTGACGTTCGGGATGACTCTGTCATTTCCACTGTCACTGTAATAATTTTTCAACACATCTGTTGGTAACTTGCCAGCGCCCCCTATAACGATCCCACAATTCCTTGCGCCCTCCACCCGGATGTGACGTAAAGTGGAACTGCTTTAACTGTATCGAGAGCGCCTCGATTCGTCCTCTCGTGTTCTGACTACTGCAGTGGTCGGACGGACTGTTGGCACACTCGCCTACAGTGTTGAGACTAACCGCTATTGTCTGAGAACAGCCTGTTCAAATTAGTTTCGGCCGAACTTTTGAACGACCCGCTAAGTTTCAGTGATATAGTGGTTTTGATTCTAAACCTTTGCAAAGTTTAACTACAGTTAAGTAGTTTTCCACGCTAAGAGGCATTTGCGGACAGCTTCGCTCCTCTCAGCCTTTTTCTCGTCGACGCATCACCGGAGGTTTCTCCCGAAGCACCGTGGGCCAGCTAGGCCTCCATCTCCCTGCTTCGTTAGCCGCGGTTGGACGCAACTCACCGCTAACCTCCTCTCCTCGGACCGCGACCCTCAGCGCGGACATCGGAGAACGAACTTCCATCGCATTGAGTAGGCACTTGGGCAAATTTTAATTTCCCAGATAGCAGAGGGTCGTTGATTCGACGTGGAATCATCGGCATGTTCTTCGACCTATACGCCGTCGAATCAACGACGTTGATTCAACACCGCTTTGCTCATACGAGTTTCCGTTGAAACGACGTTGAAAAGTGGCTGGTGGTCGACAGATAATAGACCCCCTTTCACCCTTTATTCAACTACGTATTTCGGTCGATTTATAGTTTAATTTTCGGCGATGATTCATCCAACTTTACTTCCTGTTTTATGTACAACAGGAAGGCTACAAATTAAGCAAAACAGGCTAAATTAAACTAGCTAACAATAAAGCATCGGGGCTCTTGCCTAGGATGAACACACACATGCATACTTCAACCATGAAAGTGAAACTTAATTTATATCAATGTGCGTAGGCTACGTCCTGTTTAATGTACAACAGGATATAAAAATGCATGCAACAATGCACCTCTCCTAATGTTTGTCAAGCTATCTAATGAGGCATAACTTTTAACATTTATAAGGAACAGAACACACTTGAACAAGTTCTTAGAAACATTTTATGATTTATTTATAATTGTGGCCTATTCCTCCTGCGGCGCAGACACCTGTACATGGAAACAGAAAAACATAACCAAAATTAATTTGATGCAGCATTGATAAAGAAAGTCAGCAGTAGGCTATGGGTTTCTAAATGCCACCCTACCTCATTATTTGGACATGGGGAAAAACTATATTTAAAATCCAAAGAGGGATGGAGGGAGGAAAATTAAAACAAAAGAAATGAAATGAAATATAGAGTAGAGAATATTTGATAAAATTAAGGATGTTTTTATTCAGTAAACATTTAAAAAAATGTTCTACAACACTCTAGCCTAGTGACTTACCAGTAACAAAATAGACTTGAAGTATTCAGATCCGCTCTGCATAAAGCAGCTAAATCCTCTCTCTGTCTCCTGGCAGAAAGCTCCTTGGTTTGCTTGTGTCTCAATCACAGCTGGTATTCTGTAGAAAGACTTCTTTTCCCCTTTCCCATCAGCTTTGTTAGAACCCTAACACAGCACAAAAGTTTACCATTGTAGGTTTATGATGAACCAAGTGCCTCGTGGGTTCACATACCGCGTGCTGCCTTTATTTCCCCCAAATCACGAGTTTGTTGGTCTTCCAATGTGGCGCAGGGTTTGTTTACTTCCGGTTTCGGGTGACGTCAGTGAAAGGGGTCTAATGGGGGCATTACCGCCACCCACTGGATTGGGGTGTAAAGCAGTCTGAACAAAACGTGTAAACATAAACATAGGAGAAATGAACCCGTTTTTCTAACTCGTCCTCACTTAGTCTACTTTTCTTTTTTGATTAGTCTGGATTTGATATTGTAAATTTAAATGTGAATCAATGTATATTCATCGGACATGAACAAATGAATAAATCTTGAGTAATCTTGAGGCGTGTGTGTCCGGGGCGCGGTGTCGCGGGGGGGGGGTCGAACGAACCCTCCGATCCCCCCTGGCTACGGGCCAGTCATCCTACCAATGTTGAAAACTGGCCGGCAAAAGTGACGATGGTTCAACGTCGTATATTCAACCTTCTCTGACGGTCGACAGATCAACCTTTACCCACGTTGATTCAACGGTGATAAATCGACCCTCTCAGACGGCGGAGAAATCGACGTTTCACGGCGCCGTTTCAACGTTGATTTTCTGACGTACGACGGAAACCGACCATTCTGACCAAAACTCTACGTCATTTCAACGACCCTCTGCTATCGGGGTTGTAGCTTATTCAGATGGTTGTTAGGGTCATGTTTAAGCTTTGAGCTGTTTAGCATACCCGCTCAGACACGGAAGGTGTTTTTTTTTTTATTGTTTGTTTTGGTTCTGTTCTTTTCTTTGAACTTGTTAGACAGGGTATCTTGCATGATATCTTTCCTTAACTCCATTGCTAGCTTCCCTATCTGATTAGCAGCGCAGCGACAAGTTTGTTATTTTAAGCTCCGAGGCTAGACTGCTACAAGGCCTAGTTCTCTCCACCCAACACCTATTACACACACACACACACACACACCCTCTCTCACTCTCTCTCTGTCACTCTCTCTCTGAGTTCTTTGCCTAGATAGTCTGTTGGAAATTGTTGTTAAGTTCAGTGTTTGGATCCAGCTGTAACGTGGTCAGATTCTCCTTCGCAACTTATTGCTAGCTACCTCAGGGTGATACGCTAGCTGGTAGGCTTGTGTTCTCGACTAGGCCTGCAGGCGCCATATTTCCCGACGCCATTTTGGTACCTCCCTCATTGAGTTACCTGTGATACGACACCTAGGCACTGACCGCCATTTTGTTTAAGCATTGCCAGAGTGGCTAGTCGTTAGCATCTGCCCACAGATACATACACACCTACACACACGCATGCATCGGCTTGCCCTAGTCTCTCATACATACACACCCACACCTACACACACACACACCTACACACACGCACGCATCGGCTTGCCCTAGTCTCTCACACATACACACCTACACACACACACACACAAGGGATTCTCTTTTCCTATCTTTCTCTCTCTCTTTCCCTCAAATTTATGGTCCAGGTGTAATTGTTCCATTGTTTTGTCGTTATTACCTTTGCCCGACATTGAATGTATTTTGTGAGATTATTATTAGTGAGTAGTAGACAAATAAAAGCTAATCAAATTGAATTGCATTTTACTTGTTCCTGTTGTTTATTCACAAGGTCAACTATTTAGAACTCCTTTTTCCTTCAAAATTTAGCTTTTGTATACAACTGGGTTTCCCATCTAATGCAGAGCTACCATTAATCTTGAATGTAACCATTCACGGTGAGTATTAAGATTAATAATTTAAGATTTTATGAGACTGATCTTTATTTATAAATTGATTAATTCAATTATCAATTATTACATAATTTATAATTTAATTAATCCCAATTCCACCTACATTAAAGTGGTGCCCCATGTGAGGCATAGTTTAATGACCTTGTGAATTTCTCAACAATAACTTGTAAACTGCTGTATACCCAAAATCAACTGCCAAGGTATAACACAGGTGACTTTAATGGTGAATCATTAACAGTGTGTTAATCACAGAACTGAAATTCAGCTGTCAACCACAGTTACCTGATAAACTGGTTTAATTGATTAGTACATTAGAGTAATATCTAATCCAAGTACTTAATTAATATTATTAATAATAATCATTATTGTTAACTAATATTATTAATTGAGCTAATTAATACAAGTGAACCATTAGTGAAAAACAAAGTAGCTAAGAAACCACAAATCAATTATTTAGCAACTTGGATTAAATTAAATTCTAACCTAATCAACACCTAGTATTAATTTCCTTTACGTTAATTAATACATTTCGAACAAAATGTCGCATTCCCCATCAAGTGAGTCAGAAGGGCCCCTCCTCTCTCTTTTCGATGTTGTAGGCGATTTAGGCCAAGTCCCGGAGGATAGGAGAAATTACTTCTGTGATCTGGACCAAAAGGCTCGCTTTGATGAAATACACATAGCCGTTAGGGAACTTAAGGAGCGTACTATGACTCTCCCAGAAGGGCTACCCAAATTGTTCATGATCTACTATAAGGAAATGGAACATGTGTGTATGACCCTCGAACAAGAGAAAAGAACACTAAAACGACAACTGGCCGAAGCTCAAAGGAGAGCAGAAAGCGTGGAGAGTAGCCTTGTGGGCCTGAGAGCCACACAAGATGAACTAAAGTGCAAAATAGAATGCCTCAGAGAAGAAGTGACGCAAGCATGTCGCTCAGATGAGGGATCGGCCAAACCCTCCCAAGAACAGAGTTCCGCTCTGGAGGAGGAAGAACCTGAGCTTAGAACGGTAGATCAGACACCGCACTTAAGCTCAATTCGCGTGAAAGCCGCGCGATCGCCACCTCGTGGCGCTGGGAGTTTTTACTTTACTCCCCACTACACCCCCTCGCGCTTCAATATCGCTGCAGCCTCTAGCACGCAGAAAACGCCGCGCTACGTACCCTCAGACTCCTCTGACGGAGAGGCCGCCTACAAGCCGAAACGCAGACATAGGCGATATGAGAGCAGCTCAAGTAGCGAAGACAGCGAGGACCCCTACGGGTCAAAATCAAAACGCCTCGTCGCAGAACGCAAAACTAGGATCCGCCAAATCGACGTCCTTGCGAAAGACATAGAGTGTTTTGAGCCGGAAAATCATAGACACCAAAGCGTTAATGATTATTTCCGGGAAATCGAACGTAGCCTCCTGGACCTGCCAGAGGCTACGTCGCATGAAAAGGCCAGACTAGTCTGGAAAACTTTAGGTAGTGGCGTACGAGCATTCGTTGAGACCCTACCACAGTCAGTCCTCGACAACTACAAGAAAATACGTAAGTACTTGAAAGAGGAATACTCGTTGTACGAGGATGAGACTGCTGCAACGATGGGTGCCATTCTAATCAGACAGAAACGAAGCGAACACCCTCGCGAGTATTACCGTTAGCTCTGCGCAGCATACTTTCAGGGCAGAAGCGAGCCCGGGCTAGAGGAAGATCGCAACTTCAAGTCCCTCTTCCTCCATAACCTTCACCCGTGCATCCGTAACCAAGTAACACTCGCGTGTCGCCAGCGCCCCCATACTATGAGAGAAATGCGTCGCACCGCACAACTAACGTGGGAGACGTTCGTTCGACCCATGGACCGCCACGAGGACGATCCCAGAGTCCTCAGCCTATATGAGCAGGAAGGTCAGTCCTTAGGCCTAGAAGGGGGTGAAGCCCCAAACCACGGACCCCCTTGGGCAAACCCAAACCCCGGCCACCAGACGTCGAGTCAACCCAAAGGTAACTGGAAAGTTCGACAAGCTGGAGCCAAGGGGGAACAGGGCCCCAACGCCAAAGGGCAAGGTAACCACAAACCTGGCAGTCACGACCCTAAATCTCAGAATAGCGGACAGTCAAGGCCCCATCGCAACTCCTCTCGAAGGGAGCAGAGCCCTAAGCTAGCTACCGCTAAACAAGCCAACCAAGAGCCACTTGGGATGGCAGAACTGAGGACCGAACTAGCACGGGTTAAACAACTGCTGAGCAATAAGAACAGGAAGGGTAAGCCAAGCAAGGACAGGAACGAACCGTCAGCATGACTAGGCCGGGACCCATCCCCACCACCACCGCGTGTCTACCTCGTGGGGTGGGGAAAGGACCCCTGCCCAATAGGCAGCAATGAGGTGAAACCACCCCCTCCGTTGGTGAAGCCTGACCCGCAGGATGCACCCCTGACGAAGTTTCTTGGAGATTTGGTTAGGAAAGGCAACGCCAAGCGTATCTATACCCCAGTGGTGGTAGAAGGCAACATTTCCCTCCAAGTTCTCTTGGATACCGGGTCGGAAATCACTCTGATGTGTTCCAAAGTCTTCGCAGAGGTTTCTGATGCGTGGCGCGCGCAAGGTAGACCCATCAGAACCGAACGTTGTGATGTCAACTTGGTTAGCTTCACCCAGAATCAAGCCCCAGTAACAACCATTGCATGGTTAGAACTCACGTTCCAGGGCATGTCCATCACTCACCCCACTTACATCTGCTCTGTTGGGGTAGAACCGTTCCTCATTGGCCAAGACCTACTAGATAGGCTAGCGCCCCTCATTGATTGTCGTCGTGGGCAACTGTGTGCCCAGGTCGCGTCCCCACAGACCCCAGATCCTCGTCATCATGATCGAGCCCGTTGCGATGAAGTTAGCGTGGATGCTACTCCACCGATAGCTGAGTCAGGGCAGGTCCCCGAGAACCTCGAGACCACTCCGCTCCACCCTGAGCCGAGTCAAGAAGCACCAAACTCAACCGACACTCTTCTCAACCGCAACGCGCTTGATGGCCACCCGTCTTTCCTTTGCTTTCTTGGCGAATCTGCCCCAACCAGGTACTACCCCTGGATATCTGGCAACATTACTGTCCACGGCGTCATGGCACCGGGCGTCAGGTTAGCGCTTTGGTCAGAGAAGTCAGCCATCAGCCAAACGTGGTTCGACATAGTGCGTCAGAGCACTCCTTCCCCTGTCTTTGTGCAGAAGAACCACCGGCTACTGTCAGCCGAACAACCACAGAGCCCCACCAAAGCCACGGGCGTCTGCGCCGTGTCGCTCGCCATCGGTCAGAGAGAATTTCTTCATTTCTTGAGTGTCATCCCCAGACTTCCTGACTCACTGGTCATCGGGGCAGACATCTTGGTGAGACTGGGAGCCCAACTGGACCTAGTCAACCGGATCATCTGGACCCAAGCCGATGCCGCTAAGCACCCGTTCCAAGCTGACCCGGAACAAATGCGGTCAGGACAAACGATTCCCCAAGCCTGCCATGTCGCTAGCGAATTCGACGTTGTCATTCCCGCTAGGACTGCTGGTTCCCCTCTTAAGCTGGTCATCATGAAAGACCAACAGTTTCGTAGCTCCCAGGCGTTCTTCCAGCCTCTCAGATTCTTCATGGAGCTCGACTTAGCCGTGTGTGGGACTCCGCTGCTTGAAGTGAGTCATCGTTCCGCTTACCTCCTGGTTCAAAACTCCACGCGGGACACCATCACGATCCCCGCCCGTCGGCCTTTAGGCCTTCTGATAGACCAGGCATTCCATGACTTTGAACTCACCATTCCAGTCATCGGTGAGCTGCCAACGCCGGACACTCATTCCGATCCAGTGGAACCTCTCTGGGTTACTCTTCCTTTCCACATGATCCGCGTCGAACCTCATGACATGCTTCGCGACGAGCGCATAGTCATGACCAAAACTGACACCCCGAAACACATGCTGTTGTACGCTCTTGCCACACAATCGAGCAACGTCACCCCTGCAACTGAGGTCGTTGATTCAGCTTTAGGTGAACCGTACCCAGGCTTCGAACGAGAAGTTCAACAACAGCTGGTGAAAGCTGACAGCCTGACCACGGACGCCCAGAGACGACAGCTCCGTGAACTGTTCTACGACTTCAAGGCGATCTGGGCGCGAGATTCCAATGACTGGGGAGTCACAGACATCCACACCGTCCGAATCCCAACAGATCCGAACGCTCCACCGACGTTCGTGTGGCAATACAAAATCCCGTTAGCCGCATATGACTCAATACAAGAAACACTAGACACTCTGCTGGAAAAGCAGATCATTCGCGAGTGTAACTCGACTTACAACTCCCCCTTGTGGCCGGTGCTGAAACCGAATGGCAAGTGGCGCCTCACCATTGACTATAGGCAGCTGAACAAGCAAGTGCCCTTGTCAAGATGGCCCATGATCCATCTGGATCAAGAACTTGCCAAGGTGAAGGGTGCAAAGTTCTTCTCCACCGCTGACATGGCAAGTGGATTCTGGACCATGCGTGTGGATCCAGCTGACCAGCACAAGCTGGCCTTTTCCTTTGGGAACTGCCAGCTAACTTTCAACCGATGTCCGTTCGGCTACGCGAACTCCCCCGCTGAATTCAACATCTTCTTGCATAAGGCAATGAGCGATGCCGCAGCTCGTGGCAACTTGATCTATGTCGATGACATCCTCATTAGGTCACAGACTTTTGATGCACACCTCGAGGAGATACGCCACGTTCTGTCTCAGCTGTCCAGAGCAGGAGCGAAGCTCTCTGTCACCAAAGGGCAGTGGTGTCGCACCAAAGTCGAATACGTTGGGCTGTGCATTGGGCCAGATGGCATTGAACCCCAGTCGGGGAGGGTGCGGGCTATCCAAGACATCAAAGCCCCATCCAATGTACCCAAACTCAGGAGCTTCTTAGGGGTCTGCAACTACTCCCGACAGTTCATCGAGGACTACGCGGAGATAGCACGACCGCTCACCGAGCTCCTCCGAAAGGATAAACCCTTCCAGTGGAGTGACCCTCAAGAACTCGCGTTCAAGAGCATGAAGCAGAAGCTCTGCTCCGCTCCCTGCCTCGCGTATCCCGACAAAGACAAACCGTTCTTCTTGGAGGCTAGTTTCTCCACCCACTGCCTGAGCGCCGCACTGTCACAGCAGCATGACAAAGATCATCGTGTCGTAGCATACGCCAGTCGGCCCCTCAGTGCTGTGGAGTTGAAATTTTCAGACTGCGAAAAAGCCCTGCTGGCCACGGTCTGGGCCGTTGAACACTTTCGCGGTTACATTGGTGGCCAGAAGGTGGTGATAGAGACCAATCATCAACCTTTCTCGTTCTTGAACAGCCAGAGGCTGAGAGAGGGAAGAGTTTCAAACAGTCGCATCGCAGCTTGGATGATGGCATTACAGGGCTACGACGTCGAGGTGAAGTACACCCAGAACCACAAGATGGCGCTTGGCCGAGGCCTGGCGGAATGCCAGCATTGCGACTGCGAGAATAGTCCGGATCAAACTGAACTAACAACCGTACCTGCTCTCCCCTCCGACCACCACTACTATGACGAGAAGGTCTGCAAAGACCTCCCCACCGCTTACATAGATGGATGCTCATTCCATCATGAACACAAAGTCCAAGCCGGTGTCGGTATCGTATGGGCGAACGGCCCTATACTAGGGAAATATCAACATTGACTCGGGGCTAAGACTAGCCAATATGCAGAGGTAGCAGCCGTGCTCATCGTCCTGCAACAAGCTGCCCGTGAGAACATCAAGCAGTTAGTTCTCTGCTCTGATTCAAACTATGCCAGGCATAGCTTCGTCTCACACTTTCCCTCGTGGAAGGTGAAGGACATGAAAAACGCAAGGGGCAAGGAAGTGAAACACTCTGAACTCTTCCTAGCATGCGATCGACTCGTAACCGAATGGGGAATGTGCGTCTACTGGAAGAAGGTGAAGGGACATTCTCAAGTCCCAGGACCTGACAAAGTCGGTAACGATGAGGCAGATGGCCTCGCCAAAGCGGGAGCCGTAGACGGCCCCCTTTGGGAATTCCAGCCGTCATGGCTTCCCAAGACGCCACGCCATAACGTAACCGCGATTACTCGCCGACAGGCTAGAGCAGGTCAAACTGACGCAGTACCCCAAGCAGGAACAGTGCAACTCGGCCGACTGCCCCAGGATGCCGACCTGGTGTCTATGCAGGAAAGGGATCCCGTGATCCACCAAATCCGTAAGTTCCTTGCGGACCCCGTGGCATTCCCAGTTTCCCCACAAGAGTTGCAACAGTCCCGAGACTTAAGTCACCTTCACAATCTCAAAAACGGCTTAAAACTTGAGAAAGGACTCCTGGTGTACACACCACGCAACCAGGGACCTCCCCGGTGGGTCGTGCCCACAGATCATAGGGGGGGTCATGTTGCAGTACGCTCACGACAGCCCGTGCGGGGACCATAGGAACGCTCAGCCGACCTACCAGACACTCCAAAAGATTGTCTATTGGCCCTTCATGATTCAGGATGTTACCGAGTATGTCAAAGGGTGCTTGATTTGCTGCCAATTCCGACCAGCCCAACCGTTGAACCGCGCCCCACTGCAAAGCAAAGGCATCTCATTCCCCTGGTCTAATCTCCAGATAGACTGGGTCGGACCGGTGCCGAAATCGGCTCGAGGTAATAAGTACCTCCTGACCGTCACTTGCGCGTTCACGAAGTGGGTGGAATGCTTGCCCGCCCCGAAGGAAACCGCAGAGACCACCGCTCTCCTTCTTATGAACCATGTGTTCAGCCGTTGGGGCTTGCCCCTATCCATTGATTCCGACTGAGGTACTCATTTCACCGCAGAGGTCATGAGAGTGTTGTGGGAGATGCTCGGAGTCGAGGCAAAATTCCACATCGCATATCATCCTCAGTCTTCCGGTCAGGTCGAACGCGCCAACCAAACCATCGTGAGCATGCTTCGCAAGTATGTCAGCCACCATGGCAAAGATTGGGACATCAAACTCCCTCTGGTGCTGATGGCCATTAGGTCCACTCCTCACTGCACCACCGGAGTCACTCCGTTCGAAATGATGACGGGCCGTGAAATGGTTCTTCCCTTACACCTCCTCTACCGACCAGAGGACCTAAGCGTTGCCACTGCGTACACCGCACACCAGTACGTCACCGACTTGCAACGCCACTTGCAGGCCACATTTGCGTGGGCCCAGGAACACCTCGAAAAGAGTGCGAAAGGCCAGAAAGCTTACTACGACAGAAAGGCGACACACCATGAGTACAAAGTAGGCGACAGAGTCCTATACTTCAATTTCACCAAACCGGTAGGAGTAGCCAGAAAATTCTTACCCCGTTGGTCCGGTCCTTTCAAAATCGTCGGTAAACTGTCCCCCGTCGCCTACCGCATCAAAACTTCGAAGCCCAGCCAGGCACCTTCGTATAGATGGGTCCATAGCAACCAAATAAAGCTCTTTGAGCAGTCCACACTCCATAGGGGGGTGGACAAACAATAAATTATAGCCTGCCCAACTTAGTTGCATGCCTCTCAATCAATAAGCGTGCATCTATAAGTAACCACCCTTGTTACCACTCAAATCGGAATAACAAACTCCTGTATGTTGCAGAATGGCCCCTCTCTGGATCCTCGGCATCTTCCTGTTAGGACTAGGACTGTTTTGGCCTCTAGAGGCCGCTGTTATTTCCTTTTCATGTCGTGTTTATTTTGGCCTCTAGAGGCCGCCACTGTTCCTGTGTTTTGTGTTTGTGTTAATTGCCTAATTATCTTCACCTGTGTCCTTAATTAGTTTGTCTATTTATACCCCTGAGTTCAGTCCTCTTGTCACGGAGTCTTTGTGCTGTTATGTTTATCTCCAGTTTCCTTTGTACTGTGTTTTTTGATCTTCTTAGCTTTTGAATTTTTGCACTTTGCTTTTCTTTTGGATAATACTCTTTGGTTTTTTTTTTTGTCTTTTGTTTTGCCCTGTATATAGTGTATATAGTTTAAATAAACCTTTTGATTCTTTTTCTACTTCCGCCTCACGCCTCTGCATTTGAGTCATCCCCCTGGTGGCCTAGTGGGGGTTTGCTGGATTATCACACCAACGAACCAGGTTCGAATCCCAGCAAAACCCTAACAGAAAGACTCCGTCATGACCGACTCAGCAGAGGCTGCTTCAACTGTCTACCCGGCCAACCTTCAGGGAATTATGGCAGCTTTGACACGCTTCGGAGCGACCATGGACGCTCATGGACGTACGCTCACCAGCCAACGTGAGGCCCTCGCTCGCCACGAGGAACTGCTTCAGCAAATTGGGAAAACCCTGGCACAGCTGACATCTCTGCCTGCATCTCCTGCTCCTGATCCAGTTCCTGCTCCTGATCCAGCTCCCACTCCTGCTCCAGTGCCTCCTGCAATGCTGCCTTCTTCACCTCGCGAACCCAGCCTTCCTGCACCACAGAGGTATGACGGCAAGCACAGTGAGTGCCGAGAGTTCCTTACCCAGTGTCAACTCACCTTTGAGCTTCAGCCTACCACCTACACTACGGATCGCCGCAAGATTGCCTTTGTGATCACCTTATTAGCTGGTAAGGCGCGAGCCTGGGCTACTGCTATCTGGCAAAGACAGGGACCTGAGTGCTTTGATTTCCAGCTGTTTTCTGAAGAGATGCTTCGGGTCTTCGATCAGGCAGACATCAGTACCGACGCAGCCCGAAAGCTCATGTCCATCCGGCAAGGAGGAAGCGTCGCAGATTACGCCATCTCGTTCCGAACACTCGCAGCAGTAAGTGGATGGAACGAGACTGCCCTGGTGTCAGCCTTCCACCATGGTCTGTCTGACCCCATCAAGGACGGTCTGGCCTCTATTGGATGCCCAAGTGACCTCGAAACCCTCATCTCGCATGCTATTCGTCTGGACAACAGGATGAGAGAACGCCACCAAGCCTTGAGCCCCCCCAGCCTCCCTACCTCTACCTGGAGACCGTCTACCTCCTTCAGTGACTGTCCAGAACCCATGCAAGTGGGTCGTACTCGCCTCTCCGCATCTGAGAGGGAGCGCAGAAGGAGGGACAAGTGCTGCATCTACTGTGGCAAGCCTGGTCACTTCCGAGCATCATGTCCCGAACTCTTGGGAAAAGGACCGCCCCGTCCAGCCGAGGGAGGGTTGTGACGGGGCCTACCCTCTCTCCCGGACTCCCTGGCCAAGGAATCTACATCCCGGTCTCCATCTCCTGGGGTGAGTCTGTCCACTCTTGTCAAGCTTTGATAGACTCAGGGGCGGCTGGGAACTTTATGGATATTCACTTCGCCCAAAGCATCAATATTCCGACTGCACCTCTTGAAGTCCCACTGTCTGTGTCTGCCCTCGATGGCCAAGCGTTAGGTGATGGAAGAGTCACCCAAGTTACTTCTCCAGTTTTCCTCCAGTCTCAAGGTCACAAGGAAGAAATATCCCTGCACCTGATTCCTTCACCTGAGTTCCCAGTTATTCTAGGCCTTCCTTGGCTTACTCGCCACAACCCTCGCATAGACTGGGTAACAAGCCAGGTTGTGGAATGGGGCCCTGCATGCCATGCCTCTTGTCTGCTCTCTAGCTCTCCTGTGTCTCCTGCCGAGCCCCCTGATCTCACCGAGTTATCTCAAGTTCCCACAGAGTACTGGGATCTCAAGGAGGTATTCAGCAAGAGCAGGGCCGCCGTTCTTCCTCCGCACCGGGCCTACGACTGTGCCATCGACTTGCTCCCTGGGACTACCCCTCCTCGTGGCAGACTGTTTTCACTCTCTCAGCCAGAACGCAAGGCCATGGAGGAATACCTCAAAGATGCCCTGGTCTCTGGGTTTATTCGACCCTCCACTTCACCTGCTGGAGCCGGCTTCTTCTTTGTCGGCAAGAAGGATGGGGGGCTCCGACCATGTATTGATTACAGGGGCCTGAATAAGATCACTGTGCGCAACCGATATCCCCTTCCGCTGATGTCCACAGCTTTCGACCTGCTCCAAGGCGCCACCGTCTTCACCAAGTTGGACCTACGGAACGCATACCACCTCATCCGTATCCGACAGGGAGACGAGTGGAAGACTGCCTTTAACACCCCGTCTGGGCACTACGAATACCAGGTGATGCCCTTCGGACTCACCAACGCACCAGCTGTTTTTCAGGCCCTAATCAACGACGTCTTAAGGGACATGATTAACCTATACGTTTTTGTCTACCTCGACGACATCCTTATCTTTTCCAAGACCGTGCAGGAGCACCGCCACCATGTCCGCCAGGTTCTCCAGAGGCTGCTACAGAACAATCTGTTCGCCAAGGCCCAGAAATGCGAATTTCATGTTCCCGAGGTCTCCTTTCTGGGATTTATTGTACGGACAGGCCAACTCCAAATGGACCCTGCCAAGACCCTGGCCGTCCGGGATTGGCCTACTCCCAAGTCCGTTAAGGAGGTTCAGCGGTTCTTAGGATTCGCTAACTTCTACCGCAAGTTCATCAGGAACTTCAGTTCTGTGGCAGCACCCATGTCAGACCTCACCAAAGGGACAGGTGGATCTTATGGCTGGTCTCCTCAGGCAGAAAAGGCGTTCAAAGACCTCAAGGACCGCTTCTGCACGGCACCCATTCTGGTTCTCCCGGACACCTCCCAACCATTCATCGTGGAGGTGGACGCCTCGGACAGTGGTGTCGGCGCGGTGCTCTCTCAACGTTCGGAAGGAAAGCTGCACCCCTGCGCTTACTTCTCCCACCGCCTGAGTCCTGCTGAGTCCCGGTACGATGTGGGGGATCGAGAACTGCTAGCGGTCAAACTGGCCCTTGAGGAGTGGAGGCACTGGCTGGAGGGAGCACAACATCCATTCCTGGTTTGGACTGACCACAAGAACCTGGAGTACCTCCAGCAAGCCAAGAGACTGAACCCTCGACAGGCTAGGTGGGCCCTGTTTTTCAGTCGGTTTGACTTCACCCTCTCATACCGCCCCGGCTCCAAGAACACCAAACCTGACGCACTGTCCAGACTGTTCTCTGCCACTAACAGGGAGAATGAAGTCGGGCCTATTATCCCTGTGTCCCGGATTGTGGCCCCTGTTCGCTGGGGTATTGAGGAGGCTGTCCGACGAGCCCAACGCCAGGACCCCGGTCCTGGGACGGGGCCACCAGGCCTCTTGTACGTCCCACATCAAGCCCGGGCCAAGGTTCTCCAGTGGGGTCACTCTTCCCCTCTCACCGCCCACCCGGGAGCTCGGAGGACCCTGGACTTCCTGAAAAGACGCTTCTGGTGGCCTAACATGGAGAAGGAAGTAAGGTCATTTGTCCTGTCCTGTGAGGTTTGCACCAGAACCAAGAACCCACGACAGCGTCCCCAGGGTCTCCTGCATCCTCTGACCATTCCCCGGCGTCCCTGGTCCCACGTGGCAGTCGACTTTATCACGGGTCTCCCTGAGTCACAAGGTAACACGGTCATTTTGGTCTTAGTTGACAGATTCTCCAAGGCCTGCCGCTTCATACCACTGTGCAAACTCCCCTCTGCTCTTGAAACTGCGAAACTTTTGTTTAATCATGTCTTCCGAGTCTTTGGTCTTCCACAGGACATCGTCTCAGACCGAGGGCCCCAGTTCTCCTCCCGAGTGTGGCACGGGTTCTGCAAGGTCATCGGAGCCACTGCCAGCCTCTCCTCTGGGTTTCACCCACAGTCCAATGGTCAGACGGAGAGGCTCAACCAGGACCTGGAAACCACCCTGCGAGGCCTGGCTATGGATAACCCGACATCGTGGAGCACCTGGCTGCCATGGGCGGAGTACGCCCACAACACCCTGCAGTCATCGGCCACCAAGCTGTCGCCATTCCAGTGCCAATTCGGGTTCCAGCCACCTCTGTTCCCGGACCAGGAGGAGGACGCGGGGGTGCCCTCGGTCAACCAATATGTGAGACGGTGTCGCAAGACCTGGAGCAAGGTCAGGAAGACCCTCATACAGACCTCCAGAACCAACCAGACTCAGGCCAACCGCCATAGAAGACCTGCACACGCTTTCCGCCCTGGGCAGCGTGTTTGGCTGTCCACTAAGGACCTTCCACTGCGGGTGGAGAACCGCAAGCTTGCTCCTCGCTACATTGGCCCCTTCAAGGTGGTGCGCAGGGTGAACCCTGTCTCCTACCGGCTCCAGTTGCCCCGGACTCTGAGGATCAACCCCACTTTCCATGTTTCCCTGTTACGGCCCGTACTGACGTCTACGTATGCCCCTGCCCCTAGGAACCCCCCACCCCCCCGCATCTTCCAGGGGCAGACTGTGTTCACTGTGAATCGCCTGCTTGACTCCCGCCGGGTCCGCGGCGGGTTGCAATATCTGGTGGACTGGGAGGGCTATGGTCCTGAGGAGCGCTGCTGGGTTCCTGCTCGGGATGTCCTTGATAAAGAACTATGCCGGGACTTCCATTCGGCCCATCCGGATCGCCCTGGGAACGTCAGGAGACGCTCCTAGAGGGGGGGGTCCTGTTAGGACTAGGACTGTTTTGGCCTCTAGAGGCCGCTGTTATTTCCTTTTCATGTCGTGTTTATTTTGGCCTCTAGAGGCCGCCACTGTTCCTGTGTTTTGTGTTTGTGTTAATTGCCTAATTATCTTCACCTGTGTCCTTAATTAGTTTGTCTATTTATACCCCTGAGTTCAGTCCTCTTGTCACGGAGTCTTTGTGCAGTTATGTTTATCTCCAGTTTCCTTTGTACTGTGTTTTTTGATCTTCTTAGCTTTTGAATTTTTGCACTTTGCTTTTCTTTTGGATAATACTCTTTGGTTTTTTTTTTGTCTTTTGTTTTGCCCTGTATATAGTGTATATAGTTTAAATAAACCTTTTGATTCTTTTTCTACTTCCGCCTCACGCCTCTGCATTTGAGTCATCCCCCTGGTGGCCTAGTGGGGGTTTGCTGGATTATCACACCAACGAACCAGGTTCGAATCCCAGCAAAACCCTAACACTTCCTAGTCCTGCAGATCACATTGGCCGGTAACATAGTGGAACCAGGTCCGCCGAGCGGCATTGTTCTCCAAGATGCCCCAGGCCTGCTCCTCACCAATTGCCGCGTCCACACCCAGCGCGTGTACACCCGCCTCGATCCTTGGGACGTGTACCGTAAGCATTTTAGGTCGCCCACACAAACAAACCTCGAAACCGGGCCTGACTCCGAGATTGGGTCCAACATCGAACACGCCAAGCGTACCACAGTTCACATGCTCGAACAGTTACAGAAGTTCATAGTCACTGAGGAGGAACTCAGCGGCAAAACACGCCCTAAACGGTTCCTCGGAGGACTACTTACTGCTGCATCCGCCATCGGCTCTCTGTTCTCAATGGGCCTCTCTGCCGTTAACACCGTTAGCCTGACCGCGGTCAAACGAGAAATGAACATTCTTAAGGAAGAAATGCCAGAAATCCAGGGTAGACTACTAACTCAACAGGAGGAGCTGCAGGGCCTAGGCAAAACCCTGCAGGGAACCATACTAACCGTTAACATGCATTCTACATTAATCAAGAACACAGTACATGCCATAGACAGGCTAGCGACAATCATGAGAAGTGAAGTCAAGTACGTCCGAGTAATCCGAGACCTAATGCAGGACCTGATGAGAGAAGTAAGTAGCTCTCTCAGCACCCTGAGTGGAGGTAAAATCCCACCATATTTGATACCCCTCAGCATGGTTGACAGCATACTCCGATCTACTACCACGACTAACGTTTACTCATCACAGATTCATCTGGCTTATAGTCTTGGCAGTGCTATTCCCATTTTTGTGAACCCTCAAAACCTAGAAATAGGCTTCATCCTCAATCTCCCCGTTATTGAACGGCAAAACATATACAGAATCAAATCTGTCCTTAATGTAGGTTTCTGGAACAATGACGTACACGTACGTTTGCAGACACCTCCCACCATAGCCTATCACGATGACAGCCCCTCTATCTACCTCGTCCCTAACTTAGACATGTGCACCTCTACTAAAGATATCCACTGGGTCTGCCCCAGCAATCCCTTTATCCGAGACACCACAGACCGTCTCTGTGGATTGACAAAAGTCCCCGATCAGAAGTGTGCAGGCAAATTGTCTATTAAAGATGAAGGAATAGGAACTAGAGTAGAAAGAGCTGGTAATCGGTGGCTAATCAACACTCCCCAAACTGAGATTCTGATATCCTATGATCAACATAACACTGCCATTAGAATGAAGATCCCTAACGAAACCTCTCTCCTAAGTGTCCCACTAGGAGCCACCGTTCACATGGGTGACATCACCCTCCATCACCTTAGCGCTGACCAGTATGAGACCGAGATAGAAATGCCCGATGCCTTCCCAGGTCACGAACTTGAGATAAACACCACCCTCCAAGCACAACTACTGCTGGAAGGGACCAAAACCGTGCAATTCAATCTTAAGCCCACTGGCATCGCTACCACTTTCTTGAATAACCGTGCAAACCCCTCGTCCGATCAAGGATCTTTAATAAGCCGAATAGCGCTGGGATTTCTAGCTAGCGGTTGGGTTATCACAGTCTTCATAATCATCACTCTACATAGGTACATACTGACACTACACCGCAAACTGGACAAAACGAGCTACACACCTGAGAAATTAGATCGTGGCATTGTCCGATTCTCCATCAGGCCTAAGGCCTCCACTAACTTTCTTGAAGAGTAGGCTTGCTAACACGCTAACTAACCCCTCTTTTCCATTTTCTTTTATGGAGTTTTGATTATTTTTTTTGTTTGCTGTGTGAAATGTTGTATGTAGAAGGTAGTTAAGTAGCCATAGTGTAATTGTTTTCATGTCCAAGTGCCTATGCATCTTATGGACTGTATGAAATGAACTGAACTGTTGAACTGTGTCTGAAAGACTTTTCACAGAAAGGACCCTTGGAACTACCTCATTATGGAACTACCTCTTTGTGGAACTACCAGGGACCGTGGGTCGCGGACTAAACACCATGTGCCCATAGGGTATCACTCCTTTCAGCGCCTATGGCCAAGGGGGGAATGTTGGTAACTTGCCAGCGCCCCCTATAACGATCCCACAATTCCTTGCGCGCTCCACCCGGATGTGACGTAAAGTGGAACTGCTTTAACTGTATCGAGAGCGCCTCGATTCGTCCTCTCGTGTTCTGACTACTGCAGTGGTCGGACGGACTGTTGGCACACTCGCCTACAGTGTTGAGACTAACCGCTATTGTCTGAGAACAGCCTGTTCAAATTAGTTTCGGCCGAACTTTTGAACGACCCGCTAAGTTTCAGTGATATAGTGGTTTTGATTCTAAACCTTTGCAAAGTTTAACTACAGTTAAGTAGTTTTCCACGCTAAGAGGCATTTGCGGACAGCTTCGCTCCTCTCAGCCTTTTTCTCGTCGACGCATCACCGGAGGTTTCTCCCGAAGCACCGTGGGCCAGCTAGGCCTCCATCTCCCTGCTTCGTTAGCCGCGGTTGGACGCAACTCACCGCTAACCTCCTCTCCTTGGACCGCGACCCTCAGCGCGGACATCGGAGAACGAACTTCCATCGCATTGAGTAGGCACTTGGGCAAATTTTAATTTGTAGCTTATTCAGATGGTTGTTAGGGTCATGTTTAAGCTTTGAGCTGTTTAGCATACCCGCTCAGACACGGAAGGTGTTTTTTTTTTTTTAATTGTTTGTTTTGGTTCTGTTTTTTTTTCTTTGAACTTGTTAGACAGGGTATCTTGCATGATATCTTTCCTTAACTCCATTGCTAGCTTCCCTATCTGATTAGCAGTGCAGCGACAAGTTTATTATTTTAAGCTCCGAGGCTAGACCGCTACAAGGCCTAGTTCTCTCCACCCAACACCTATTACACACACACACACACACACCCTCTCTCACTCTCTCTCTGAGTTCTTTGCCTAGATAGTCTGTTGGAAATTGCTGTTAAGTACAGTGTTTGGATCCAGCTGTAACGTGGTCAGATTCTCCTTAGCAACTTATTGCTAGCTACCTCAGGGTGATACGCTAGCTGGTAGGCTTGTGTTCTCGACTAGGCCTGCAGGCGCCATATTTCCCAACGCCATTTTGGTACCTCCCTCATTGAGTTACCTGTGATACGACACCTAGGCACTGACCGCCATTTTGTTTAAGCATTGCCAGAGTGGCTAGTCGTTAGCATCTGCCCACAGATACATACACACCTACACACACGCACGCATCGGCTTGCCCTAGTCTCTCACACATACACACATACACACACACCTACACATACGCACACACAAGGGATTCTCTTTTCCTATCTTTCTCTCTTTCCCTCAAATTTATGGTCCAGGTGTAATTGTTCCATTGTTTTGTCGTTATTACCTTTGCCCGACATTGAATGTATTTTGTGAGATTCTTATTAGTGAGTAGTAGACAAATAAAAGCTAATCAAATTGAATTACATTTTACTTGTTCCTGTTGGTTATTCACAAGGTCAACTATTTAGAACTCCTTTTTCCTTCAAAATTTAGCTTTTGTATACAACTGGGTTTCCCATCTAATGCAGAGCTACCATTAATCTTGAATGTAACCATTCACGGTGAGTATTAAGATTAATAATTTAAGATTTTATGAGACTGATCTTTTTTTATAAATTGATTAATTCAATTATCAATTATTACATAATTTATAATTTAATTAATCCCATTTCCACCTACACATCTGAGGTAAATGTTGATGTTCTGGATTACTCTATATCATTTCCACTGTCACTATGTTAGCAGTTTTTTTGATAAGTGTAATTACAGTGTAATTTAAATATTTTCATAATAATTTTTCAACACATCTGAGGTAAATGTTGATGTTCGGTATGACTCTGTGTCATTTCCACTGTCACTGTGTTAGCAGTTTGATGCTAAATGTTATTACAGTGTAATGGGCAATTCCATGTAAATGTCAACCTCACCATGCAAAAATAAAGCAACATGTAATACATCAAAACCACTCCCAGAGATATCACCTAGGCCTGTATTTTACAGATGTGAATAAGTTGAACCAATTTGTCACAAGAATTGTTCCCTTCGCCTTAATATGTCAGTCTTTCTTTCTTATAATGTAAAACCCAAGCTAAAATCAACTTTGATCATGTACAATTCTATATTATTGCCACAAGCCACAGAAATGTATGCTAAAATCCACAAAACAGCAAAACAATAGCCATCCTAAATATTATTTAAGAACTTTGATAGTTTTAGCTGATATTTAGAGAGTTTTTCAAAGGGTTATGGTGGTTAAATTGCTGATTTTCTAAACATATGCCATGTCTATTTCAGACGCATCACATCCATAACGGAATTTCGTCACATCCATAACGCTGACTTTTCCTTCCGAAACTCTGCATGAAATACAAAATATATTAAACAAAGATTTTTTAATATTCACCTTGGACCCCTCTATCAAATGGATATCTCCATTTCGACATTAGGTTTACAATTTCACAGAGTTTGATAAAAATGTACAGTCACCCAAGAAAAGTGATACTTTTTCTGTCACATCCATAACGCATCTTTTATTGGCATTTTCTGGCATGCCCTAGATGTACTATGGGAATTGTTCTTGTTCTATCACTTCTCCAGTATGGTACAGCCTTAAAATATGCAACACCTGTTTAAATACTGGGAGACAATAAAACATGCACTGGGTCATTTGTTGCCATTTTGAGTTCAAGTGTCACGTCCATAACGCTGGAATTGCTCTAATGTAGGTATTTTCTTATTAATTTTTCAACATATCTGAGGTAAATGTTAACATTGTAGATAATTCTGTGTCATGTCCACTGTCACTGTGTTAGCAGTTTGATGCTAAATGTTATTACAGTGTAATGTAGATATTTTCTTATTAATTTTTCAATATATCTGAGGTAAATGTTAACATTGTAGGTAATTCTGTGTCATTTCCACTGTCACTGTGTTAGTTTGATGTTAAGTGTAATTACAGTGTAATTTAATTATTTTCGTAATAATTTTTCAACACATCTGAGGTACCGTAAATGTTGACGTTCGGGATGACTCTATGTCATTTCCACTGTCACGGTGTTAGCAGTTTGATGTTAAGTGTAATTACAGTGTAATTTAAGTATTTTCGTAATACTTTTTCAACATATCTGAGGTAAATGTTGACGTTCGGGATGACTCTATGTCATTTACACTGTCACTGTGTTAGCAGTTTTATGCTAAATGTTATTACAGTGTAATGTAGGTATTTTCTTATTAATTTTTCAACATATCTGAAGTAAATGTTGAGGTAAACCAATCAGTGCCATCAGTATCATGAGATCTCAATCAAAATTCAAGGATTAAGTACAGCGTTGACTGCGGTAACCAAAATCTGTATGTATGAGTAGTTCAGGCTCCTCATCCTTTCGCCTAAAGCCTCGGTCACAACCGGACGTACGATTTTTTGGCCATGCGATTTTTGGCGTTTCCCAAATCGCTGCGTTTTTTTTTTTGTTCGTGGAGAACGTAGTTGTGGTGACCATGAAGGAGTAAGATCACCACGCACCCAACGTACAACCCAGAAATCGAACGTGCGTACCACGCACGAAATCTGAGGCTGCTCGGACGTACAGCTGTCGCTTCATTCGTACAGCCAACGCACCTTCAAACGTGCACTAATCGTACTGACCGTGCGTTCCATGCAGGCTTCGTATGAAGGTTGCAAGAACTGCCCACGATCTGTACGTTGTGCATACCAGGACACAGAAGGATCACAAAAACAGAAGCTTTAAAAAAATGCATGCTTTATTTAGTAAATAAATAACTAAATTATCCTTTAAAAATAGCCCCAAGCTACAAAGAAAGAAAAAAATTAAAGAAAAAATTGTCCCGTCTCAGCAGTGCGCGCAAAGAGGAATCCCAGTCCCAGAAGCGCTGAAATCGTGGGGAAGCCTAATGCGCGGGGAAGCCCTGCGCGTGACGTCACAGCTCCAGCGTCCAGGTAGCAGCGGGGGATTCCCAAAAACGTATATGGCTCGCCCAGAGTCAGCGCACACCTCGGGCAATAAAAGAGAAAGCATCAAACAATCCCGACGTACACAACAAGGCAAAAACAGCAGGGAAGGAGAAGTCTTACGTCCCTTTACCCTGTCGTTAGCGAGCATTGAATTAAGTACAGTTGACTCCAGATTCCCGTTGGCTAGGTCACGATTTCCTAAGTCCGCAGCCGACGCACCTCAAAAGAAGGCAGCAAATCAGGGAAACAGCACAGCGCAGGCAGAGAAAAACTGTATGTTCGTTCATTCGTTTGTTCATTCCTTCCTTCCTCCATTCGTTCGTTCCTTCAATCTGCCCGCTGATCTTCCACTGGTAACTACACATCTGCTGCGGCATCCGATCCCCTCTTTGGGCTGCATTCCCAAACAACCCAACTCCGAGAAATCCACATCCCCTCTTTGGGCTGCATTCCCAAACAACCCGACTCCGAGAAGTCCGCATCCCCGGCGGGGCGGGGCGCCTGAATTTGCACGCTTGTAACTCGGGCAGGGGAGGTCCCAGCCTCCCCAGACTTGGCAGCCAGCGGCCTCTGCCCTCTCCCGAACGAAAGAGTGCTCCCTGGGTGGGCTAGCTCCGCGCCTCGGTACATAATTCACCTAACCCTAACCCTAGGTCCCAGCCTCTCCAGACTTGGCAGCCAGTGATCCCTGCCCTCTCCCGAACGAACCAACGCTGCCAGGGCCCATCAGCTCCCAGCCAGGGGACGTTATTCCCCCCACACCCCCCCAAGGCGAGCTCCGCTCCGTGCCTCGTGCCTTGATGAGAGCCGCTGCCGCAGGGAGTATTCAATTAAATAAATAAATGAATGAATGACTCCCTCCCAGTCGTGCGCGCGTGCGTTCTGGTTGGGGAGAGAGCTCCCTTCCTCTGCTCTCCCTCTCTTCTTATAGGGCGCGGTCACTGGGGAAGACACACAAACACGTTAATTCCCATCAGGTGCAGTGATTCTGCCACAACCTTCCCTGACTCCGCCCTCCATTCACAGACCGACGCTTGGTCACGCCCCCGCTGCCACATCTACATTGTTATTGGTCAAAACATCGATGTTGAGACCATAATAGCCAATCGAAACAGTTTTTACAAAAAGACACCCACATCCGCTTGTTCTGACCCACTGGAGGTAGTGTCACAGTGCTGTTAGCCAATCAGAGGTAACACGTTTTCTGATTGCTGTTAGCCAATCAGAGGTAACACGTTTACATATCATGAATATTAATGAGTAACAGCTGAAATCCTGTCGTTCTCCCGCCATCCACTCCTCCACCAAACTAGAACAGCCTGAAACAGGAGAACCACAGCATGTTTTTCACCAAAACCAGCTCACAGGGCATTCATTCATACTAGAGACCACCGCACAATTAATGAAAAAACGATGCAAGGGGACTTTTAAAACAAATTATGTCCAAGCAAATACAACCCCGATTCCAAAAAAGTTGGGACAAAGAACAAATTGTAAATAAAAATGGAATGCAATAATTTACAAATCTCAAAAACTGATATTGTATTCACAATAGAACACAGACAACAGATCAAATGTCGAAAGTGAGACATTTTGAAATTTCATGCCAAATGTTGGCTCATTTGAAATTTCATGACAGCAACACATCTCAAAAAAGTTGGGACAGGGGCAATAAGAGGCTGGAAAAGTTAAAGGTACAAAAAAGGAACAGCTGGAGGACCAAATTGCAACTCATTATGTCAATTGGCAATAGGTCATTAACATGACTGGGTATAAAAAGAGCATCTTGGAGTGGCAGCGGCTCTCAGAAGTAAAGATGGGAAGAGGATCGCCAATCCCCCTAATTCTGCGCCGACAAATAGTGGAGCAATATCAGAAAGGAGTTTGACAGTGTAAAATTACAAAGGGTTTGAACATATCATCATCTACAGTGCATAATATCATCAAAAGATTCAGAGAATCTGGAAGAATCTCTGTGCGTAAGGGTCAAGGCCGGAAAACCATACTGGGTGCCCGTGATCTTCGGGCCCTTAGACGGCACTGCATCACATACAGGCATGCTTCTGTATTGGAAATCACAAAATGGGCTCAGGAATATTTCCAGAGAACGTTATCTGTGAACACAATTCACCGATCCATCCGCCGTTGCCAGCTAAAACTCTATAGTTCAAAGAAGAAGCCGTATCTAAACATGATCCAGAAGCGCAGATGTCTTCTCTGGGCCAAGGCTCATTTAAAATGGACTGTGGCAAAGTGGAAAACTGTTCTGTGGTCAGACGAATCAAAATCTGAAGTTCTTTATGGAAATCAGGGACGCCGTGTCATTCGGACTAAAGAGGAGAAGGACGACCCAAGTTGTTATCGGCGCTCAGTTCAGAAGCCTGCATCTCTGATGGTATGGGGTTGCATTAGTGCGTGTGGCATGGGCAGCTTACACATCTGGAAAGACACCATCAATGCTGAAAGGTGTATCCAGGTTCTCAAGCAACATATGCTCCCATCCAGACGACGTCTCTTTCAGGGAAGACCTTGCATTTTCCAACATAACCAAGGGAGTAACTTTGATTTTGACATTGGTGGGGACACAAAAGTGATCCAAGGCAGAGCTTCCGAAAGGCTACCACAATGTAAATTTATCAACTCTATTGCAACTACTGTAAACACATACACACTACCAGTAATACATGACGAGGCCTCTTAGAAAACCAGCCTTGACATGAAGCTCTGATTTTAAAGCCACATGGGTGAAGCATTGTTATTCAGATCAACATCACACTAACAAACATTTGCCACAGTGGGGCTGAATCTCATGACTGACATATCCATCATTAACCTCACCTGCGAATTTCCAACCTCTCTTTCCGCTTCTCCATCTCCTCCTCTATCTCCTCCAGCTGTGGATTCCCCTCCTCTACCTCCTCCATCCTCTCCTTCAGCCTCTGCTCCTCTTTCTCTTCCTGCCTCTCTTCCTCTACCTTCTCTGCACTGTCTTTCATCTCCTCCAGCCTCTCTGCTGTCTGTCACCTTACAAAAATATGTTGATGCATGACATACACTACCGTTCAAAAGTTTGGGGTCACCTTGAAATGTCCTTATTTTTGAAAGAAAAGCACTGTTCTTTTCAATGAAGATCACTTTAAACTAATCAGAAATACACTCTATACATTGCTAATGTGCTAAATGACTATTCTAGCTGCAAATATCTGGTTTTTGGTGCAATATCTCCATAGGTGTATAGAGGCCCATTTCCAGCAACTATCACTCCAGTGTTCTAATGGTACAGTGTGTTTGCTCATTGCCTCAGAAGGCTAATGGATGATTAGAAAACCCTTGTACAATCATGTTAGCACAGCTGAAAACAGTTGAGCTCTTTAGACAAGCTATAAAACTGACCTTCCTTTGAGCAGATTGAGTTTCTGGAGCATCACATTTGTGGGGTCGATTAAATGCTCAAAATGGCCAGAAAAATGTCTTGACTATATTTTCTATTCATTTTACAACTTATGGTGGTAAATAAAAGTGTGACTTTTCATGGAAAACACAAAATTGTCTGGGTGACCCCAAACTTTTGAACGGTAGTGTATGAACAGATTAGGGATAGAATGACTAGAGTTTCATGGTAAGGTTGTAGCCTCAGCAAAAAGGGCTAGCCAAAAAGGACAAAATTATTACATAGACCAGTGGTTCTCAAACTTTTTTCACCAAGTACCATCTCAGAAAATACTTGGCTCTCCAAGTACCACCATAATGACCAACATTAAAATACAGTAGCATAGTAGGTCTAAGTATTCATTAAAAACAAGGCGGAGGTTTTATTTAACAAGTATATTTAATAATGTTGGCTACTGTAACATTACGCACAGTACTTTGAACAGTAACACTGTGTTTAAATATAGGAAAATAAAACACTGTCCTTAAATAATGAATCAAATAAAATTAATTGCACATAAAAGTGAAATAAACATTGTACTAAAATAAATATTAAAAGACAGTTCTTAAAGATTAAATGAAAATGTACTTAAAAGTTAAATAACTGTACTGTACTTAAATGTTAAGTAAAAAAAAGTACTGTACTTGATGTACTTGAAAAAAATCAAAACAGGCTATGCATAGCTGCAGTTCTTGCCGTTTCTTAACTCCAGTGACTGCTTTCTGAAACAGAAACACACACCCACAAACAGAGGAAGAATAAGATTAAGAATAAAACAAAAGTGAGGAAAAGCATTAAGAATAACAGCTTATAATGTTAAATATACACAGACTATTGACTGATTGACTATTGATTGACAGCTTACTGAGCTTAATGTGATGGGTGTGCATGCCTCTGTGAACACAGTCCTGCAACGTCTGGGTCTGTTCTTAATGCGCTCAATCAGTGTCTTTTTAACATCGTCAGCCATGTCGTTTATTCTCCTTGACACGGTGTCATTTGAAAGCGGCACCAAGTTTAACTCTCTGGCAGCTTTCTCTCCACACATGATACGTGTCATCTCTCCGGCTAATGGCAAACACAGCAGTTACCCGATTGTGTGCGGCTCACCGGCTCTGGCGATCAGGAGGCTGCACGATATGAAGCTTCCTGTGCTTTGGCTACAGGTGTACCATAGGACAGAATGGTGGACTTGGACTGCTTCAGTTCATCACGTTTTCGTAAAAAAAAATCCATTGGTTTGTCCTTTAGTGCTGTGTGTTTGGTTGTAAGATGCCGTTTGAGATGCGATGGTTTCATGGACTCATTGCTCAGAACGTCCCCGCATACAACACACTGCGGCCTGGGCAGCTCCTCTGTCCCGCTCCAAATGAATCCCAGTTTTATGTACTTTTCGTCAGACTTCCTCCTCACTGGTTTCTGCCGTTTGCTAGCAGTTCTGGGGCTGGTTTTGCCACTGTCGTTAGCATCTGCACTCGGCTCACACACGTCCTCTTCAGTTCTCCCTCTCTCCTGATCCACGCTCCCATTCGCGGATTTAAGCCACGACAGTAATTTTGTCGTACTCGTCATAATTAGCAAAGCCACCTCCACCTTTTCCCATCACAGCCGAGTCTACCAATGGCGGATAACCGTCTGTCAGCGGAACCGGCTGGAATGCGTACGTACGCTACGTATGGCTACCCAGAAGCACTTGCAAACTTTTTAAAATTATTAACTTAATTTGTATCTCCTTTCATTTTCTTGTCATCAGGTGTTAAGATATTTTCATCCATTCGGATATTATGGATAGATATTCACGTTTTATTTTTTAAATTTTATTTTATTTATATTTAATGAAGTGATTCTTTGGCGTACCACTAGAATGGAGCCCGCGTACCACAGTTTGAGAATCTCTGACATAGACTATAATTTATTCCCCACAAAAACATGGACGCATAATATCACATGATCTTCTAGAATCTGATGATTTATTACTTTTACACCACACAATTCCTAATTTGTGTTTAAGCAGTCGTTCTGTCTCTTCCACAGAAATACATGAAAATAAGAATTAAAAACTTTAAGCATTTTTAGCATTTTATATATATATATATATATATATATATATATATATATATATATATATATATATATATATTTTTTTTTTTAAATTCAATATCTGTATTGTTTGACATTGGGGGGGGGGTCTCAATTCACTGACTGCCTTATTGAGACACTCATAAATAGGTGCTACTGGTGGCATTTTCTATTCTGTAATTAAGCTCAAATTTAGTTAAAATGATATTTGGATATATAATTTAGTGATTGCCTATTATAGCATGATTATGATTACATTAGTATTGCACTTGTAGTATACCCCCCATTTTTTTGTCTTTTTGTTGCCCCTCCATTTTCCATATTATGTCTTTTTGTTGCCTGTTTCTCTGTTCGTAACGTGTGTGATGATTTTCACTGCAGATGTGCTTGTGACTTCTTTTATGTTCATGCTGCAGTTACCAATATTCGTCTGTAGGTGGCAGTAAAGGACCATGGATTTGTTGTATCTAGCCTAGCCTAGTAGTAGTAGAAAGAGGTCTCTGTAAAACGGTGAACGCAGCAGACTCAGTGGCTGTCACGCTGTTGATTCTGAAATGCAAGTCGCACATCTGCATTACAATTATGAATATTAATAAAATGGGTTAACATTCCTATCCCTAAACTTGAGCAACTTGTCTCCTCAGTCCCCAGACGTTTATGGCCCTTTTCCACTACCCTTTTTCAGCTCACTTCAGCTCGCTTCAGCTCACTTCAGCCCGACACGGCTCGCGTTTCGACTACCAAAAACCAGCACAACTCAGCTCGCTTCAGCCCTGCTTAGCCCCTAAAACTCACACCGTTTTGGAGTGGGGCTGAAGCGAGCCAAGCCGTGCCGAGTGAGGTTGGGGGCGTGAGCAGACACTCCCCTGTGCACTGATTGGTGAGGAGGAGTGTCCTCACATGCCCACACACGCCCCGCGAGCACGCTGGGATCTGTAAACACCGCAAACCCGGAAGGAGAATAATTACGAATTACGAGAATTTCTGAAACCTTATGCGCCTCGCCTCATCTATACGCTCTTGCCAGTATCTGTCCGCGTTGTCGGTGACAACAAGCCACAGCACCAAGACCAGCAACACTAACGACTCCATGTCCTCCATGTTTATTGTTTACTATTCGGGTCGTGAGACTACCGCTTAAAAGATCACTAGGATACTGTACATGGCTCTTCCTGTCACCGTTGCAACCTCTGAGCGCTCATTCGTATGCCCTTCAAATAATGTGCGCAGTAGGCTATTGATGTTTTATTATGAGCCATGTACAGTATCCTAATGTTTTTTGTTTCTGAGTTACATGTTCGTTTGAAGGACTTCGTTTTTGTAGCCTAGTACAGTGACATACAGAGCATCGTGGACGAGTTTGCGGAGCGCAAGGCTCGTCGTATGCCCTCCAAATAATGCGCGCAGTAGGCTATTGATGTTTTATTATGAGCCATGTACAGTATGTCGCCTAATGTTTTTTTGTTTGAGTTACATGTTCGTTTGAAGGACTTAATGTACAAAATAACATAGTTGCACCCTGTAGTGTTGAAATTGGTAAACACAGTGCATTCAGTGAGGTTTGCACCGCCCTCCTTTTATTTCTGACTCTTCCTGTCACCGTTGCAACCTCTGAGCGCTCATTCGTATGCCCTTCAAATAATGTGCGCAGTATAGGCTATTGATGTTTTATTATGAGCCATGTACAGTATCCTAATGTTTTTTGTTTCTGAGTTACATGTTCGTTTGAAGGACTTCGTTTTTGTAGCCTAAAATGATGTTATGATAAGCTTTAATAAAGGGCCCGGTCATTTGCCCCGCCCCCGGCCCGGCTCTGACTTGTTCCGCCACTGTCACTGATGTCACTGTTTGCGCTGCTTAACGACATCACGTGACGTCCACCCACTTTCGCTAACTCCACCCAATGTGTCCACCCACTTCCAGCCAGCACGGTTCAGCGCGGTTGTAGTCGAAATGCAACTCCAACAGCCCCGCTCAGCTCGACTCGGCTCGACTCGGCACGGCACGGCTCAGCCGCGTTTGTAGTGGAAAAGCGGCATTACAGACTGTTGTAAAGAGAAAAGGGGATGTCTCACAGTGGGAAACATGGCCTTGTCCCAACTTTTTTGAGATGTGTTGTTGTCATGAAATTTAAAATCACCTAATTTTTCTCTTTAAATGATACATTTTCTCAGTTTAAAGATTTGATATGTCATCTATGTTCTATTCTGAATAAAATATGGAATCTTGAAACTTCCACATCATTGCATTCCGTTTTTATTTACAATTTGTCCTTTGTCCCAACTTTTTTGGAATTGGGGTTGTAAAAAATAAATCAAATCTCAAACAGGCAGACAAAAAAGACAGGACGGAACAAAAGGAGAGGGGAAAAGAATGGAAAGGGGAATAATATCATTTCAAACCAAATATTCCCAATCAAGTTAAAAGTAAGAAATTCAAGAATAAATCATTTTTATCCGCTCTATCCCTGACCTGAGGTTTGGATCAGCGCCATTCTGCAGGAGCACTTTAAGGCACCGCAGTCCTTTTTCTGATTCCTTCCCTGCAGCCAGATGCACCGCGGCCACGCCTTCACTGAGCAGCAGGTTGGGTTCTGCACCTCTCTGCAGTAAATCCTCCACCGTCCTGTTACACCACAGAAGGAGACAGAGAAAAACAAGCAAGGGTTCACATAGGGCTGTGCGATATATCGAATATACTCGATATATCACCGAAAATTCTGTGTGCAATACATAAAATTATTATATCGTAACTATCGAGTATTTTATGGTCATCTTCCGACTTGCGTTTGTTGTGTTTGTTTAAAACCTTTTCAGGTGGTTTTCTCCCTGTCCCTCAGGCAGTAACGCGAGAGGCTGCCAAAGGGGAAAGAAAACAAAAACATCACGCACTCGCCAACCAATCCCGGGCGACATCTTGGTGCTGAAAGGAACTTCCGGGAAGATTTTCTAGTTTCGGTTGTGTTGCCAGATTGGGCGGTTTTAAGTGCATTTTGGCGGGTTTTGAATAGCCTAGTAAACTAGACCCACCCGCCTAGCGGCCAAAAATATTTTTGCCTAGCGAATGGGTCTAGCCTCGCACCATATAAACAAAAACACCCCGGGCATCAAATCGTGCCCGCCAATCACAACGCAAGGTTTTTGTTTGGATTCTTTGGGCGGGCTTTTGCAGGAGTGACGACAAAGCTGCGCGACGCTGGAGAAAGCACAACAGGAAAGATGGCTACGGCTAGTGAACAGCGCGCGTTTGACTCCGCTTTGGAATCAGTTTTAGAAGAATTAGACTTGGAGTTTTCGTTGAAACACGAGCAGGAAGAGGCTCTCCGCTCATTCCTTTTCAAGAAGGACGTTTTCGCTGTTTTGCCGACCGGCTATGGCAAAAGTCTGATCTACCAGCTGGCTCCGCTCGTAGCCAAAAGGATGGGGCTAGTTTGTGCAGTACAAAGAATTAATAAACAGCTTTGAAACATTACTTTTTGATTGATTCTTATTTTCCTGTTATTTTAAATTTAAGGGAAATTATTTCACCAAACACCACTAAATAAAAACTCTCAAAAACAATTTAAGCAAACCCTTGAAAAACACTTGGAAAAAAATGAGTGTATGTTAAGTATGTGGTACAGACTCCAAACTTGTGGTCATTATCTCCAAACTTCTTAATATCTAGAACCTGTTTATTAATTAATACGCATTTTGAAAAATTATTTATTTCAAGGCCTCCCCCACTGCTTTCTGTCACTCTGACTACGTCACAGTCACTGTTGCGCTGATTGGTCAGAGCGTTGGCCTATAGACCCTTCCCGCATGACGTCACCGCGCCGCGAGATTTCGGTAGTCGCCATATTGGAAGACCAAGTACACATCTATGCAAGTACATACATACATACATACATAAAACAAAGTACACCTGAAATGTAGCCAGGGCCGGTTCTGCCCTAATCTGGACCCGGGTGCAACATCGCGCAACCCCCCCAAAAAAACAAAACAAAACAAAACACACCAGTCTAAATCAGGACAACCAGTGTTCGAACTACGGGGGTACTCGGGGGATCCGAGATCCCCTGAAACAGACATGAGATCCCTTGAAAACATGATTTGGGAAATGTTGGGGGGGTCTCTAAAATATTGGCAAAATGATGTTTATTGACATAGCAATCGTGTGTAACGGGAAGCATTTGCATATCCGAAGTGTTGTGTTTACATCAAAGATAAAATAAACCGATATGACAACGACTGCTGCTGCCAGGTTGGTTGTTGAGTAGCCTGACTGTTTTTTTTTCCTTGTGTGTGGTATCATTGTTGACGCGAGGTTGTTTTTTGAACATGCCAATGCGGACACGATTTCCCCTGTTGAGTTATAACTTCAGACGCGATGCGTGTGTGGAGGTGTGGAGTCCGCGTGATATGTGCGTAAGATAGGCTTCTCGTGTTTGGAGATCCATGCTCCGAGACAAGCGCAAGCACCCCCCCAGGGAAAAAAAGGGACCCCCCAAAAAATATCGGCATAGTTCGAACACTGAGGACAACCATCACATAACTATAACTATAAACATTTTATATCAACTATTTTAACTAAATGGGCTATAATAAATAAGCCTGCAGGCAGCCATGGCGGGCTGCCTCAGAAAAGTAACCATTTGTCCTACCTTAACTCGTTTTGCTTTTTCTGCCTCCTTTTTTGTATTTTCGACCCTGCGTTTATTTTCTTTCCTTTTCTGAAAACCTGATTTGTGTCCAGACATTTTGTTCTGCTACCAACGAACTAACTCGTCAGGTCTCGTCTCTCGAGTCCGCGATGAAGGGCAACAATTGATACATTTTTGCAAACAGCCAATAAACAGCCAATAGGGAGGTTGCAACGTTCAGGCTCTCCTTTGCTCACAGACACTCAGTAATGCACTTATTCTCTGTCTCCTGGCAGAAAGCTCCTTGGTTTGCTTGTGTCTCAATCACAGCTGGTATTCTGTAGAAAGACTTCTTTTCTACTTTCCCTTCAGCTTTGTTGGAACACCCTAACACAGCACAAAAGTTTACCATTGTAGGTTTATGATGAATCAAGTGCCTCATGGGTTTAAATTCCGCGCGCTGCCGTTATTTCCCCCTAATCACGAGTTTGTTGGTCTTCCAATATGGCGCAGGGTTTGCTTACTTCCTGTTTCCGGTGACGTCAGTGGGAAGGGTCTATACGCACAGAGACAGTTTGAAAGACAGCGGTTTGTTCCTCCCACCCCCGTCGGAAATGTCTACGGATCGAGGCCAGACTAAATATTCACATTTAGTCTGGCTTGCCAGGCTAGGTTTTGAACATATTTTGGGCTGAAAAACATCAGCAGTATCTGGCAACACTGCCGGTGGGAAGATTTCCTAGTTCCGGTTTACAGCGCTGACTCAGTTCGTGCAATCGCTGATTTTGCATAGGCTACCGTGTAAGCTCTGTTAATTTCAGCGACAAATTAAAAATGGAAGCGGACGAATTGGTTCCTAAAAGAACTAGTAAGGGGTCAGTCATCTGGCATTTTTTGGATATCGCGAGGAGGACGTGGAACAGCAAATGCCAGTTTGTAAAGTGTGCAAAAAAACCTGTCATCACGAAAGGCAGCAGCACTACAAATATGTTACATAAACTCACCCGGTACAGTATGAAGAGTCTCTTAAACTCCGAACTACTTGCCCACGAGCTAAAACCCCCCACAAGCTAAACAAATGACCCCAGCGGCCTCATTCTCCAAAGCCCCCCCATATGAGAAAACGAGTCAGAGATGGAGAGCTATAACGGATGCAATCACTCACTTCATTGCCGAAGACATGATCCCAATTAGTATACTGGAAAAACCAGGCTTTCAAAATTTACTAAACACACTCGATCCCAAATATGAGTTGCCTGGTCACAGACATTTTACAGTGAAGGCAATACTGGAATTCTACACACCTGAGAGGCAGAGCCAGAAAACATTCAGTTCAAAAGTGTGCAAAGAGAAAAATTATGTTTTGCAGATCTCGCTCTTCTCTCCCTCAATCTCTCTCTCTATTGTGAATGTTCCAGTGGTTCTCAGTAGTCAGGTTAATAGCTTGGAGATCTATTTTTTAAATAATTTAATGAAAGAGCACTTTTCTTATTTAGGCTAAATGTCTCTCAGTGTTGAGCTGCACTTTATTGATTTGAGCTCTGAGCAGCTCTGTATTGTGTCGCCCCTTTGTTGCAATTTTCAAGATTGTTTTTGCAGTTTGTGCCTCATCTTTGTTGAATAAAAATAGTCTTATTTCAATTCAATTGTGATTAATCACTAACATGACAATGTAAAATGTGTTGTTGAAAACCACCTGTAAAGGTAACCAAGAATGTTATTTAATCTGCAGGGATTGTAGTGAAAACAGTAAAGAGTAAAAATTAGATTTCATGGGGTCCTTTAGAGGAGATTTAAATATATCGAGATATATATCGTATGTCGTGAAATGGAGAAAATGTATCGGGATATTCATTTTTTCCCATATCGCACAGCCCTATATTAATTCGATTCAAATGAACATTCTTCCCAAATTTACTTATCTTTTTCAGTGCATTCCTGCATTTATTCCCAAATCATTTTTTCACAAATTAAACTGTTATTTCATACTTTGTATGGAATTACAAATCACCATGTATAGCGAGAAGCGTGCTACAACATCCAAAGTGTCTTGGTGGTATGGCAGCACCAGACTTTCAAGCCTATTATTGGGCTTCCAATATATGTGCAATAGTACACTGGTTGTATGAGGATCCAGGTGCTGATGCACCTTGATGGTATGTCTTAGAGGCCCTGTCTTGTCAACCCTCCTCTTTGCCAGCCTTGGTCTACTCCTCTACCCCGACCCCTCATCAAACATTTCCAAAAATAAGGTTGTCAGAGCAACTTTAAGGGTCTGGACTCAGATGGGCCGTCGTTTTGGATGGATGTCTTTTTCTCTTTTTATTCATTCTAACCACAATTTTACACCATCCTTAATAGACAAATCATTTTTGAACTGGCAGAAATTGGGCATTGGGTCTTTTAATGACCTTTATGCTGATGGGGTTTTCTCCTCTTTTGATCAGCTGTGTAAGAAATTTAACCTCCCCAAAGTTTACACAGGGAGCGGCATGGTGGTGTAGTGCTTAATGCTGTTGCCTCACAGCAAGAAGGTCCGGGTTCGAGCCCCGTGGCCGGCGAGGGCCTTTCTGTGCGGAGTTTGCATGTTCTCCCCGTGTCCGCGTGGGTTTCCTCTGGGTGCTCCAGTTTCCCCCACAGTCCAAAGACATGCAGGTTAGGTTAACTGGTGACGCTAAATTGACCGTAGGTGTGAATGTGAGTGTGAATGGTTGTCTGTGTCTATGTGTCAGCCCTGTGATGACCTGGCGACTTGTCCAGGGTGTACCCCGGCTTTCACCTGTAGTCAGCTGGGATAGGCTCCAGCTTGCCTGCGACCCTGTAGAACAGGATAAAGCGGCTACAGATAATGAGATGAGATGAGATGAGATTTATTTTCCTGCCAATCTTCTGTTCCACACTCCAGTCCAGTAGGTGGCGGTAATGCACCTTTAATCTGGCATGCCAACCACCATTCAACACAGAAGAAGATGAAGTTGTTTTCCAGAAGTGAAAGTGTTTCTCTTTCAGCCTCGACGCCGTTTCGTTGCTGCTGGAAAAATAAAGAAAAAACTGCAACAGCAGGCTGAAACGGGGACATTAATGTCCCCCAGCATGGAGTGCTGAGTAAAAGTAAGTGCTGTGTTGGAGAGAAATGTGGTTGTATTTGACTGAGCTCGTGTAAAAACAGCAGTAAAACTGCGGAACTGAAATCCTCTTCCCTGTAAAGCTGCTGTTTATCGGCTGTGTGTTCTATATTCGAGTTTCTCTCTTCCATTTCTCATCTATTAAACACTCAGAGAGTTTGGGGGAGTTTAGCTGGAAAACATTTTATTTCCAGCTCGGCATTTCCTGTTTATTCTGATGGTTTTTCAGCTGGAACTGCATGTTTGTTTTTGTCTTTTCTAGGAGTGAAATTCCTTCCAGCAGAAGAGATCCGCGTCTTCAGGAATCAGCAGTGAGTCCATGAGCTGTGTGTCCATACACTAATATTCAAAAATGGAGAGCCGGGATCTGGACACAGATAATGTGACCCCATCCTCAAAAAAACGGTAAACTGCCATGTTGTAATATTTTAGTCATTAACTGTTCTTATCTGAAATATGGAGTGAGTAGATATGAGAAGAATAACTGAACACAAATTTATCCTCCGAATGAAAAGTTCTCAGTCACCACTTTAAACATTCAGATTCTGTTCACTGTCAGTAAAATGATGTTCTTATAAAATAATAAAGCAGTTAAACAGTAAAGAGTAGGTATGAGCCGATACACTAAAGCCACGATACGAGTCGTATCCCAAAACAGGCTTCACAGGACCAGACTGATGAGATGGAGAAAGATTATTTGAAAGTAAATTTCCTTTACAAAGGGAACCCACGGCGAAAAATAAACAGAGGAGAGAAATATTACATATTTTGCACGAATGCATTTTGACTGCGCTGTATTGTCACACTGTGTTGCATAAATCAGTGCTTTTAATATTCACGCTCACTTAAGGGCGCAACCATATTTCCATTTTGTGGGCGGTGTCAGAGGTCAACATGACGTAGAATCATCGATAGGTTTCCTGTATCTTGATTGGTTCGCTGCTCCTGACACCGCGATGTTGCCGGATGAACAAAACCTTGTTGAAAAATAGCAGGGTGCAAAACCTGTGGTTGCAAAAATAATCACTGTGATAATACGGGAAAGTGTTTTTTCTGTGTTCCATTGCTGACAACCAAGCGACGTAAACGACTTGCTAAACAGTGGCTACACAACTTGAACAGGTCACACTTTAGAAACTCTCCTTTGGCAGAAATTCTGTTTGTGAGGACCGTTTTGAGTCCGACTGCTTTGAAAGGAATCTCCAGGCCGAGCTCTTGGGCTACACAGGTCACGTTCAACTCAAACTCGATGCTGTGCCAACAATATTCCAACACCGTCTACGGAAAAGGGGTTCAGGCCATGCAAGCCGATGAGCTGGGATAGTACAGACGTTCAAAGAGAATGTATATATTTTGGCACTGCCTAAAAGCAGAGCTCCAGATGAGTGTAAAATGTGTTAGTAAATAATCCCACATGATTTTTATTTTTCAAGCAAATTAAAAACCCATTTATCTTCTGTAAATAAAGAGACAAATTGAATTGTGCGGTGCTCCACGCTTCACCTGCTATAAACTCTCACTCAGCTTCGAGCTGTCACAAGCCTATATTTAGACCATATACACTATTGTGGCACACTGCATGTCTATATCTGCATTAACACGCGCAATAAATAAATAAATCGGCTCGTCCATACTGCTGACTTGAAGATGACTCTTTTTCATCTGACTAAATCCAGGCTCGCAAGTATGTTTACATCGCCTGCACTTAACTTCCGCTACCTGGCCATCAGCGACTTGACGTCATATTGGTTGCCCATGTGCAATAAAACTTGACATGTTTTAGACCTTTAAGCACTTAAAGCTACTTATGATGGCTAATCAGGTGGCTGCACTTGTGTGTGTGTGTTCTTATAATTTGGGCTTGTACTATCGATATCGATCATGTTTAAATGCTGTACCGGTCCCCTTTAACGTAGAAAGATTGTTTGATGGTAAATTGTGCTTTAAATGATTAAAATCCCAAATTAGTGTCGTCACATATGCTACTCCCTCTGCTGCTGCTGCCGCCGAGTGTGTAAGAAAAGGTGGAGGTCATAATGAATATTGAACTGAAATATGATATGATACAAATTCATCTCGCCAGTATTTTGTGTCGGAATTCTGTGTAAGAAAAACTGTCTCATGTCCACTCTATAATGCTGTACAGTAAAGTCCAGATGAAGAGATCAGACTCACCAAAACCCAGCTGTGTCTCCATGAAGAGCGATGCGTCTATGGATCCTCCCTGGACCTTTAAAACTGGAAACCCGTCACCTGGACACAGGTAACATCCCATAATTCTCAGAGTTAAGGCCAATTTATGTTGACAACCCAGTCCTCGCAGATAGTGTCACAGACAGTGTCTGCGTAGCCCCCCCACCTTCGCAGACGCTCTGCGCGCACCTCCCAAAAATTGTGACCACCGCAGAAGCCTCGCAGACAGAGCCACAGACAAGAGGGCTCTGATTGGTCCACTCTACATCTGCTGTACACGCACTTCTGCTTCCCTACTTTCCCGATTTGTTTTGTTTTGTTTTCACGACCGGCATTTTTAAAAACACGAGCGAAGATGGAGCAGCACGAAGAGCGGTTGATTGAGGAAGTACGTACATCTATACGACTCCAGTTCTAGTCATTATAAAAAATAAAAGTCAGAGTAATGGTGAACAAAATCACTTAAACAATAAAGACACATTCCACTGTTCACTGTTGGTCAAATTAAGTCAAAATAACAAATCATTCAAAAAGTGTAAATGGTTTATTTAATGGCGTGTCTATAATATTGTACAGTGAAGTCCAGATGAAGAGATCAGACTCACCAGAACCCAGCTGTGTCTCCATGAAGAGCGATCGGTCTATGGATGTTCCCTGGAGCTTTAAAACTGGAAACCCGTCACCTGGGCACAGGTAACATCCCATAATTCTCGGAGTTAAAGTCACAGTAATGGATGTGCTCCACTGTCATTAGCAGCTGTTTTGATGTTTATTATAGTTCCTTGGTCTTTAGTGATGCTACAATGCTTTCAGTAAATGCTTTAGAGGAAATAGTGTAAACATTTATTCAGGTGAAAATGTCTTATGGCTAATGTTTTGAATGCTAAAGCCAGAAATGGTAATCTAAGCAAAAAGAACTGAACCAGCTGAAATTCTGATCTCTTATCTCCTTCATCTCTGGATCTCAAACCCAAATGTCTTCAGTGTAAAGCAAAAACAAAAGAGCTGGCCTTGCTGTTCTAGTACTTTTGGAGGGGCCTGCCAGAAGAAGGAAAAAAAAACTAGAAGCCTAATATTAAAACAGGGACAGATTTTTCTCCAGGTCCACAATGTTGCTGTATTTAGTTCTGTGTTCTCTAAATAATTATTCACTTGCTCCATTTATTGCAGTAAAATTGGGACTAAATCTGAGACTCCGGTATTAAAGGGATTAAAGTTGTTGTCTTTAACAGCTACTATTTTTGTTCTCAGTGTTTTACAGAAGGCAGGAGACAGAAGAGAAAAGATCTTCATCGCAGATACAGGGTAAGATCAAACCCAACAACATGACCGTGACACTGACACTCTGGTATTCTAAACCTCTCTGCTGTTATTATCTACAGGATTAGATTATAGAAAACATCACTGAGCTCTATATAAAATCTGGAGAGCTCATAGGCTCGTCAGGGTGAAGCCAGCTGGCCGGCATCTTACCACTCCCATCATGGAGCGGAACTGTCATTTAGACGACTGGAAGCGCCACAAAATTGGACGAGTTATTTATGTAGTCGGTGAGAAAAATGAGAAGAAAAATGCCTACATGTGCAGCAGTGAACTGTCCAAATCGTCAGGTCAAAGGTTGTGGACGGACATTTCACCTGTGAGTATTGATGGCTAGCGTGTGATCATTTTTACACGTGTGTGCACAGCGCCGTTTGCGTGGACCCCCTATAGGAAGAGAGGGGAAAAACTGTCTGATCGTCTTGTCTGTTTTTGTTGAAAATCTGACATTGATATCTGGGATGAACACTGTGACTGTGTCAGATTATCGATGCAAATGTTCCTGACGAGATCAAAGCCAATGTCTGTCTATAAAATATAAAAAAAAGGAAGAAGAAATGTATGAAGGAGAAAGCGACAGGAACTGAAATAATCTCCGTAAAAATAATTATAGAGCGGCGGCTACAATTATCGACACCTTAACGATCTTTTGGTCGTTGCAAAAGTGGAAGAGACTTTCAATCTGTAAATTGTGCATGAATAATTACTCAAACTTCCACTGGGAAGATTGAGTTGATTCCTGATTATTTAGCGTATCAGATCACGTGACTCCGTTCCACAATTATCGACACCTTTGTCCACAGTTATCGACACCGTTCCACAATTATTGACATTCAGATGGTTTTATTTTTTAAAAATCGTACATACTATTAAGTTAACAAGACAGCTTTAATTTAAAATTTGTTTTACGTTGACTTGTACTAAATATAAAATCTTTTATATAAATATATGGATGTTGGTGTTGACATAAATGAGGAGGTAATTCTAATGTTTGTAAACAAATCAACTGATGTTTAACCTGCGTCAGAAAATCTTTTTGTTCCACTTTCGAAGTATTTTCGTAAATCACATTTTGTTAGTCATTCGTTGTTGTTGTTTGTATTAATTTCTAGTTTTGTCGTTTACCAATAAATGCGTTGACAACAGGCAGTTGACATTGTAACCACATGAAAATCCAGGTCAAAGGTCGCATGTCATTCCTCGAACCAAAAAATAAAATGTCCACTGATATTGTAATATGTGGTCGATATTTACAACAAACTGAAATTCTGAATGGAATAGAAAAATCTGAATATTTCAAGCATGTAATTTTTTTTTTACGTTAGGAATTTAATTCAGGTCTAATTCTACTGATTTCAATCGGATTCCAAATACTCTATAAACATTCCATTCTGTTATAAATCAGAAAAAAAATTATTATAAATCACAGCACTTTTATTTTTTTAAAGCACTTCATCTACTTCAACAATGTTACACACAGAGATCGATCCATAACAGTCGTAAATGTCCGTTAATCCCACAGGGTGTCGATAATGGTGGACACCGGTGAAAGTGATCACTATTATCGACACCTCACGTGACTTCTCAAACGTGCGTTTAGATACAAAATGGCGGCTGTAAATGAAAGAGTAAGAAATAAAGTAGGTTTTGACGAGGAGATCATGAAATATCGGTGAATTTGTTCAATAAAAACATGTCTATGATCTTTGCACCATGCTTCCCTGCGATGATAACGTCCGGGTTTTCCTCAACTTGCTGATCGTGCTAAAAGAAATTCCATCTCAGGTAACGAGCTGTCATCAGACGACAAGATCAAAGGGTGGGGGTGGGGTCTTCCGGTTTATTAATTAACCGATAATAATTGCTGTAACTGAAACTCAGCTTTGTACGATTGTTTGTTTGTTTGTTTGTTTTTATTGGTGAATCTGAAAAGGTGTCGATAATTATGGACTGTTGATAATTGTAGCTGCCACTCTAGTAAAAAAAAAAAAAAAAGAGCCATGAAAAAAATGATCAGAGACTGAACTGGAAAAGGGAAAAAAATACTAACAGTGAAGCAGAGCGCGATAAAGATGTGTCAGGAATGGGGGTCAAGTTGAGAAAATAAGAGGAGGTAATGAAAGGGGGCAGAGTCAGGAGGTACTTTTCTTGGGGCAAATTTGATGAGATACCACGGTTTAACACACAAGCCAGAGACACGCGATGGGAGTGGTAATATGGCGGCCAGACGGCTTCACTCGTCTCTACAGCGGGGAATAGGCTCTGAGCTCTCCAGGTTTTATATAGAGCTCAGTGGAAAAGATACAATCAAATCCGGTAAATCCACAGTGTTAGCATCCTAAAGAACGGTTATCTGTGGGAACCAGTCAGAAAAAACTGTGACGTTAAACTGTAATAATTGGAGCCCAGGTCTCACCGCGTCTTCTTATTTCACCCCGTCACACAGACACGCCCCAGAATCTCCTGCTGTAAATGAATTCCAGAAAAAGTTCAGATTAAATCTGATGAAGAAGTTTCAGTGTTTAAATGGAGTGATGATAAAGCCGGAAACGCGAGCGCTCCTGAATGAGATCTACACCGAGCTCTACATCACAGAGGGAGACACTGGAGACGTCAATAAAGAACATGAGGTGAGATGGATTGAGGCAGCGTCCAGGAGAAAAACAACAGAGGAAACACCAATCAAATGCAGCGACATCTTTAAGCCCTTATCTGAAGAAGACGAACCCATCAGAACTGTAGTGACAAAGGGCGTGGCTGGTATCGGAAAAACAGTCTCTGTGCAGAAGTTCATTGTGGACTGGGCTGAAGGGAAAGCAAATCAGGACGTCCCCCTCATATTTCCACTTCCTTTCAGAGAGCTGAATCTGATGAAGGACCAAAACCTGAGTCTGATGGAGCTCCTTCATGTCTGCTTTAAGGAAACCAGAGAAACAGAAATGTCCAGGTTGGAAAAGGTTCTGTTCATTTTTGATGGATTGGACGAGTGTCGTTTCCCTCTGGATTTCCGGAACACAGTGAGAGTTTGTGATGTAACTGAATCAGCATCGGTGCGTGTGCTGCTGATAAACCTGATCAAAGGGAATCTGCTTCCCTCTGCTCTCGTCTGGATCACCTCCCGACCAGCAGCAGCTGATCAAATCCCCTCTGAGTACGTCCATCGAGTCACAGAGGTACGAGGGTTCAATGACCCCCAGAAGGAGGAGTACTTCAGGAAGAGGGTCAGTGATCAGAGCCTGGCCAAGAACATCGTCACACACCTGAAGTCATTAAGAAGCCTGTACATCATGTGTCACATCCCAGTCTTCTGCTGGATTTCAGCCGCTGTCCTCGAGAGAATGTTGGGTGAAGCAGAGAGTGGAGAGATCCCCAAGACTCTGACTCAAATGTACACACACTTCATCATTCAGACAAATGTCATCAGAGAAAAATACTCAAAGAAGCAAGAGAGTGATGAAGAAATGCTGCTCAAACTGGGACAACTGGCTTTTGAGCAGCTGGAGAAAGGCAACCTGATCTTCTATGAGGAAGACCTGCAAGGGTGTGGCATTGATGTGACAGAAGCAGCAGTGTACTCAGGTGTGTGTACGCAGATCTTCAGAGAGGAGCCTGGGCTTCACCAGAGTAAAGTGTACTGCTTTGTTCATCTGAGCATTCAGGAGCATCTCGCAGCTCTGTATGTACATCTGACCTTCATGAAGGAAAAGAGAAATGTTCTTCATCAGAGTCGGTCCTTTAAGACAATTTCAGATGTACACATGAGGGCTGTAGATCAGATGTTAGAATCTGAGACTGGACATCTGGATCTGTTCCTCCGCTTTCTTCTGGGTCTCTCACTGGAGTCCAATCAGAAACTCTTAGATGCCTTAGTAACACAGACAGGAAGTAACTCCCAGAGCAAAGAGAAAACAGTTCAGTACATTAAGAAGAAGATCAGTAGAGATGATCTTCCTGCAGAAAAATCCATCAATCTGTTCCACTGTCTGAATGAACTGGGTGATGATTCTCTCGTGGAGGAAATCCAACGCTACCTGAAATCTGGGAAACGAAGTCGACTCTCTCCTTCACAGTGGTCTGCTCTGGTGTTTGTGTTACTGACTTCAGCACAGGAGCTGGAGGAGTTTGATCTGAGTAAATATACCAGTACAGAGAAGATACCAGATTGGGTTCTTGTGAAGGTGATGCCTGTGATTGCAGCATCCAGGAAAGCCGTGTAAGTAAAGCTGAATAGAACTGTTCTACTGTTCCACTGTTAGAGAGAGAGAAACTGAAAGCACTTTGACAAAAACGCACTTTGGGATGTTTTGAGTTTCAGGTGATCCAGAGTGTGTTAATACAAATAGATCAGTAGATAAATAAGGGGAAAACAGCTGCATGTAGAATTGAATAAAACTGAAGTTCCGCTATTAAAGAAGTAGAAACCAGTTGATGTCATTTCAGGAGAAAAATGTTTACGTCTCACATTCTGCCATTTTGTCCCAAGAAGTGTGGAAGCTGTGAGCTGAAGATGGAAGTGACAGCCAGCTAACGAGACTCACAAACACCTCATTTCCAAAACTGAACAAATAATCAAACAGAACTTTATACTAACAGTTTATTTACAATATTTACAAATTACACCACTATTGCAGGCTCCGATGTCCCGTAAACATTGAGGGTTTTTTTTCTGTGTAAAACCTTCACTGAGTGCAGTGTGAGGGTTTTTTGTTCACATCCCTCCACATTAAATTTGTGTTGTAGCTGAAATGTAATTACACAGACGCTGGGCCTGTAGAGCCATGTGGAGTTTGCAGTAATACAAAATTATAATTCCACAAAACTTTACTGTTATTAATGACCTGATAAATAGAGGATATTACACGGTGGCACGAAGATCTGAAATTTATCTTCGAGTGGTGAATGTACGTATCACGAGTAAGCGAAGTGAGCGTGTAATGTTCTTTATATTATATGGACACAAGTTAATCAAAACAGTTTTAATTTTGAACTGGTTCGCCATTTTGACAACGCGCGTCTAATCAGCGGGGAAAAGCTGGGAGTGACGTCATCGGGGTGAAATATCGGGAAATATGACGCAGACACGAGTGTTTTACTGGGAAATCCACCGCTCGTGTTTTTCATCCGAGCTCCATCTGGGACATGGAGAACCAAAACCGAGACGTAAATCTCTATCTGTTACTCGTGAGGAAATCAGTGAGTTGTTTTGATAAATTTGGGGACTTTTTGTTTGTGAACGTGTCGATATAATAAAAAGAAAATCACACGTTGGATTGAAGATCTGAAGTTTATCTTCTCGTGTTGAAAAATATTTGACTTGTTCACTTCGCTCACTCATGATCTATACATTCACCGCTCGAAGATAAACTTCATGTCTTTGTGCCACCGTGTAATATCCTCTGTATGTGTCCCTCAGCTCCAGGATGTGTTTCATATGAAAAATACGAGTGGCGTGTTTCCCAGTAAAACACTCGTGTCTGTCTAATAAAAGGTTTTATTCAGGTGGTGAAAACAGCCTTTCACAGAGCGCTTATTAGAAGCACTATTATTTATTTTTAAAACGTCACAAGGTCTATCAAAAAAATTTGTTTCCGGTCGCCCGTCCAACCCTGAACATTTCTGAAGTGTTGGAAAAATGCAAGCAGTCTTTTTTTTTTTTAAATTATCAAGCATTTCAAACGATGGAAAACGTTTACCGCTGCTCAGAAACAATCGCGGCTACGGGCGCAGCCATATTTGATGTACCACGTGACGACAGCGATAACACGCGGGAATTCAACGTGATTCTCGCGGGAAACCAATTGGCGACAAAATGGTGACAAACGTAACGCAAACACATGCGATATTTAACGTTCACTTCACATGCATGAAAACCAGTCACAGCCAATATAAAACTATTCCATACTCAACCCTCCACACACAATCCCAGTCAGAATCACACATCAGCATTCGTGTCCGCCTGCAATTATAGCGCCACTGAAAAAGGTGCTCAGGTCAGTGCGGACATCCCACTTGAAGATCTGCTGGAAAGGTTTGAACATTGATTCAGTAAAACTGTCGTGTAAGTGGCGGTAGACGGATGCCATCGCTGGAAGAGCGTGTTTATTCTAAAAACAATAAGCAGGTATACAATTCCAAAAAATTGGGAAGAATCAAAATCGGAAGACGAGCAAAGGTCATGTGATCAGTGTTGCCAGATATTGCTAACGTTTTCCACCCCAAAATATGTTCAAAACCAGCCAAAAAGCACCTAAACCCGCCCAATCTGGCAACACTGCATGTGATCTACAGACAGGCGAGTCGAGGCCGAGACAAAAACCGGAGTAATAACACAAAGAACGGCTCGAGAAGGTCAGACATGAGTGCACTGAGCGGTGACGTCACGAAGTCTGTTTGTGTTCAGCCTGTAATTGGTCCTTGAGTCACGCGCTGCTCGTTGAGAGTGCGACTGCATGTGGGCGCCAGTGATAGTTCGTGGCTGGGGGGCGAATGTGACAAAAACGTTATTTTAATGAATATTAAAATGAATCTCTTCCATGTCATTTTAAAACGAGACCTGAAACTGACATTAAACTGTACAATCAGTTAACAGCCAGTGTCGCTTTACTCGCGCATGCTTAAGTTACGACAACAACTTTACGACAGCCCACAATCTGTCAACTCCAATCTGTCTTACGGCAGCTACTGTTATCAACACATCTTCATGCTCATGCATTCATTGTGGAACTGATAAAGCAGAACATTATGAAGTGTTGATGTTGCATTTGTGGGATTAAACATTGGGCGGTGGTGTATGAACAAAGTAGAAAAACACCTCAAAAAGTATTATTTTTATTTTCATGAAATCCTGCAATCATGCATATAATTATAATAAATTTCCATCATAACTCAGTTTGATATTTAGTCACCAAATTGTTTGTACGTACCAATTTAATACGGTTCTGAAAGAAAAGGAAAAAAATCTGACCATCGTACCCTGAATTTTTTGAGGTTGTGACAGAAAACCATTCCATTATCCATCCATCCATTATCTGTAACCGCTTATCCTGTACAGGGTCGCAGGCGAGCTGGAGCCTATCCCAGCTGACTACAGGCAAGAGGCAGGGTTCACCCTGGACAAGTTGCCAGGTCATCACAGGGCTGACACATAGGCACAGACATCCATTCACACTCACATTCACACCTACGGTCAATTTAGGCCAAGTTTACATTAGACCATATCTGTCTCGTTTTCTTCGCGGATGCACTGTCCGTTTACATTAAAACGCCGGGAAACGGAATCCGCCAGGGTCCACGTATTCAATCCAGATTGTGTCTGGTCCGGTGCTGTGTAAACATTGAGAATACGCGGATACGCTGTGCTGAGCTGTAGCTGGCGTCGTCATTGGACAACGTCACTGTGACATCCACCTTCCTGATTTGCTGGCGTTGGTCATGTGACGCGACTGCTGAAAAACGGCGCAGACTTCCGCCTTGTATCACCTTTCATTAAAGAGTATAAAAGTACAACCCCGATTCCAAAAAAGTTGGGACAAAGTACAAATTGTAAATAAAAACGGAATGCAATAATTTACAAATCTCAAAAACTGATATTGTATTCACAATAGAACATAGACAACATATCAGATGTCGAAAGTGAGACATTTTAAATTTCATGCCAAATATTGGCTCATTTGAAATTTCATGAGAGCAACACATCTCAAAAAAGTTGGGACAGGGGCAATAAGAGGCTGGAAAAGTTAAAGGAACAGCTGGAGGACTAAATTGCAACTCATTATGTCAATTGGCAATAGGTCATTAACATGACTGGGTATAAAAAAAGCATCTTGGAGTGGCAGCGGCTCTCAGAAGTAAAGATGGGAAGAGGATCACCAATCCCACTAATTCTGCGCCAACAAATAGTGGAGCAATATCAAAAAGGAGTTCGACAGTGTAAAATTGCAAAGAGTTTGAACATATCATCATCTACAGTGCATAATATCATCAAAAGATTCAGAGAATCTGGAAGAATCTCTGTGCGTAAGGGTCAAGGCCGGAAAACCATACTGGGTGCCCGTGATCTTCGGGCCCTTAGACGGCACTGCATCACATACAGGCATGCTTCTGTATTGGAAATCACAAAATGGGCTCAGGAATATTTCCAGAGAACATTATCTGTGAACACAATTCACCGTGCCATCTGCCGTCGCCAGCTAAAACTCTATAGTTCAAAGAAGAAGCCGTACCTAAACATGATCCACAAGCGCAGACATCTTCTCTGGGCCAAGGCTCATTTAAAATGGACTGTGGCAAAGTGGAAAACTGTTCTGTGGTCAGACGAATCAAAATGTGAAGTTCTTTATGGAAATCAGGGACGCCGTGTCATTCGGACTAAAGAGGAGAAGGACGACCCAAGTTGTAATCAGTGCTCGATTCAGAAGCCTGCATCTCTGATGGTATGGGGTTGCATTAGTGCGTGTGGCATGGGCAGCTTACACATCTGGAAAGACACCATCAATGCTGAAAGGTATATCCAGGTTCTAGAGCAACATATGCTCCCATCCAGGTGATGTCTCTTTCAGGGAAGACCTTGCATTTTCCAACATGACAATGCCAAACCACATACTGCATCAATTACAGAATCATGGCTGCGTAGAAGAAGGGTCCGGGTACTGAACTGGCCAGCCTGCAGTCCAGATCTTTCACTCATAGAAAACATTTGGCGCATCATAAAACGGAAGATACGACAAAAAAGACCTAAGACAGTTGAGCAACTAGAATCCTACATTAGTCAAGAATGGGTTAACATTCCTCTCCCTAAACTTGAGCAACTTGTCTCCTCAGTCCCCAGACGTTTACAGACTGTTGTAAAGAGAAAAGGGGATGTCTCACATGGAAACATGGCCTTGTCCCAACTTTTTTGAGATGTGTTGTTGTCATGAAATTTAAAATCACCTAATTTTTCTCTTTAAATGATACATTTTCTCAGTTTAAACATTTGATATGTCATCTATGTTCTATTCTGAATAAAATATGGAATTTTGAAACTTCCACATCACTGCATTCCGTTTTTATTTACAATTTGTACTTTGTTCCAACTTTTTTGGAATCGGGGTTATATGAAAATACTGCAAATACTGATGCAAATACTGCCCATTGTGTAGTTATGATTGTCTTTAGGCTTGCCATCCTTCCACTTGCAAGTGGTAAGTGACGCGCATGCCCGATATGCACGAAGATCACACGCACAGCGGCTCAGTCCCGAATCACTGCTTGTGCACTTCACTCGCGCGCTCTGTGAGCTGCGCAGGGCCGGAGTGCGCACCCTCCAGAGGGCACTCGCTGTTCAGGGCGAAGTGATTTGGAGCGCAGGATGCCTGCGGAGCCAAGCGTATCCGTGTATTGGCGTTGCTGTGTGCACGCGAATCGTGTATTGGCGTTGCTGTGTGCACGCTAATCGTTTTAAAAACGTTAATCTGATGATCCTCTGATACGGTCTAATGTAAACCCCACCTTAGAGTCACCAGTTAACCTAACCTGCATGTCTGTGGACTGTGGGGGAAACCGGAGCACCCGGAGGAAACCCACGCAGACACGGGGAGAACATGCAAACTCCACACAGAAAGGCCCTCACCAGCCACGGGGCTCGAACCCGGACCTTCTTGCTGTGAGGCGACAGCGCTAACCACTACACCACCGTGCCGCCCCGTGACAGAAAACACAATTTATTATTTTTTGCTTGGCCTAATGTAAATTTATTCCGCGCTAATTATTCTGTTGTTGTAATGTCCTGACAGCGTTTATAAATTGTAACTTTTTTGTTGTGTTGACCTTCTCACAGCTTTTATTCTTTTTCATGCTGTCGCTCTTTGGTGTGTTTATTTGTCTCTGAAACAAAAAGCTGTGTCTCAAACTTCAGTGTCCTTTTCTGGGAGAGGTCTTTACCCCCCACACACAGGGAAAGTCAGACTGGGAGACACAACACACAGAGTGTAAGGGGAAGAACACGTCCAGTCTGTAAATCACTGGCACCAGGAACAAATAAGGAGCACCTGGCAACACACACACACTGTTATCCAACGAGCTCATCATGAGTCGCTCCATAAAACCCCTTCAGCACGGGGCTGGTGATCATTTCAGTAGCTCACTAATTAGAGAACAAATCCAATGTCTGAGCTGTTCAGATAAATATGACTCTGCCTCTAACTCTGCCTGCTTCATCTCAACCTGACTTTGATCATTTGGGTGAGTTTATTCTGTTTTATTTTATTTCCTTCAGTATCAGTTGTGATGGAATTGGAGGGAGCGGCGCTAAAGCTCTGGTCTCAGTGCTCAACTCAGAAACCTCCAATCTGAGAGAACTGCATCTGACTGTGAGGACACTGAATCTGTCAGAGAATAAACTAGAAGACTCAGGAGTGAAGCATCTTTGCGCTGGACTGGAGAATCCTCACTGTAAAGTGGAGAGCCTGGTGTAAGATCATCTCTTTGTGTACATTATTGATTTTCAGTTGAATTTGACTGTAACAGTCCAACATGCAGAACAAATATATTCCTCATTAAACTCATCACTTCTGCATTAAAGCACTAATTAAACACACTGAGAATTTGATACGTGGGGATAAAAATACAGTTAAAGCAGGGTTTTCATTAGTATGGAAAACAGATGAAATGTTGCCCTGGTGGGAGGACCAGGGGGGCGGAGCCCAGAGCCGAAAACGAATTTTGCAATTTCTAACAGCCAGTCGTTAGCTCTCCATGGTCCATCTGAAATAGAAATTCAAGTCATTCCTGGGTCTCATGGCGATTACAGTTCGTATGCCACAAAACCCAATCAAGATTTGGGAAATCAGAACAACACCAACGCTTGCAGAATAAAGAAATCGAATGTATCACGACAAACATGCAAAATAGCAATAACTTTTTTAAAATGTAAACTGGGCAGGGTTCTCCACTTTTCAAAAATAAAAGGAGGGGGTGGGGCTCCAGTGGGGGGGCCAGGGGGACAAAATCCCCCTGAAGGTGACAGACTTTGGGCTTTTTTGACAGTGAAACTGGCCAATAAATGGATAGGAAATGCTAAATCATTGTTAAAATCATTTTACAGAAAATTAACGCATTCTTACTGTACATATCTTTATTGTCAATGTGAGACTCATTTGACATTTCAGTTGAGACTGATGTGCCTGTTGTGATCCCTGAATTAATTATATATATTTTTTTTTTTCTGTGTGAGAAAAATAAATGAACTTCCATGCATAAACAAAATACCCAATTACAATAAATGCATATATTTTTTACAATACACATAATTAAATGTTAATTGGGTGAAACCACTCCAATCCATGCACGAGCTGGTACGCGTGCCCGAGACTGGCACTACAAAGCCACCCCGGCCTCCGTAGTTCGGGTCCTTTGACCCAGGAACCCGGAAGTCCTGCAGTAAACAAACACTGAAGCAACGGGAAAATGCAGCTCTCGCCTACACGATCACAGATACGTAAAATAAAAGACCTGAACTTAACTAGTGTGTGTGTGTGTGTGTTGTTATATGATTACTGTAATGGTGTATGGTCAGAAAAGACTATAGATAAACGTACCCGTTGCACAATAACGCTACAAACACCTGCAGAGTTATTTAGCTGCTGGCTCGTTATTTTGGCCACTTCAGGTTGCCCCATATGCATTCGTTTAATGGTCTTCTGCGTGTTAAATAGTTTCAAATTTATAATAAAGCAAATACTTCATGATTTATTTGGTGAATACTGATGAAGTCACGGGGGGGGTGTTTGGCCAAGGGAAGAGCAGTGCGCCACTTTAAAAGCGCCCGTGGAGAACACTGCTGGGCATTTTCCGCGAGACTTACCAGTTTTTTCTGCGAAGCCGAAATTGAACAGCGTTCACTTTCATTTTTTCGTGGTCGCCATCATGCTATACCGTACAGGATAGGGTCGCCATCTTACCATGTGGGAACCATGTGATATGCTATAATTTAATACGGGCTAAATGATTGGACGATATAAGAAGGATTAGCCAATCGGTTCCCACCTTTTATCTAGTCACATGTACACTGTGGGTGGTAGAAATGGGCAACTGGACTTGCTTGAAGATTCTTGAAAACGTTTCACCTCTCGTCCAAAAGGCTTCCTCAGTTCTGTCTGACTAATAGGAAGTATCAAATATTTATCCTCTCCTGGATCAGAATCAGAATTCTGATGATCAGCTCATCTAAGGTGTCATTGAGGCATCATGTTGGTGTGGGTCACTGGAGGCTGGGTGTGAACGGCGAGTCATCAGGGTGATCAGAGGATTGCCCGTTAGGGTGATCAATGGCAATCTGACTCTCTCTGTCCTCCTGTGAGTCACCGAAAACAGCTGGGTCCTGGCATACACCCAGCCGTCTGGGAAGAGTGTCCAAGACCGCCTTGTAGATGTTTGACAAATGATGTCTTAGACCCCCACCTCTGTTCAGTGATGGCCGTTCCAGGTTGACAAAAATGGCTTCTTTAACTCCTCGCTCATACCAACGATCCTCTCTGCCTAAGGTGGGGTTTACATTAGACCGTATCAGCGGATCATCAGATTAACATTTTTAAAACGATTAACATGCACACAGCAACACCAATACACGATTCGCCTGCACACAGCAACGCCAATACACGGATACGCTCGGCTCCGCAGGCATCCTGCGCTCCAAATCACTCCGCCCTGAACAGCGAGTGCCCTCTGGAGGGTGCGCACTCCGGCCCTGCGCAGCTCACAGAGCGCGCGAGTGAAGTGCACGAGCAGTAATTCGGGACTGAGCTGCTGTGTGTGTGATCTCAGTGCATATCGGGTATGCGCGTCACTTACCACTTGCAAGTGGAAGGATGGCAAGCCTAAAGACAATCATAACTACACAATGGGCAGTATTTGCATCAGTATTTGCAGTATTTTCATACTTTTATACTCTTTAATGAAAGGTGATACAAGGCGGAAGTTCGCGCCGTTTTTCAGCAGTCGCGTCACATGACCAACGCCAGCGAATCAGGAAGGTGGATGTCACAGTGACGTTGTCCAATGATGACGCCAGCTAGAGCTCAGCACAGCGTATCCGTGTATTCTCAATGTCTACACAGCACCGGACCAGACACGATCTAGATTGAATACGTGGACCCTGGCGGATTCCCGTTTCCCGGCGTTTCCAGGCGTTTTAATGTAAATGGACAGTGCATCCGCGAAGAAAATGAGACAGATACGGCCTAATGTAAACTTGGCCTAAAATGCGTACATTACAATCCTTAAATGAGTGTCCTTTGTTGTTCAGATGAATGTAGACAGCCGAGTCCTGGCCTGAGGAGCTGGCTCTCCTGTGTTGGGCCAAGCGCCTGTATAGCGGTTGTTTCGTCTCCCCAATATACGAATCCATGCAATTCTCACTGCACTGAATTGCCTACACTACGTTGTCCTGTTTGTGTCTGGGTATTCTGTCCTTAGGGTGGACCAGTTTCTGCTTCAGGGTGTTATTGGGTCTGAAATGTACCGGAATGTTGTGTTTGTAGAAGATCCTTCTGAGTTTCTCAGATAGACCAGAAATGTAGGGAATGACAATATTCTTGCGTTTGTTCCTGTTATCATCCTTGTCAGTTATGTTCCTTTTTATGCTCTTTAGGAAAGCCCAGTTGGGATAACCGCAATTCTGAAGCGCTTTCTTGATATGATTCTGTTCCTTTTCTTTTCCCTCTAATGTTGTAGGAATGTTCTGAGCCTTGTGTTGCAAGGTCCTAATGACCCCCAATTTATGTTCCAGTGGGTGGTGAGAGTCGAAAAGTAGGGACTGGTCTGTGTGTGTGGGTTTCCGGTAGACCTCGATACTAAGGCTTCTGTCTTGTCTAATGTGTACATCATAATCCAAGAAGGCTAGATTATTCCCACTGACCTCCTCCCGAGTGAAGTTGATGTTGCTATCCACTGCATTGATGTGTTTCGAGAAAGCGTCCACCTCCTGGAAGGTACTGGGTGAGGAAATGTTCTGAAGGTCATGTGACACATGATAACCAGTCAGTTAGACAGGAGTGTTAAGTTGCACCTTATTGCAATGGATTAATGCAAACAGACTTGATATGGACCACCAATTTTAGAACGTCAGGCCCAGAGGTAGTGGAGTATGATGCAGAGCCAGCAGTCCAAAAGTGGTGGCAGAGTGGCCTCAGGGCACGGCGACCCATGTTCAGTGACTCTAATTAAAAACTGATGGGTTATATCTAGGTCAAAGAAAATGAAATTAAGCACTGTAAATAATGTAAATGATTTCTATGACTAAAGGTTACAATAAAAAAACTTGCATTACAATGCTTTGTTTGCACTTATATGATATGACCCTTTTATCCAAAGTGACTTTACAGTTTTTTACAGTGTTACAGTCCCTGTAGCAGTGTTGAGGTCGGTGCCTTGCTCAAGGGCATTTCATCCATTGATGGTATGGCTGATGGCTTTCAAAACATCTCTGAATGGGGCAACAGGTATATTACATAAAAATGGATAACGGTAATGGTGAAAATGATAAGTTGGCCTTAAATATGCCAACAGATATTCAAGGTATAAGTAGATGAAATGAACATAAAAGGGGTCTTATTTTCAACTAAAATGTACTGCAGATGTAGTGAGTTGAAACATTTTCTGAATGAGCTAGTTGGCCCCTTTAAATAAACGGGTATCTGTTCATACAATGAGATCACCAAAGTTTAATAAACTGAAAATGCAATAACTGTAATTTTGAAGTAGATGATGTATAGGACGTGTCACTTGTGTTTTGTGACTTATTGTAAAAATGATATAAAGCGTTCAAAATCGCATAGTTACAAATATAATAGTAACTTCATATGATAATATTAACCACTGGTTATTTCAGAGAGGAAAAAAATGGGGACACTACTGCTTCCATTCGGGACAATACAACACAGAATTCGGGACCACTGGGGGACACAAAGGAAAAAAGTTAATTTTGAGCCCTGCCAGTAAAACCTTTACACCTCTTGTAGACTCGATGTCAAGAATAATCAAAAATAGCTTTAATAATTGGTCAGAGTTAATAATATCTTGTGACTGGACAAGAGAAGGGAGACAGTCCATCATCAGACACATCATCTTTAAAGTCAGTATTAAATCTGTTGATGAAGTGTGTGTCATTGTGTCTCTGCAGGTTGGGTGATTGTGGTGTCTCAGATGAAGACTGTGCTGCTCTGAGTTCAGCTCTGAGATCAAACCCCTCACACCTGAGATACCTGGATCTGCCCTTTAATAATCTGGGAGACTCAGGAGTGAAGCGTCTCTGTGCTGGACTGGAGAATCCTCACTGTAAACTGGAGACACTGGGGTAAGATCATCTCTCTGAGAGTCACATGACCTGCTCCTCAGTAAGACCCATTCTCTAATAGTGAGACTGAAGCAGAGGTTTTAGCTTCATCATCAGTGTCCTGAGGAGGAAGATTGTTTCTGTTCACTGCACACTGATGATTTGTCACAGAGTCTTTGGGTCAGATGGACGTATGTGAGAAGCTGCAGCACAAAACGGGACTTGATCCGACTGCGATGTGTCTGAACTCACTGTGAAATTTACTACAACACTGTAACGAATCCCACAAACTGCACCTGAGGGTTCCAGTTCCGCCATAGAGAAGATGGCAGCGTAGTTTACGAGCTCCCTGACGGTTTTTGAAATAACCCCCAAAACTCTACTTGATCAACTCAAGTGCGTGTTTTGCTTCACGATGGAGAGAGGGGTTACAGCTAGAAGTAGGACAACTACAAATACGATGGAAAGCGAGTCTGAAATAAGACGAGATAACCGAAGCCAAAACCCCCTCGGACTGGACCGACATGGTGATGATGGCTCTGAAGCTAGCCTGCAACGTATCCTCAAAGAAATACGGGAGTTCAGAAGAGACGACTGGCCACAGCTATCAGACATTAAAAAAGAGTTAGAGAGCAAACGACAGACTAGATGAAGCGGAGGAGAGAATTGAAGAAACCGAGATGGTACTTCAGGCAGCATCAACGTTAATTAAGATGCTAGCACAGCGCCAAGCTAATCTGGAGGCTAAGCTAATCTGGAGGCTAAGCTAATTGACCAGGAGGGTCGAGCGCAGAGAGATAACGTAAGGATCTATGGGATACCGGAGAATAAAGAGGGCAGCGATATGGCTGGTTTTCTTGACAACTTATTGAAAGACGTGCTCGACCTCCCCCGTGATCGGGACCTCGGAAGATCACAGTGGAGACTAAACACCAGTATTCTAAACAACCCAAAATTTACATCCCAAAGGAGAAAAGAAATGAAAGTGTTTCTGGAAGAAAATGATAGAGGGGAAGTCGACCCGAGTATAGTACGGGATACCCTGAAGGCGGTAGTTAGAGGTAAAATTATATCCTTCTGCGCTCATGAAAAAAAAGACGATCACGGCTAATGGACCTTAATAAAGAATTAAAAGATCTTGAGACAACATAAACTGCTACCAAACCCAAGCCTGTTGATACGACTAAAGAAAGTTCGGAATGAAATCAGCATGTTGTATACACAAGACTTTTTTTGAAAAAAGATGGCATTTACGAAACACAAATATCATGAATCCGGCTCAAAATCAGCAAAACTCCTGGCAAGAAAGCTACAAAACAACAAGTGGATAACACAATATACAAAATAAGAGATCCAAATTCTAAAAATATACAATACAGTCCAAGTGAAATACAAAACATCTTTACATACACAACCTGAATTAGCAGGAGAACAGCAGATTGGTGAATTTCTCAACTCTCTTTATCTACCTGCAGCTTCAGAGGAACACAATCGGATCTTAACAGCAGCAATAACTGAGGCAGAACTTCACAGCGCCATCTCCAGATTGAAAGCAAACAAATCCCCAGGTCCTGACGGTCTCCCTTCAGAGCAGTATAATGCCCTACGAATTGAATTAATGCCAAGTCTTCTTCGGGCTTGCAATTCAACTTTAGTGGATGTAAAAATTCCTCCTGAAGGAGGCAGTCATTTCTGTTCTCCCTAAAGAGGGAAAGGATAAATTAGAATGTGCATCGTTTCGACCCATTTCGGTGTTAAACGTTGATTATAAATGATATACAGCCATCCTGGCCAAAAGGCTGGAAAAAATCCTCCCTCGGATTATACATAATGACCAGACTGGGTTTGTCTCGCAAAGACAAGCTCAGGAGAACATCAGGTGGGCCCTGCACATACTGCATTACATCCAACAAAATCATCTCGAAGCCCTCAGAATTAGCTCGGACGCAGAGAAAGCCTTCGACTCAGTCAGCTGGATTTTCCTATATAAGGCCCTTAAAAGATTTGGCATCCCTGAAAATTTCATTCAGGGTGTGTGTACACTTTATGACAAACCATCAGCCCGGATAAAAATAACCGGTTCTCTCTCAGACACTATTATACTACAGCGTGGAGCGAGACGGGGCTGTCCACTCTCCCCTTTACTTTCTGCACTTTCTATAGAGCCTTTAGCACAGTGGCTGAGACAGACAGAAGATATCAAAGGCGTAACCATTAAGGGGGATGATCACAAAGTGGCGCTATATGCTGACGGTGTTTTGATATGTTTAACGAGCCCATCTAGTTCATTTGTCAAATTAATGGACCTTTTAGAAAGATTTGGCGAGTTTGCAGGATATAAATTGAACACAACACAAAAAACTCAGATTCTGACTTTTAAATCCATACCTCCTAAACACCTTAAAGAGAAATATCATCTTAATTGGGACCATAACTCGTTAAAACACTTAGGGATATATAAATATACCAAAAGAAATCACATCAATAACAAAGATAAATTCTGAGCCTCTTTGAACAAAAATGAAAGAAGACGTACAAAAGTGGAACTCGATCTCTTTCCTCAGCCTCAGTCATAGAATAGACAGTGTAAAAATGAATATACTTCCAAGATCTCTCTTTTTATTTCAAGCACTTCCTGTAGAAATTTCCTTCAAATGGTTTTCAGAATTGAATAAAATCATCTCCAGATTCATCTGGCAGGGTCAGAAACCCAGGGTCAAATTTAAAACACTACAACTCCCAAAGGGGGGGAGGGGGGACGGCATTACCTCATTTTAAAGAATATTATTTGGCAGCTCAGGTTAAACCTCTGATCGATACATGTAGCTCGGCATTTCATGCAAGATGGAAAGATCTAGAACTCTCTATCACATCAACTATTCTTTTGTTGACTTGTTGATATTCTGACAGTTGAAAGTTTGTGTTAGTGAGTTTTCTTTCAGTCTGTCTATCTGCGATGAACAGGGTTGCCAGATCTGTGTAACAGAAGCAGCCCAGTGAAGAAGCAGTATTAAACCCATGCAGTTTTCCTCTGTAGTTCTTTCACTAAGATCCTAAAGTGGTCTTGAATTATTACTAATTTCCAGAGGTGGACAAAGAACCCGACTTCATTACTTGAGTCAAAGTACAGATCCCACTGGTCAAATGTGACTCCGATACAAGTGAAAGTTCTCCAGTCAAACTTTTACTTAAGTTAAAGTAGTGAAGTACTTGCTTTTAAAAATACTTAAGTATTAAAAGTACATTTTCTGTCAACGCACTGTTGTATTATTGTCACAGAGCTGATAATACCTCATGCCTCTGAAGCGACCGACTGGATTATTTTGTGAATTCACAAAATGAACACATGCTGTGCATCATGGTGGTTTCATGTTAAGCTAGCTAGTCAGTGACGCTCCACCTGACATGCTAGCAAACGCTTTTCAAACTCGAAATCATATTGGGTCGCGAATGTTACTAGAAAAGAGAGATTTCTACATGCTGTTTATTTGGCAAGATTATGCTAAAACACATTTCTGAAAGGACTTCAGATAAGTTAACATTATTCATGTTAGCGTAACTCTGTTTTTACATGCTAACTAACAGTGTCCAAGTTAACTAGCTATGAGTTAACATTAGCTGTGGACAAGGCTGCGGCAACTTGGCGGGAAAATCCATAGAAAGTCATTTGACTAACCAGACTGCACAGCTATTGCAACATTATTGCTAGCTCTAAAAGCACAGACAACTTCATTGCTAGCTTTCTCTTGGAATAAAACGCTTACAGACCTCAATATGCTTCCGCAGGTCGGACAGTGAGTTTTTATCGGCCGTGATGTGGTTCGTTTTAGGTAAACAAAGCAAACATTTAAAACGAAACAACTCTTTATTCCTTTGAGGAAACTGAAAGATGTTTTCTCGGTATGGCCATGGGTGCGTTCATTCCCCAGAAGAACCGCCTCCTTCCATTCTGCCATCAACTGATCGTGTTCAAATAATGCTGTGGAGAAACCATTGATCTTGATTTTATCCAGTCTACGGCTGTGACATGACCCTCGTGATTACTGACAGACTGTCTCAGTGTCACCTGCGAATAAACAATCACGTTTTAGAAAAGAAATGAAAAAAACATCCACTTTCAAAGCCGCTTCATTGTAACGAGTAGCGAGGACCCTGATAGAAATGTAGTGGAGTAAAAAGTACGATATTTGTCTTTCAAATGTAGTGAAGTTAGTCATAAGTTTCCAAAAAAAATACTTAAATAAAGTACAGATACTCAAAAAGTGGACTTCAGTACAGAACTCAAGTAAATGCACTTCATTACTGTCCACCTCTGGAGATAAGTGCGTAACAACTAAACAGCATCCAAAGTGTTTTGACTTTGTTAGACCACTACACTCATCTTTAAAGTCAGTATTAAATCTGTTGATGAAGTGTGTGTCATTGTGTCTCTGCAGGTTGGGGCGGTGTGGTGTCTCAGATGAAGGCTGTGCTGCTGTGAGTTCAGCTCTGAGATCAAACCCCTCACACCTGAGAGAACTGGATCTGAACGATAATAATCTGGGAGACTCAGGAGTGAAGCGTCTCTGTGCTGGACTGGAGAATCCTCACTGTAAACTGGAGACACTGGGGTAAGATCATCTCTCTGAGAGTCACATGACCTGCTCCTCAGTAAGACCCATTCTCTAATAGTGAGACTGAAGCAGAGGTTTTAGCTTCATCATCAGTGTCCTGAGGAGGAAGATTGTTTCTGTTCACTGCACACTGATGATTTGTCACAGAGTCTTTGGGTCAGATGGACGTATGTGAGAAGCTGCAGCACAAAACGGGACTTGATCCGACTGCGATGTGTCTGAACTCACTGTGAAATTTACTACAACACTGTAACGAATCCCACAAACTGCACCTGAGACTCAAACTAACTGCCCTCTGTGTGAGCAGCAGTGACATGGTGGAAATGATCTCGGGAATACAAAATTTGAAAACTAAAATGAGACATTAATGCCAAAGAATTGATGAAAAAACTTTGCTTTTAAATTAAAAAAATTAAATGGAGCCGATCATAGTAACCGTCTTTCTGTTGATTTTTGAATAATTCAAATACCTTCTTCTTTTGGGTTTTACGGCAGCTGGCGTCCACAGTGTTGCATTACTGCCATCTACAGGTTTCCCTTTGAGCGTGCACTGACAGTTCCATCATTCTGTCGCTAAACGAACAGCTGATCACACCGAGGTGCTCGCTGAGTGCCCATATTTATTAGTTTGGTCCTGCGTTTCCTTTCCTTCGTATAGAACATAACGTCTTTTCTTCTTGCTTTCTTTCCGTTACTGTAGTCGCTCTTTCACGTTTCATTCACACACTCGTGTCCTCCATTTTTCTCTCCTGTTTCAAATTTGTATCCCACAATGCCTTGCGTGAACGGGGAAAGCCCACCATGTGATGCATGATGTAGTATCTTGAATTGGGTCATGGTGAAGCAGGAAAAAATAGCGGAGAATTTCGGGCCATGTGGCTAAAGGCACTCTACCTTTAAGATATTACAATATTTCAGTTTTAGCGCCCCCTGTGGACAAAACGCGATGGTTAATAATGAAAATCGAGATGACTGCAGTCAGTACTATCTCTCTGAAACGATCAAACATTTAGATTCTACCAGCAGATTGCGCTCCATCCAAAAGCTGAAATATGCAGGCATCACAGAGCCATATAATCGGCACGGTGGTGTAGTGGTTAGCGCTGTCGCCTCACAGCAAGAAGGTCCGGGTTCGAGCCCCGTGGCCGGCGAGGGCCTTTCTGTGTGGAGTTTGCATGTTCTCCCCGTGTCCGCGTGGGTTTCCTCCGGGTGCTCCCGTTTCCCCCACAGTCCAAAGACATGCAGGTTAGGTTAACTGGTGACTCTAAATTGAGCGTAGGTGTGAATGTGAGTGTGAATGGTTGTCTGTGTCTATGTGTCAGCCCTGTGATGACCTGGCGACTTGTCCAGGGTGAACCCCGCCTTTCGCCCGTAGTCAGCTGGGATAGGCTCCAGCTTGCCCGCGACCCTGTAGAACAGGATAAAGCAGCTACAGATAATGAGATGAGATTATTATAAGAAAACCAACAGGGTTCCTACAGTTTTGCTCCATGGGCCCCTAGTAATATAGTACTAAAAAGATAAAGTAGTAAATATTCTCTCAGGACGTCTCCGTCTCGCTGCTCTGAACAGGGTTGCCAGATCTACGTTACAGAAGCAGCTCAGTGGATCAGCAGGATTAAACCCATGCAGTTTTCCTCAGTAGTGCTTTCACTAAAATCATCTCCTATTCCACATTTAGTCATAAATACAGACTGTCTGTGAGTAAACCCACTGACTCCGTTCCATTCATACAGTAACCCAGAGCTAAAGTGGAGAACAGGATCAATAGGTGTGTGTGAGAGGAGATCACAGGGCACGACCACTACGCTCTGTTTTATTCTACAGATATGATTAACATCAGGTTCACAAACATCACCAATCCATGGGAAAACACACACACACACACACACACACACACACACACACACACACACACACACACACACACACACAGAACTGTAAAGAAGAAGAATTCTTTTCTGAAATTAAAACTCTACCTGAAATAGCAATTCCTTGCAACAAATATTGCCACGTGAGGTTGATGAGGTTCCCGACACACAATCCAGTTAAGCACTCAGAAAGTTCAATGAAATGAGATGGTGGTTTATTCCATTAAGACAATTCCGGTTTACTTTACGGTTGCGAACAAAGGATCAAAAAGGGTAACTAAGGGTGTATTCAGACCAGGATAGTTCGATAGTTCACTTGCTTTGGTCCGATCCAATTTTTTTTTTCATTTTTTCATTTTAGTGCGGTTCGCTTTCACACTGTACATTTTAGTAAGCGGACCAAAATCTGTCAACAAAGCCACGCGCCCTGAGGTCGTTCAGCTATTGGTCAGAGACGACACGCGCACAAAGCGTTAAGTTCAAAAGTAGTCATGGAGGCTTTCCGTGCTGTTATTCTTTTTAATGTCATCAAAGCTATATGTTTTTTTCAGTTTTTACTGTTTTCACAATTGTGCGATTACTATGCTGTTGTACAAGTAATTTATCAATGACTTCAAAGAGCAAGGCAGCTACAGAGGATAGCGCTGATGAGCGCACATCATGTTGTGACAGTCAGGGCTTAATTTGAGGGGGAGCAAGCCGGAGCGCGCTCCAGAACCTCGGACGTTGGCTCCGGCAGCTATTTACACTGGATCCGGTGATCCGCCACCTCTCTTGACTATGTAACAAAATAAAAAAAAACCCAAATAATTAAATAAATAAATGCAAGTTTATTTAGTGTTAATGTCTGATTTTGATATCTGTCTTGTTGGTGATTTCTCTCATGAAACGGCATCCACAAAATATCTGTTTGTATGTTACGGAAAAGGAGGGTGCACACTTCCGTGGCCGCGGGAGGAAGACGCGCTGTTCAGAGAAAAAGAAGTGGAAGCGCTCTGCCAGCAGTTTTGCATCAATGACCCACGACATGTCATCAGGGCATTCAGGGAAAGTAATGGAGAATTCATCCCAGATGAACTAAAGGGCCTCTTGGCCGCGATCAACACTGTCCCTATCTCAAGTGCAGAGTGTGAGCGGGGTTTTTCGCAGATGAACTTAATTTGCAGTGTTATTACAATACATGCCCAGAAGCGCCCCCCCCCTTCTTTTTTTTTTTCGCACCGGAGCCACTCATCCTCTGCGCTCCGGGACCTCCCACTTTACAAATTAAGCACTGGTGACAATTCTGGCTCTTCACGCAAGACGGAGGAGGTATGTGTTGGGATATTCGCCTTATCCATCGTAATAGATGAATTTCTTTTTTGCGTCGCTAGTACCGCCACTTTTTGAAAGAATGTCCCTGATTTTAATGTAGGTCTGACGGAGTTTCTTCACTTTTAGCTGACATTGCTCTGGGGAGCGCGTGAACCCCTTCTCCTTCATTTTCTCACTGAATACAGCAAACACGTCGGCATTTTTGTGTGTTCTCTCCAAAATCAGATATGTGGACATCTGCCCATATATCCACAAGGGTGCGCGTTTCTTCCTCGGCCCACGTTTGCCCCCTACTCATTTTTTGTACTCTGTAGTCAAGCCTACCACTGGTCTGAATGACTGAACAACTGTTGTAAGGTTCCCTTGACAACCGAAACAGTGTTTGCACTTTGCGGTGGAGTGTCAAGACTCTGTTTCCCATAATGCTCGACAAACGACGGAAGCTCCCGAGGTACAAAAAAGCAAAACTGTCGGATTAGGTCCGGTCTGCTTTCACACCTCCAAAAAGTCCGCACCAGGGTTCCTTTGGTCCGGACCGAGTCCGACCTAGCAGCTCGGTCTCGGTCCGCTTGTTTGGTCTGGACCAGAGTTCGGTGGTTTGTATTCAGACCAACCCAAAAGGTCCGGACCAAGGGAAATTTGGGTCGTTTGGTCCGGACCAAACAACGTACGTGTGAATACGCCCTAAAGTAAAGCTCTGTTAGTTTAGTACTTGGGTGGCCAACCCGCGGCTCGCGAGCCGCATGCGGCTCTTTGCCCGGTGTCATGCGGCTCTTACGTTCATATCGAAGTTTGTGTTTGTGTATGTGTTTTTTTTTTATGTGCGTGTGTGCTTTGCTTGAGTTCAGTATGGTATTTTCGTCAAATGCATCTTCGCTTTGCTTGGGTATATTACGGTATTTTTAGGTCATGTCAAATGCGCATGTGCGTGAGATAATCGTTAAGTTTTTGGCCAAGGTGTATCTTATGTCAAGTAGCCTCTCAAAATGGCAATGAAAAAATGCACAGCAAAACGAAAATATGAAGACGAACATAGGACATTTTTAACAGAGTGGGAGAGTTTATACTTTTTTGTTGAACGTAATGGCAAGCCATTCTGCCTTATATGTCAGTCGTCATTAGCTCATTTCAAAGCTTCCCGCCTCCCTGAATAAGGAAGGAGCCAGATATGCAACACTAATTGAAAACCTGCACGAAAGCTCTGTAACCCAGTTCCGTGATATACAACTGAAAAGGCCACAGGTTACGTTCCTCGTCAACCCATTCAATGCGGAGATGGACTGTTTGAAAGCCCCGCTAGTCACAGATGAGGCTGCGGCTGAGTTGGAGATGATCGATCTTCGTGAGGAAGACCAACTGAAACCTGTTTTGAGGGAAGGCACCATTGAGTTTTGGAAAAGTGTGCCATTGGAAAAATACCCGAATGTGAAACGGGCTGCGCTTAAGATACTGTCAATGTTTGGGTCAACATATGTCTGCGAGTCTGTGTTTTCTACCATGAAACACGTGAAGTCAAAGCATCGTTCTGTTCTGACTGACACCCATGTGAAAGAACTGCTTCGAGTGGCAACGACGGAATACAACCCAGATTTGAAGAGGATTGTTCAAGGCAAGGAATGTCAGAAGTCCCACTAAGCAACATGCATAGTAAGTGCACACAATATTGATTGCTGTAAATGGCCTGTGGTATTAGTACTGACTGAAGGAGTAAATTTCTCTCATGTTGGCGTGTGACATTTACTATTAATCTGGTTGAGCAGAGGTGCGTGCGTGAGCGGGTGCGTGTGTGTCTGTGAGGGAGAGCGGGGGGGGCGATGTTCATGTGCGGTCATGTGTATGGTGTGGCTTTTTTTTGGTAATGCCATGAGTCCCACTAAGCAGCATGCATAGTAAGTGCACACAATGTTCATTGTTAAAAATGACTGGCCTCAGCCTGTGGTCTTAGTACTGTAGGAGTAAATATGTTGGTGTGTGACATTTACTATTAATCTGGCTGAGCAGAGGTGTGTGTGTGTGTGTGTGTGTGTGTGTGTGTGTGTGTGTGTGTGTGTGTGTGTGAGAGAGAGGAAGGGATGGGTGATGTTCGTGTGCCCATGTGTATGATGTGGCTCTTTGCGGTAACACAGTAAAAAATGTGGCTCTTGGTCTCCAACTGGTTGGCCACCCCGGTTTAGTAGGTTATTCCAATGCATTCGGCTTATTGCGGTCGGAAAACTATTCCGCCTCATCATCTACCTTACCCACTGGCGGCTCGTTAATAGGGGCGATTTGGGCGACGCACTCCCAAACAGGGAGGGAGATTTTTTTTTTTTATCTACTCCTACTACCACGGCAACAGTAATGTTATTGTCCAATCAGGCTAAGGTCGCGCCTGGTGTAGCCACGCCCTTTTGGGGCGATTTCTGTCTGGTTCAGATTTGCCCCAAAATCTCCCATTGACACTAATGGTACGTACGTTTTTTTCGAAAATCCTGCTCCCAATGCATTTTCTATTAGGTTTTATGTGCTCGCACAAGCAGCGTGCTTACGTCATACGCCTGTTGGGCGGGAAATGTGTGAACATTCTATGAAGATGGCGGCGAGTGTTGAGTGCAACAATACGATAGCGTCTCTGAAAGAAGTTCCCTAGTCGTCGTACCAATGAGAAGAAAACGGCAATCAAACAGCTAGGACCTCCTAGACCGAATTTAAACATCAAGCAAGTGTCTACGAAGGGGGAGAAGACCTACTCAAGAGGTTTTAACAAGAACTGGTACCACCGGAAAACTTGGCTAGCTGGCTGTGATGTAGTCAATGCTCGTTTTTGCTACCCTTGCGTTCTCTTCCACCCTGGAAGTAGCACAGCAGACGGTACAGTGATATCTGATATTTGAATTTACTAGGCAAAAGTTGTTTTTGTGTTTGTGTGTGTGTTTTACCAATGGCAGTTGTTTTACCAATGGCAGTTTAACATTGCCATGTTTTTGTTTTACCAATGGCAGTTTAACATTGCCATGCTTGGAATATTTCAGTAGCCTCAAGTTCTCTCTGACTTGGTGTAAATTAAGCATATTTTCAGTTTTTATATATTGTACAATATATGTGTTCATTGGAGCCAGCAGCACCTTACCTTTTTTCCAACTTGTTAAGCCAAGTTGCACTGACTACAAAACCTTGTGTAACCTTGTGTGTATATAGCTAAATAACTAAAGCCTTTTGTGTTCATTGACATGCTTGTAATACTTTAAATTTCATTTTAAGGCATGGCTTTCTGGAGGAATTCTTGGGGAAAAAACTGCAGAATTTATTTAGAATTATTTGTTGTTAAAATGGTGCAATTCCATATAAAAAAAAAACATAATTAAGCTGCACATGTTTGTTTGATGGTTATGCTTTTCTTCATCTTTTTCAAAACTTAAATAAACACTTGTTTTGGATTTATATCCTGCCACTTTAATTGCATTCTTTAGAATGAAGAAATTAGAATATGTTTATAATTAAGAATTTGTGTCTACTTATAGGGCGGCACGGTGGTGTAGTGGTTAGCGCTGTCGCCTCACAGCAAGAAGGTCCTGGGTTCGAGCCCCGGGGCCGGCGAGGGCCTTTCTGTGCGGAGTTTGCATGTTCTCCCCGTGTCCGCGTGGGTTTCCTCCGGGTGCTCCGGTTTCCCCCACAGTCCAAAGACATGCAGGTTAGGTTAACTGGTGACTCTAAATTGACCGTAGGTGTGAGTGTGAATGGTTGTCTGTGTCTATGTGTCAGCCCTGTGATGACCTGGCGACTTGTCCAGGGTGTACCCCGCCTTTCGCCCGTAGTCAGCTGGGATAGGCTCCAGCTTGCCTGCGACCCTGTAGAAGGATAAAGCGGCTAGAGATAATGTGATGTGTGAATGTGATGTGTCTAGTTATTATAGAATACTGGAATAATATGAGAAAATAAATGAGTAATGTAATATTAATTGATTGTGATGCCAAATGTTTTGCTTTGAAGGCTTCACAATGAATCTTCCTTAGTTTAGCCTGGCAAGCCAGACTAAATGTGAATATTTGCCACTCGTAGGCAAAAATATTTTTGGCCGCTAGGCGGGTGGCTCGAGTTTACTAGGCTACCTTAGTTTGCCACTTTTAACTTGTTCAGTGTTGCCACCTAGTGGAGAGAAGAGATATTGTCTGTATTGATATCTGAATTTACCAGGCAAAAACAAGTTCGGCCAATTGATTTGCTACCTAGGTCAATTTACTTCAGTCCTGTGGACATTTATGGTCCGTGTAGACATAACGGGGGAAAATTGCCCCCCCTGAAAAAAAATTCAGGAGCCTCCACTGACCTTACCCCTGATTCAAAGGACTAATTAAAGCTTGCAGTTACGCGCCACACCGGCATGTCAAGGGGAGTGGCTACATACCACATGACAGGTAAGGCAATCAGGTAAGTATATAACATAATTCTAACATAATTCCTTTTACAGGTTACCAAACTAAATCATATAGAAACAACAAATACTAAGTCATACAGCAACCTAAATATGGCTCCTACACTACCATACATTGAAAAATGCACCAATTTGAACAGCCACAAAATGTTTCTTTCTAAATAACAGGTGATTTAAAAATCTATATTTCACTACTTGTGTTTGCAGAAACATTTTTGAAGCCTTTGACATGACCTGGTTTTCTGCGTTCATTAATAATAAAACATGGTCTAATCTTCATCCAAGTCAGAAGAGTCGACAAAGCCATTCTGTCTAAAGAAAACACACTCACACTTGTTCTTGTCAGTCCTGAATAAACCATTTAAACATCCACACTCTGGGTTTTAAAGTGTGTGACCCTCTCTGATAACGACTTCTCCAAAAGCCAATTAGAGTCCGACCCTGTTCTATAAAATAGACACACAGTCTGATTACTGACCGTCTGATCTTCTCAGGAAAGAGCTGTTCATGTGAACTCTGATTAAAGAGAGATTTTGTAGAGATGTGTGAAGCAGGAAAACGTGACTAAAACAGCGTTTGTAAAGAGCGAGTGTGTGTGACTCGGTCCACAGGAAGATAAATTGTCTCCAAACAGAGCAGATTCAGTGCTGTTGCTCCTCTGCCTAAGATCGAGGCATCCTGCAAAAATCACTCCAAGAGCACAGCATGGAATACTGAAGGAGGAGAAAGAGAAAGCAAAGGAGAGCAGAACAGCTGCAGAAATCTCTAGAACTCACTAAAGTCTCTGTTCATGTGTCCACTGGAAGAAACAACACAGAACAATAAAACTGTTCTAAATTACAGAGAAAGTCTGTTTAACAAAACCAATGAAAATCATTTCCATCCAACACTAATCAGGTATTCTTCTACAGACTGAACGATTATGGAGCGATATTCTCTCTCTCTCTCTCTCTCTCTCTCTCTCTCTCTCTCTCACTCACTCACACCTTGAATTTAAAGACACGAATTGAATCTTGATGATCATAAACTGAGACAGTGAAGTGTGTGTCATTGTGTCTCTGCAGGTTGTGGCGGTGTGGTGTCTCAGATGAAGGCTGTGCTGCTCTCGCTTCAGCTCTGAGATCAAACCCCTCACACCTGAGAGACCTGAATTTGTCCGATAATAACCTGGGAGACTCAGGAGTGAAGCGTCTCTGTGCTGGACTGGAGAATCCTCACTGTAAACTGGAGAAACTGAGGTAAGATCATCTCTCTGAGAGTCACATGACCTGCTCCTCAGTAAGACCCATTCTCTAATAGTGAGACTGAAGCAGAGGTTTTAGCTTCATCATCAGTGTCCTGAGGAGGAAGATTGTTTCTGTTCACTGCACACTGATGATTTGTCACAGAGTCTTTGGGTCAGATGGACGTATGTGAGAAGCTGCAGCACAAAACGGGACTTGATCCGACTGCGATGTGTCTGAACTCACTGTGAAATTTACTACAACACTGTAACGAATCCCACAAACTGCACCTGAGACTCAAACTAACTGCCCTCTGTGTGAGCAGCAGTGACATGGTGGAAATGATCTCGGGAATATAAAATTTGAAAACTAAAATGAGACGTTAATGCCAAAGAATTGATGAAAAAACTTTGCTTTTAAATTAAAAAAATTAAATGGAGCCGATCATAGTAACCGTCTTTCTGTTGATTTTTTTGAATAATTCAAATAATGTAATATAGTAATAAATATAGCCACAAGCAGCGATCATCGGGATCCAAGCAATAAGGGGCCAAGTGAGACCACACCCGATTTTAAATTTCTTACTTGAGAGGTTCTTAAAGCGAGACGGCCTTTCGATTTCATAAAATCAGTGAAACTTAGTTCCGTCTGAAATGTGGTGATTGTGATATCTGTTTATTTCTGTAATATCTCACAAAATATCAGGCCGTTCTGTGGCTGGGAAGTTATTTAATTTGAGGGGATTAAAGCAAATAATGTGCATGAAATCGCTCGCTTGGCGCAGTCAAGCAGACAGAGGAAGTCCGTGTGCGCTTGCGCAGGTTTACCTTCTTCTTTTGGGTTTTACAGCAGCTGGCGTCCACAGTGTTGCATTACTGCCATCTACAGGTTTCCCTTTGAGCGTGCACTGACAGTTCCATCATTCTGTCGCTAAACGAACAGCTGATCACACCGAGGTGCTCGCTGAGCGCCCATATTTATTAGTTTGGTCCTACGTTTCCTTTCCTTCGTATAGAACATAACGTCTTTTCTTCTCGGTTTCTTTCCGTTACTGTAGTCGCTCTTTCACGTTTCATTCGCACACTTGCGTCCTCCATTTTTCTCTCCTGTTTCAAATTTGTATCCCACAATGCCTTGCGTGAATGGGGAAAGCCCACCACGTGATGCATGACGTAGTATCTTGAATTGGGTCATGGGGAAGCAGGAAAAAATAGCGGAGAATTTAGGGCCATGTGGCTAAAGGCACTCTACCTTTAAGATATTACAATATTTCAGTTTTAGCGCCCCCTGTGGACAAAACGCGATGGTTAATAATGAAAATCGAGATGACTGCAGTCAGTACTATCTCTCTGAAACGATCAAACATTTAGATTCTACCAGCAGATTGCGCTCCATCCAAAAGCTGAAATATGCAGGCATCACAGAGCCATATAATCGGCACGGTGGTGTAGTGGTTAGCGCTGTCGCCTCACAGCAAGAAGGTCCGGGTTCGAGCCCCGTGGCCGGCGAGGGCCTTTCTGTGTGGAGTTTGCATGTTCTCCCCGTGTCCGCGTGGGTTTCCTCCGGGTGCTCCGGTTTCCCCCACAGTCCAAAGACATGCAGGTTAGGTTAACTGGTGACTTTAAATTAACCGTAGGTGTGAATGTGAGTGTGAATGGTTGTCTGTGTCTATGTGTCAGCCCTGTGATGACCTGGCGGCTTGTCCAGGGTGAACCCCGCCTTTCGCCCGTAGTCAGCTGGGATAGGCTCCAGCTTGCCCGCGACCCTGGAGAACAGGATAAAGCGGCTACAGATAATGAGATGAGATTATTATAAGAAAACCAACAGGGTTCCTACAGTTTTGCTCCATGGGCCCCTAGTAATATAGTAATAAAAGGATAAAGTAGTAAATATTCTCTCAGGACGTCTCCGTCTCGCTGCTCTGAACAGGGTTGCCAGATCTACGTTACAGAAGCAGCTCAGTGGATCAGCAGGATTAAACCCATGCAGTTTTCCTCAGTAGTGCTTTCACTAAAATCATCTCCTATTCCACATTTAGTCATAAATACAGACTGTCTGTGAGTAAACCCACTGACTCCGTTCCATTCATACAGTAACCCAGAGCTAAAGTGGAGAACAGGATCAATAGGTGTGTGTGAGAGGAGATCACAGGGCACGACCACTACGCTCTGTTTTATTCTACAGATATGATTAACATCAGGTTCACAAACATCACCAATCCATGGGAAAATACACACACACACGCGCGCGCACACACACACACACACACACACACACACACACACACACACACACAACTGTAAAGAAGAAGAATTCTTTTCTGAAATTAAAACTCTACCTGAAATAGCAATTCCTTGCAACAAATATTGCCACGTGAGGTTGATGAGGTTCCCGACACACAATCCAGTTAAGCACTCAAAGTTCAATGAAATGAGATGGTGGTTTATTCCATTAAGACAATTCCGGTTTACTTTACGGTTGCGAACAAAGGATCAAAAAGGGAAACTAAAGTAAAGCTCTGTTAGTTTAGTAGGTTATTCCAATGCATTCGGCTTATTGCGGTCGGAAAACTATTCCGCCTCGTCATCTACCTTACCCCTGATTCAAAGGACTAATTAAAGCTTGCAGTTACGCGCCACACCGGCACGTCAAGGGGAGTGGCTACATACCACATGACAGGTAAGGCAATCAGGTAAGTATCTAACATAATTCTAACATAATTCCTTTTAAAGGTTACCAAACTAAATCATATAGAAACAACAAATACTAAGTCATACAGCAACCTAAATATGGCTCCTACACTACCATACATTGAAAAATGCACCAATTTGAACAGCCACAAAATGTTTCTTTCTAAATAACAGGTGATTTAAAAATCTATATTTCACTACTTGTGTTTGCAGAAACATTTTTGAAGCCTTTGACATGACCTGGTTTTCTGCGTTCATTAATAATAAAACATGGTCTAATCTTCATCCAAGTCAGAAGAGTCGACAAACCCATTCTGTCTAAAGAAAACACACTCGCACTTGTTCTTGTCAGTCCTGAATAAACCATTTAAACATCCACACTCTGGGTTTTAAAGTGTGTGACCCTCTCTGATAACGACTTCTCCAAAAGCCAATTAGAGTCCGACCCTGTTCTATAAAATACACACACAGTCTGATTACTGACCGTCTGATCTTCTCAGGAAAGAGCTGTTCATGTGAACTCTGATTAAAGAGAGATTTTGTAGAGATGTGTGAAGCAGGAAAACGTGACTAAAACAGCGTTTGTAAAGAGCGAGTGTGTGTGACTCGGTCCACAGGAAGATAAATTGTCTCCAAACAGAGCAGATTCAGTGCTGTTGCTCCTCTGCCTAAGATCGAGGCATCCTGCAAAAATCACTCCAAGAGCACAGCATGGAATACTGAAGGAGGAGAAAGAGAAAGCAAAGGAGAGCAGAACAGCTGCAGAAATCTCTAGAACTCACTAAAGTCTCTGTTCATGTGTCCACTGGAAGAAACAACACTGAACAATAAAACTGTTCTAAATTACAGAGAAAGTCTGTTTAACAAAACCAATGAAAATCATTTCCATCCAACACTAATCAGGTATTCTTCTACAGACTGAACGATTATGGAGCGATATTCTCTCTCTCTCTCTCTCTCTCTCTCTCTCTCTCTCACACTCACTCACTCACTCACTCACACACACACACACCTCGAATTTAAAGACACGAAGCGACTCTTGATGATCATAAACTGAGACAGTGAAGTGTGTGTCATTGTGTCTCTGCAGGTTGGGGTGTTGTGGTGTCTCAGATGAAGGCTGTGCTGCTCTCGCTTCAGCTCTGAGATCAAACCCCTCACACCTGAGAGACCTGGATCTGACTGGGAATGAAATCGGAGTCTCAGGAGTGAATCTGCTCTCTGCTCTTAAGGATGATAAACATTACAAACTACAGACACTGTGGTGAGTAATGACTTTTTTAGTTCAATGTTGGGGAAGAAAAATCTTTTAACCTCGTTATCATTTTTGTTTAAGTTCAGTAAAGATCACATGACCAGGCCATGAAATGAAACCAGTTTTGGAAATGTTCACTGTGTTCTATTTAATCAGATGTGGGTTTTTTCCTTCTCACAATTACCTTTAATGTTGTTTAGTGTTCATTAAAGTGTTGATTTAAAATGACTCTGAAAGCAGAAGACAGGGAGTCAGTCCGAGTCTCCAAAATGTCCCGTCTGAGTGCATGAGAGTGATTGTAAATGAGCACCTCGTCTCCTTGTGACACCCTGCTGTCTCTGACTTCATCCTGCTGCTTTTGTCTGAATAATATGATCTCGGCTTTTCCCTGTTTCTGATCAGCAGCACACTTTCTTCTCAACTCTCCTCAAAACTCAGTAAAATGATCCTCTTTAATGCCACATGGCCACAAATGTGTGATTTAAGGAGCCACTTGACTCACTCTGACACTCCTTCCTGCTCTCCACCTCCACACCGTGTCTTCTGTCTTTCCTGTAAACTTCACCTCGGCTTCTTCTTAAAGTCTGCACTTAAATCTACATGTAGAACAAGAGATCAAACCCACCGCAGTGGGAGTTACTGTTTAAAAAGCTCCAAAGCCTGGGATTGGATAAGAGCAGTGATGTGATGGGAAACGTCTGCTCACTTTCCTGTTAGATCTTGTGGAAGTTCTCGTTTGTTGGAACTAAATGTTAGATCTTATAGAAGACTGAATAAATGTTGGATTAAATTATAAACAGGAGATAATAATAATGTTTCTCTTGGAGCAGAGATGATTACATGCTGGTGGTCATGAAGTACCGCAGTCCAGTGTGTGGGGATTAATCCAGATGTTTTTCTTTTCTTTTCAGGATTTGATGAACATCTGTGTGTGTGTGTGTGTGTGTGATGAAGACTCTCGTGTTCCTGCAGTTCCATGTTGGAAATGAGCACTTTATTAGGAACAACTTGTGAGCTGCATGAAACTGCTTACAGTACTCTGCACAATTTCAGTCAAATCCATTCCAAAGAAATAAAAAGTGTTTTTATTTTTATTGTATAAAACTAGTTTGTGTATTTAAATTTCTGCAACAGTTCAATAAATTTATATCTCGTATCAGAATATATATATGAACTTATTTGCGTGCTGTACATTTATTCCTTGGTGTTTCAGGTGTAATGGTGTACACACACACACACTGAAAGAAACTCAACAGTTTTTACAAAATACCAAAAACAGCCAGTTCTGTGTCAGTTTTACTAGAAACTATTGAAGCATATTCTAAAGTGTCTGGTTATTGCATCAGTTGGCACAAATCAGAAGCCATGCCAGTGTCTCAAACTTGTTCACATGATCAGCTATCCGCTTTTAATTTCAAATGGTTACCAAAGGGGATGAAATATTTAGGTATAGAATTAGACCCAGACATAAGGGAAATTATGACAACTAACATGGAAAAAGTCTCATTCTCATCTCGTTATCTGTAGCCGCTTTATCCTGTTCTACAGGGTCGCAGGCAGGCGAGCTGGAGCCTATCCCAGCTGACTACGGGCGAAAGGCGGGGTTCACCCTGGACAAGTCGCCAGATCATCACAGGGCTGACACATAGACACACAACCATTCACACTCACATTCACACCTACGGTCAATTTAGAGTCACCAGTTAACCTAACCTGCATGTCTTTGGACTGTGGGGGAAACCGGAGCACCCGGAGGAAACCCACGCGGACACGGGGAGAACATGCAAACTCCACACAGAAAGGCCCTCGCCGGCCACGGGGCTCGAACCCGGACCTTCTTGCTGTGAGGCGACAGCGCTAACCACTACACCACTGTGCCGCCCCATATGGAAAAGTATTAAATAAAATAAAAGCTAATTTGGATAATTGGAGTAAATTACACCTGACATTATGGGGTAAAGTAAATGCAATAAAATTTGTGGTTGTGGCACCACAAATAAATTACCTAACCGGGATGATACCCATATGCATTCCAAAGCAACTATTAGTAAGATATGATAAAATGATAATTTCTTTGGGGTGGGGAAAAAACTCGAATTCGTTTGGATAAATTATGTGAGTCCAAGAAGAGAGGGGGTTTATCATTACTAAACATAAAATATTACAGTGTTGCATTTGAGATGTCCAAGCTTACAGGACATTGGGACGAAGCTGGTGCTGACCTGGACTGGGTCCTGACTGAGCGGGAACTCACCTCCCCCTTTAAACCTATTGAGGTTCTAGCACAAACAGTTAAAAATGAGAAAAATTAGGTGAGCAATCCTATTCTAGAACATTCAAAAATGGTTTGTCAGGAGGTATATAAGAGATGTAGCCTAGTAAACTAGACCCACCCACCTAGTGGCCAAAAATATTTTTGCCTACAAGTGGGTCTAGCCTCGCACCATATCAGCAAAACACCCCGGGCATCAAATCCTGCCCGCCAATCAACGCAAGGTTTTTGTTTGGATTCTTTGGGCGGGCTTTTGCAGGAGTGACAACAAGGCTGCGCGACGCTGGAGAAAGCACAACAGGAAAGATGGCTAAGGCTAGAGAACAGCACTCGTTTGACTCCGCTTTGGAATCAGTTTTAGAAGAATTAGACTTGGAGTTTTCGTTGAAACATGAGCAGGAAGAGGCTCTCCGCTCATTCCTTTTCAAGAAGGACGTTTTCGCTGTTTTGCTGACCGGCTATGGCAAAAGTCTGATCTACCAGCTGGCTCCGCTCGTAGCCAAAAGGATGGGGCTAGTTTGTGCAGTGCGAAGAATTAATAAACAGCTTTGAAACATTACTTTTTGATTGTTTCTTATTTTCCCATTATTTTAAATTTAAGGAAAATTATTTCACCAAACACCACTAAATAAAAATAAAAACTCAAAAACAGTTTAAGCAAACGCTTAAACACTTGAAAAAAAAAGAGTTAAGTATGTGGTACAGACTCCAAACTTGTGGTCATTATCTCCAAACTTCTTAATATCTAGAACCTGTTTATTAATTAATACGCATTTTTGAAAAATTATTTATTTCAAGGCCTGCCCCACTGCTTTCTGTTGCTCTGACTACGTCACAGTCACTGTTGCGCTGATTGGTCAGAGCGTTGGCCTATACGCACAGAGACAGTTTGAAAGACAGTGGGTTGTCCCTACCCACCCCCTTCGGAAATGTCTACGATCGGGACCAGACTAAATATTCACATTTAGTCTGGCTTGCCAGGCTATAAGAGATGTAAAATTTCTCAGTATACTCAAAAATATGCATCCATATGGCATAACCCGAAAATAAAGATAGACAGACAGTCTATCTATTGGGCTCAGTGGCTAAGAAAAGACATCAGAATAATAGATGATCTATTTGAAAATGGCAATTTTCTTTCATATATCAGATTTAAAGAAAAATTTAATTTGGAGGGCAGAGGCCACTTTTGGAAGTACTTACAAATTAGACACTGTATTAAAGAGGTTGTTCCTGCTGGTCAGGATAGAAGTGCGGTTGAATGCTACTTACCGTACAACTACCCAAAATGCATCATAAGGTTTCAAGATGGTCTGAGATGTGTCCTTGGACAAATAATAATGGTTGCAATAATCTCGAGATGATATGGGAGAAAGATTTGTCTTGTACACTAGATGGAAAAAACATGGGAGGGGATTCTTTCCAACACTGAAGAATACATAAGAGAAGCCAGAGGCAAATTTATTCAGTATAAAATAATTCATAGATATTATTTTACCCCATCAAGACTTAACAGAATGGGTTTACTTTTTTTTGGAACTTCTTTTTATTTCCATTTATCATGTGCAGTCATATATCTTATATACAGTACAATAAAAACAAAACAAAGCAAGTATATCCACAGGTACGAAAGTCTTGAAAGAGTCATTAGTCCATGGGTCTCCAATCTTGCCCATCATGTGCAGAGTGAAATGAGAATCTACACCAAGAGTCCACATACAATTAGAGATGTTACAAAACTGGATTGATTCACAATCTAGAAACACTTTGGCATTACTCCGCAAATGGCCATTTTCACAGTCTTATTCAAGGTGGGGAGAAGAGAGAAAAAACAACAATAATAATAATAATAATAATAATAATAATTATAAATACAATGACATAAAAACTAAATAAAAAAAATGATTAAATAAATAAAAAAACGACCCAAGGAAAAAAAATTATATTAAATTAAAATGCAAGGCAACTGGGGCCCATTTATTCATTTATGAAAGCATCTATTTTTAAATGTAACAATGCAGTCAAGTATTCCATATTGTAAACATCTTGGATTCTTTCTCGCCATTGTATTATTGTTGGGGAGTGTGGTTTTAACCAGGAGACTGTAATTACTGTTTGCTATCAGGAGAAGAATTCTCAATAAATCTGCCTGGTTATTTTCTTCAAGATCCTCTGGTAATATCCCGAATATGAAATATTGTGGTTCTAGTGGCATGTCTATTGATAGACATTTCTTAATTTCTTTTTGTATGTTTTTCCAGTATTCTGAAAGTATTGGGCAGTCCCAAAAAATACGTGTATGGTCCCTCACCATACCACATCCTCTCCAGCATTGTACTGAGGTATTGCTCCATTTTGACATAAACTGTGGGGTCCTAAAGTACCTCATTTTAATCTTCCATCCAAACTCTTTCCAGTTAGGGCTACTGGTTATTTTATGTCCATGGCTACATGAATTTTCCCAATGTTCATCAGAAATTATAACGTTCATCTCTAACTCCCATTTTCCTTTGATGTCCAGATTATTGTTTTTTAAATCATCTTGCAATATCCTATAGATGTGTGATATGAACTTTGTTGCAATTGTGCCTTCAATGGTTGAAATAAAGAAATGTTCCATAACAGATGCTGGGTTACAAAGGGTCTTCTATTCTTGATGTGCGTGTAAGTAATGTCTTATTTGTAAGAATCTAAAAAAATCCTGGTTTGGTAAATCAAATTTGTTCTGGAGTTGTTCAAATGATCTAAGAGTATGTCCCTCAAACAGCTGGTCTAGAACCACTAAACCTGCCTCTTCCCATCTTTTAAAGCCTCCATCAAGTCCAGCTGGGGGGAAATCTATGTTGTTTGCTATCCTTACAGCCCTGGATAGTTTTTTCCTCACAGTTGACCATATTTTTAGAGTATTTTTATCCAAATATTATTAATTTTCCCCTTTCCCCACTGATCTTGGTTCAGGAATGGGATTGAGTCTAATGGCATATCAGGACAATCGCTCTGTTCCATTCCTACCCATATCGTATCAGTGTCCCGGGATATCCAAGCAACCATTGACTTAAGTTGAGCTGCCCAATAATACATTTTCAAGTTAGGAAGATCTAGACCTCCATTGGCTTTTGAGCATAGTAGTCTTTTAAATTTAAGTCTGGGTGCTTTGCTTTGCCATATAAATTTTGATAGCCATTTATCAATTGTATTGAAGGTGGAGGTTGAGACATATATGGGTAGTGACTGAAAAAGAAAAAGTAATCTTGGTATAAATGTTCATCCTTATTGCCTCCATTCGCCCTATGAGGGATAGTGGTATAATTTCCCATCTTGCAAGGTCCGCTTTTATTTGGCCCATCAGTTTGCCATTATTAAGTTTAAATAGTTTTGCTAAATCTGTTGTTATTATGATTCCCAAGTACCTAAAACCTTGTGACCAATGACAGTGAAGTCTACCTGATAACTGTGTGGGCCAGTTTCCATTTAGCATCATTGCCTCTGATTTTGATTGGTTAATCTGATAACCAGAAAGCTGTCCATAACTTTTTAATGTATCCATTAGTGAAGGAACAGAGACTATTGGGTCAGCTATATAGGCCAATAAATCGTCTGCATAGAGTGATGTCTTGTGTTCTCTATTACTCATGTCTCTAATACCTTTTAATATCCACATTTTGTCTTATGGAGGCTGCCAATGGCTCAATATTTATAGCAAAGAGCAGGGGACTTAGGCAATCTCCCTGCCTCACCCCCCTCTGTACGTCAAAAAACTCAGAGCAGCAACCATTTACTCCGACACGTGCCTGTGGATTTTTATACATGACTCTGACCCAGTCTACAAACTTTGAATGAAATCCCATCACAGATAATGTTTTGTTCAGAAAGTCCCAGTTTACAGTATCAAATGCTTTTTGAGCATCAAAACTAAGTAGCATAGAAATCTGCCTTTGTTTCTTGGCACATGTAATAATGTTTAGGGTTCTTCTGATATTATTTGCTCCTTGTCTATTGGGTATGAACCCTGTCTGGTCCAGATTGATCAGGTTTGTAATATGTTTTTGAATTCTCTGTGCTAAAATACTGGTCAGTAATTTCTGGCCATTGCAAATCAAACTAATGGGTCTATGGCCCTCACAGAGTGTTGGGTCCTTTCCCTCTTTATGAATCACTGATATTATAGCCTGTGACCATGTCTCGGGCGGCTTGTCCTGAGATAGAGAGTATCTAAAAGACCCTTGTTAGTATTGGTATTAGGTCATCTACAAAGCATTTATAGAACTCTCCTGACAATCCATCCACACCTGGGGATTTATTGTTTTTCAGCCTTTTTATTGCTTCTCTTATTTCTGTTTCAGTGACTGCTGATATCATTTGGTTTGACGCCTCTTCTGGTAATGAAGGGAGGTCCAAACTAGCAAGGAAGGTCTCAATGTTGTCTAGTGTTGGTTTTGGTTTAGTTTCTCTGTATAGGTTCTGATAGAATGAGGCAAAGGCATCTGCCACTTCTTTAGTGTGAGATACCATTTTTCCAATAGCAGGATGAGTAACTTTGGAGACAGTACAATCGGCCTGAGCTTTACGTACTTGGAAAGCTAGAAGGCAGCCAGCTCTATTACCCATTTCATAATATCCTTGTTTGGTGAACCTTAAGGCTCCCTCTGCTTTATAAGACAAGAGTTTATCTAAGGATTTTCTTGTCTCTTTAAGCTCTGACAAGATGTTACTTGCTCCTGTGGTCTTGTGTTGTATTTCCATTCGTTTTATTTTATAGTTTAAATTGTTCCTCCAGTCATTGTCTCTTTAGTCTTGATGATATTTAGATAATTTTCCCTCTAATGACTGCTTTCGCACCCTCCCATAAAATGGAGGAATTAACCTCACAAAGTATTCTTTTAAGTGTTGTCTTAATTCTTTTTCCTGTTTCTGCATTTTTTAGTAGTGATGCATTTAACCTCCAGTATCTGAAAAAGGAATGAGCACCTAAATCTGCTTTCAGTATCACAGGAGCATGATCACTCAGAGTTATCGATTCTATATGACAATCTATGACTTTTTTAATATATATATACTATCAGCTGGATAGTACAGTGGTAATGCTCACTGACTACGATGCAGGAGATTGGGGTTCGAATCCCGGTCGGGGCAAAACATCATCCAGTAAGGATCCTTAGGCAAGACCCTTAACAGCCTACCTCAGGAATGAGTGAAGATAGAGTCATACCAGCTCAGATGTCGCCTGGGTCAACAAGGTCTGCGTCAGTTGCTAGGGAACCAGGGCAAACTGATGATAATGGAACCAGACATCGATGGACGAGGACAGAAAATACGGATTTGCTGGAATGCTACTATACAAGCACACATGTATGGACACATGCAGTGAATGTGGGACCATTGGGTACTTCGAAACTAAGAAAGTTCTAACAAAGAAACAGCTATTAGCCCAGTGTTCCAACATCCGTAATCAAAATCTACTATCACAGCTAGAGATTTCCGTAATCAAAATCTACTATCACAGCTAGAGATTAATGAAATACAACAACGATGCAAGGGGGAGCCAGGGAGCGGGGAGATGTCATCATCCCCACAACCAGAGATTGGGTACCAAGCCCCAACACCTAACAGCCTCAACTGAGCTGTTCCCAACTGGAAACCTGGAGCCCCCGACGAATACCGAAGCTGAGTTGCCAAGTACCTTCAGAAGATCTACTAGTAGATGTGAATGCTTCTCTTAGCAAGGGACATAACAAATCTCCAACAAGCTGATACACAGTACAGCAACAGTAATCATGGAGATGCTTGGACACAAGGTGGGCTCGGGACATAACAAACAGTACAAACTGTAAGTGAGGAAGAATTACAGATAATAAAAGAAAACGCTGTTCCTAAAAGCACTAAAGCTCTGAAGTGGTCTAAAACTATTCAAAGGGAAGGTGGAACTGATTTATTTTTAATCAATTTCAGAACAAAGTATTTTATGTGACTCGGCGTAGATCAGTGACTCGAGTCTGCACCACACCTTTATTGCAAACATAACAAACACCATGGAAGAGACGATTAGAGGCCAAGATAAAGGCAGCACGGAGAGAAGTTAGCCAGCTAGCTGAACTACAGAAAGGGAACATGGTGAATAAAGGGGCACCCAGAGGGGGGCGTCGTGGCTCAGGTGGTTAAGGCGCCATACCATGAATGCGGGCGACCCGGGTTCGATTCCGGCCCGGGGTCATTTCCCGATCCCTTCCCGTCTCTCTCTCCCGCTCATTTCCTGTCTCTGCACTGTCCTATCCAATAAAGGTGCAAAAAGCCCAAAAAAAAAAAAAAAAAAAAAAAAAAAGGGGCACCCAGGAAGTACAACTCACTCTCCATACCAGAGGCACTCGAAACTGCCAAACAGCGACTAACAGCTCTGGCCACCCGGTTGAAGAGATACACCAAGGAGGGAGAGGCCAGAAGAATAAACAAGCTGTTCTCCACTGAACCAGCCAAGGTGTACTCTCAGTGGCAGGGGAACAACAACCGGTCAGACCCACCAAGAGCTGAGGTGGAAAAATACTGGAAAGACATATGGGAAAGAAAGGCATCACACAACACCGATGCCCAATGGTTAGTGGACCTAAGAGCTGACCACAGCAACCTCCCAGAACAAGAACCAGTAACCATCTCAATGGCAGACGTCCAAGAAAGAGTGTCAAAGATGAAGAGCTGGACAGCACCAGGCCCTGATATGATCCATACGTACTGGCTGAAGAAGCTAACTGCACTCTATGAACGCCTAGCAGCACAGATGAACCAGCTGCTGAGGGATGGAACCCACCCAGAATGGCTAACCCAAGACAGGACAGTCCTAATCATGAAGGACCCCCAGAAGGGACCCATCCCATCCAACTACCGGCCAATTACCTGTCTCTGCACAACATGGAAGGCCCTGTCAGGCATCATTGTGGCAAAAATGAGTAAGCATGTGGCTCAATACATGAGCGAGGCACAGAAAGGGATTGGCAGTAACACCAGAGGAGCCAAGCACCAGCTACTGGTCGATAGAACAGTTGCCCGAGACTGTAAGAAGAGACAGACCAACCTGTGCACTGCCTGGATTGACTACAAGAAAGCCTACGACTCAATGCCACACACATGGATACTGGAATGTCTGGAACTGTATAAGATCAACAGGAACCTAAGGACCTTCATCCAGAACTCAGTGGAAATGTGGAAGACAACCCTAGAGGCCAACTCAAAACCCATTGCCCAAGTCAACATCAAGTGCGGCATATACCAAGGAGATGCGCTATCACCACTGCTGTTCTGCATAGGCCTGAACCCCCTCAGTCGGATCATCACAAAGAGCAGCTACGGGTACCGATTCCGTAGTGGGGCAACAATCAGCCACCTGCTCTACATGGATGACATCAAGCTGTATGCCAGGAACGAGCGAGAAATAGACTCGCTGATCCACACCACCCGGATCTACAGCGATGACATAGGGATATCATTCGGATTGGACAAGTGTGGCCGGATGGTCTCAAAGAGAGGCAAGATGATCCGGACTGAGGGGATTGACCTACCAGAGGGCAACATAGGTGATATCCAAGACAGCTACAAGTACCTTGGCATCCCACAGGCTAATGGAAACCATGAAGAAGCCACAAGGAAGTCAACCACAGCCAAATACCTCCAGAGAGTAAGGCAGGTCCTGAAAAGTCAGCTGAATGGTAAGAACAAGGTCTGAGCCATCAACATGTACGCACTACCAGTCATCAGATACCCCGCTGGTATCATAAACTGGCCAAAGGAGGAGATAGAAGCCACAGATATCAAGACTAGAAAGCTCCTCACCATGCATGGAGGGTTCCACCCCAAGTCCAGCACCCTGAGACTATACACTAAGCGGAAAGAGGGAGGCCGAGGGCTAGTGAGCGTCAAGACCATGGTCCAGGATGAAACATCGAAAATCCGAGAATACATCAGAAAGATGGCCCCAAAGGATGAACTGCTAAGTGAATGTCTCAGGCAGCAGAACCCTGATGAGAATGCAGAGGAGGAGGAACAGACAACCTGGAGAGACAAACCCCTACATGGCATGTACCACCGTCAGATAGAGGAAGTGGCTGATATCAAGAAATCCTACCAGTGGCTGGATAATGCAGGACTGACAGACAGCACAGAGGCACTAATCATGGCAGCACAAGAACAGGCCATAAGCACAAGAGCCATAGAGGCCAGGATCTACCAGAGTAGATCAGACCCAAGATGCAGACTGTGCAAAGAAGCCCCTGAAACAGTCCAGCACATAGTAGCAGGGTGTAAGATGCTAGCTGGATCAGCATACATGGAGAGGCACAACCAAGTGGCTGGGATAGTATACAGGAACATCTGCAACAAGTATGGAATAGAAGTACCCAAGTCCCAATGGGCCATACCACAGAAGGTGGCTGAGAACAACAGGGCCAAGGTTCTGTGGGACTTCAGCTTCCAGACTGACAAACAGATCCTGGCTAACCAACAGGACATAGTGGTGGTGGACAAAGAGCAGAAGAGGGTGGTGGTGATAGATGTGGCGATCCCAGCTGACGCCAACATCAGGAAGAAGGAACATGAGAAACTTGAGAAGTATCAAGGGTTGAAAGAGCAGCTGGAACGGATGTGGAAGGTCAAGGGTTGCGTGGTCCCCGTGGTAGTGGGGGCACTTGGGGCAGTAACCCCCAAACTGGGAGAGTGGCTCCAGCAAATCCCAGGAACAACATCTGAAGCCTCAGTCCAGAAGAGCGCAGTCCTAGGAACATCGAAGATACTGCGCAGAACCCTCAAACTCCCAGGCCTCTGGTAGAGGACCCGATCTTGAGGATGACATGGATACCACCCCCCCGCCGGGGGTGAGAAGGAGATTTTTTATATTGCTGGGGGGCGGCACAGTGGTGTAGTGGCTAGCGCTGTCGCCTCACAGCAAGAAGGTCTGGGTTCGAGCCCCGTGGCCGGCGAGGGCCTTTCTGTGTGGAGTTTGCATGTTCTCCCCGTGTCCGCGTGGGTTTCCTCCGGGTGCTCCGGTTTCCACCACAGTCCAAAGACATGCAGGTTAGGTTAACTGGTGACTCTAAATTGACCGTAGGTGTGAATGGTTGTCTGTGTCTATGTGTCAGCCCTGTGATGACCTAGCGACTTGTCCAGGGTGAACCCCGCCTTTCGCCCATAGTCAGCTGGGATAGGCTCCAGCTCGCCTGTGACCCTGTAGAACAGGATAAAGCGGCTAGAGATAATGAGATGAGATGAGATATTGCTGGGGGAGACAGAAAAAGTCAATCCCTGAGTAACTATTATGAACCTTGGAGAAAAAACTAAAATCTTTCCCCTTTGGATTCTGAGCTCTCCATGGGTCTATAAATCCTAATCCAGAGAACAGATTATTCAAAGTCTGTGTTTTTATATTCTGTAGCCCTTTTTCTGGTGGCGTCTTGTCCAACTTCCCATTTTGTACAGCATTAAAACCTCCTCCAATTATTAGTAAACCCCTTGAGTTATCTGCAATGATGTTAGCATTTTCCCTGAAGAAGCCTGAATCATATTCATTTGGGGCATATACATTCAAGATGGATATCTCTATGCCTCCAACTGTCCCAATCATCATGACATATCTTCCAGATTTATCCTGCACTACTTTCTTGGTGCAAAAACAGGTGAATTTTCAGCTTCGTGGGGAAAGGTAACTGTGCTTTTATATTCTTCTCTTTAAGCTGTTTTATCATGTCTCTTACTTGTTTACGCTTCCTCTGTATATCTGTTGTATAGTCCTGGCCGAAGAATATCTTTTGTCCTTCATGTGTCACCCCTCCTCTGTGTTTCCGTGCCTCTTGGATGACTGTTTCTTTGACTCTGTAGTCGAGGAACCTGACGATAATGGATCTCGGTGGGCCTGAATCTTTCGGTTTCATGGTCAATGAGCGATGCGCCCTCACTATGTTCAGGTTCAGTTCTTCTGGTAGGGCCAGTGAGGTTTGAATAAGGTTGGTTATGAAGCTGACCATATGGTCCTTTTCCTCGCCCTCCTTCACCCCATAAATTCGGAGGTTATTCCAGCTTGCTCTGGATTCTAGGGGCCGGTTTCACTAAGTTAGACTATGACTTTAACTTAGACAGCGGGTATAGTCGGGCTTAGCATAGACATCTAACAAATACTGTTGCACAAAGCAGTTAAGACTCTGACTATCTTAAGTCGTACTATGCTGCAAAGGATTGTGGGTAGTTTAAGACTCTTTTCAAAACAAAAAAATGGCGGACAGTGGTCATTCAGCGCTGTTTAGCCACTCAGAAAATCTGGCTATATTAGAGGAATTTAATTCCTACAAAGACGTTTTATTAGGCAAATTCAGCGAAGAATGTAGCAATAAGAAAAAACATGAAGTGTGGGAAAAAATAACGTCGTCTGTGAATAGCGTTAATCCATCTGTGAAAAGAGATGTTGCTGCCATGCAGAAGCAAAAAAAGAAATTTTCAAACATAAAAACACCCCCACTGGAGGAGGGGGTTTGAAGAAACTAAAAGTAACCACCGAAATGGTCATCAACATTTATGGCGACGAGTCACCCTTATTCTGGGGAGTGAAAGGAGGAAAGGAGAGCGGAGTAACCGGCTTCGCCAGACCCAGCAGCAACTCCCTTAGCAACGTTGCTAGCAACGTTGAAGCTGAGGCTCCTTCACCTTCGGAGTTGTCATCACCCAGTACCTGCACGGATGTGACACTACACGAAGAGCCTACCGATCAGGAGGAAATTACAGGTAGAGTCTTGTTTAAGTTATAAACGTTGTCAAGTGGGGTTTTATTGTCATTTCAGCATAAACAGTAGGGGAGATTATGTTCCCACAGCACTGAGCTAAGCTACAGTTACCTTGCGATGGTGAAATAGCTATTCCATTCGGTTGATACCAAGGTCTGTTACTAAACGATGGAACATAGGTTTGACCCATAGACTATACAGTCGTTGGTTTGACCAACATAGATTTAAATTCTGCTACAGTAGGTAGTACACGTAAAGAAAGACGTTTGGAACAAGCTGACCTAAATACTATGTTGTGGTGTGACTACAGTTTCTAATAATGAAAACCTTGGTCTGATTTTTTTTTTTAAGTTTCCTTGATCCCTGAACCGGTTGTGGAGGACTCCCAGACATCTGCCACCACCACCACCAGGGCCATGGTGCTTGACAAGCAATACAACAACCTTCATCTGGAGGAGAAAAAACTCCTTCTGGAGATTGAGGTCTTGCAGCTCCAAAAGGAAAGACTGCAACTTAAATTGAAGAGACTCGTGCAGATGGAGGAGTGTAGTAGTAATGTGTGTGTGTGTGTGTGTGTGTGTGTGTGTGTGTGTGAGAGAGAGAGAGAGAGAGTGATGAGTGATGATGTAATTATATGCATAAATGAATTGATTTATATTATTTATATATATTTATATTATTTCTCGTCTCGTCTTCTTCCGCTTATCCGGGACTGGGTCGCGGAGGCAGCAGTCTAAGCATGGAAGCCCAAACTTCCCTTTCCCCAGACACCTCGGCCAGCTCCTCGGGAAGAACACCGAGGCGTTCCCAGGCCAGCCGAGAGACATAGTCCCTCCAGCGTGTCCTGGGTCTTCCCCGGGGCCTCTTCCCGGGGGAACATGCCTGGAACACCTCCCCAGGGAGGCGTCCAGGAGGCATCCGAAAAAGATGCCCGAGCCACCTCAGCTGATTCCTCTCGATGTGGAGGAGCAGTGGCTCTACTCCGAGCTCCTCCCGAGTGACTGTGCTTCTCACCCTATCTCTAAGGGAGCGCCCAGCCACCCTGCGAAGGAAACTCATTTCCGCCGCTTGTATCCGCGATCTTGTTCTTTCGGTCATTACCCAAAGCTCATGACCATAGGTTAGAGTCGGAACATAGATCGACCGGTAAATTGAGAGTTTTGCCTTTTGGCTCAGCTCCTTCTTCACCATGACGGACCGGTAAAGCGACCACATCACTGCGGAGGCTGCACCGATCCGCCTGTCGATCTCACGCTCCATCCTTCCCTCACTCGTGAACAAGATCCCGAGATACTTAAACTCCTCCACTTGAGGCAGGACTTCTCCACCAACCTGGAGAGGGCAAGCCACCCTTTTCCGGTCGAGAACCATGGCCTCGGACTTGGAGGTGCTGATTCTCATCCTAGCCGCTTCACACTCGACTGCAAACCGCCCCAGTGCATGCTGAAGGTCCTGGTTTGAAGAAGCCAACAGGACATCATCCGCAAAAAGCAGAGATGAAATCCTGTGGTTCCCAAACAGGATTCCTTCCGGCCCCTGGCTGCGCCTAGAAATTCTGTCCATAAAAATTATGAACAGAACCGGTGACAAAGGGCAGCCCTGCCGGAGTCCAACATGCACTGGGAACAGGTCTGACTTACTGCCGACAATGCGAACCAGACTCCTGCTCCGTTCGTACAGGGACCGGACAGCCCTTAGCAAAGAGCCCCGAACCCCATACTCCCGAACCACCCCCCACAGAATACCATGGGGGACACGGTCGAATGCCTTCTCCAGATCCACAAAGCACATGTGGACTGGTTGGGCAAACTCCCATGAACCTTCGAGCACCCTATGAAGGGTATAGAGCTGGTCCAGTGTTCCACGACCAGGACGAAAACCGCATTGTTCCTCCTGGATCCGAGGTTCAACTATTGGTTGAATTCTCCTCTCCAGTACCCTGGAGTAAACCTTCCCTGGGAAGCTGAGAAATGTGATTCCCCTATAATTGGAGCACACTCTCCGGTCCCCTTTCTTAAAAAGAGGGACCACCACCCCAGTCTGCCACTCCAGAGGCACTGTCTCCGACCGCCACGCGATGTTGCAGAGGCATGTCAACCAAGACAGCCCCACAACATCCAGAGACTTGAGATACTCAGGGCGGATCTCATCCACCCCCGGTGCCTTGCCACCGAGGAGCTTGCAAACCACCTCAGTGACTTTGGCTTGGGTAATGGACGAGTCCACCTCTGAGTCATCAGCCTCAGTCTCCTCAGTGGAAGACATGATGGTGGGATTGAGGAGATCCTCAAAGTATTCCTTCCACCACCCGACAATGTCCCCAGTCGAGGTCAACAGCTCCCCACCCGCACTGTAAACAGTGTTGGCAGAGTACTGCTTCCCCCTCCTGAGGCGCCGGACGGTTTGCCAGAATTTCTTCGAGGCCGACCGATAGTCCTTCTCCATGGCCTCCCCGAACTCCTCCCAGTTCCAAGTTTTTGCCTCCGCAACTGCCCGAGCTGCAGCACGCCTAGCCTGCCGATACCAGTCAGCTGCCTCAGGAGTCCCGGAGGTCAACATGGCCCAATAGGACTCCTTCTTCAGCTTGACGGCATCCCTTACTTCCGGTGTCCACCACCGGGTTTGGGGATTGCCGCCACGACAGGCACCGGAGACCTTGCGGCCACAGCTCCGAACAGCTGCGTCCACAAAGGAGGTAGAGAACATGGTCCACTCAGACTCAATGTCCCCCGCCTCCCTCGGAAGCTGGGAAAAGCTCTCCCGGAGGTGGGAGTTAAAGACCTCCCCAACAGAGTGCTCGGCCAGACGTTCCCAGCAGACCCTCACCATACGTTTGGGCCTGCCCAGCTTCCTCCTCCGCCAGCGGATCCAACTCACCACCAAGTGGTGATCAGTTGACAGCTCAGCCCCTCTCTTCACCCAAGTGTCCAAGACATAGGGCCGGAGATCAGATGAAACGACTACAAAGTCGATCATCGACCTCCGACCTAAGGTGTCCTGGTGCCACGTGCACTTATGGACACCCCTATGCTCGAACATGGTGTTCGTTATGGACAAACCGTGACTAGCACAGAAGTCCAATAACAAAACACCACTTGGGTTCAGATCGGGGAGGCCGTTCCTTCCAACCACGCCCCTCCAGGTGTCACTGTTGTCGCCCACATGAGCATTGAAGTCCCCCAGTAGCACAATGGAGTCCCCAGTCTGAGCACCCCTCAGTACCTCTCCCAGGGACTCCAAGAAGGCCGGATACTCTATACTGCTATTTGGCCCATAGGCACAAACAACAGCAAGAGCCCTCTCCCCAATCCGAAGGCGCAGAGAGGCGACCCTCTCGTTCACTGGGGTAAACTCCAACACATGGCGGCTGAGCTGGGGAGCTATAAGCAAGCCCACACCAGCCCGCCGCCGCTCACCACGGGCGACTCCAGAGAAGTGGAAAGTCCAGCCCCTCTCGAGGAGCTGGGTTCCAGAGCCCAAGCTGTGCGTGGAGGTGAGCCCGACTATCTCTAGCCGGTACCTCTCAACCTCCCGCACAAGCTCAGGCTCTTTCCCCCCCAGCGAAGTGACATTCCATGTCCCAACAGCCAGCCGCTGTGTCTGGGGATCAGGTCGTCGAGGCCCCTGCCTTCGACTGCCACCCAATCCACACTGCACCAATCCCCTACTGCTACCTCTGTGGGTGGTGAACCCACAGGAGGTCGGGCCCACGTCACCTCTTCGGGCTGAGCCCGGCCGGGCCCCATGGGCAAAGGCCTGGCCACCAAGCGCTGGCATATGAGCCCCAACCCCGGGCCTGGCTCCAGGGTGGGGCCCCGGCTGCGTCATACCGGGCGACATCACGGTCCTTGATTTTTTCTCCATAGGGGTTTTTGGTGAACTGCTCTTGGTCTGGCCTGTCACCTAGGACCTGTCTGCCTTGGGAAACCCTGACAGGGGCATAATGCCCCCGACAACATAGCTCCTAGGATCATTCAAGCACACAAACCCCTCCACCACAATAAGGTGGCAGTTCTAGGAGGGGATTTATATTATTTATAAGTAATAAAATGAATAAGCTGGCATTACACTGTTTGTTCTTTATTGAATACTTTATGGTTAGATTATAATAGCCTAAATTTGTGTATTACATACTTGCAATGTACTTCACTGCCTTAACATTTCTTTTGACAATCTAAACCGAGAAATTACTTCATCACTGTTGTAAATCTCCAGTGGGTTACTTCGGTCCCTGAAAACTCTTTCCCATCTAAAACCTCTCTCCATCAATTCAGCAAACCACACATTTTGCGCCATCTTTCCCTTGTTTCTATTTTTCTTGCTATTTCAGTTATTACCATGGTGATATAGCCCTTAGACCCATATTAGACTGGGGGGAGGGTGTCTTACTTTTTAAGCCTAAAATTAGACTTAAAAAATTAGTCTTAACTTTTGTGAAACTGTCTTACTTGCATTAGACTGGTCTATAAAGAAACTTAAGACCAATCTTAACCCATAGACCAGTCTAAACTACTTTAGTGAAACCGGCTGTAGGTCCTCACATTTAGCTGAGAGGTTAGTGTCTCGTTGTAATAGGTAGCGAAGGGCTCTCTCATGTCATTGTGCTTTATCGTCTGTGTCGCTCAATCTCTGCTCAACTTCTGTCATACGCCGCTCAAGTTTTGACGTTCTTTCAGCAGTTTCACTCAGAGCGGATTCCACTCTAACTAATGATTCTCTGGTTTCTTTAGAGGCCTCTGCATGCTCTCTTCTTAACGTATGTAGCTCTTCTAGTACGCCCGCCATGTTGTCTTCTTTACTGAGTTCTGTATCGTTTTGGTTTTGCTTGCCGCTTTTACTTTCTCCAGTTGCTTTTCTGCTTCCTTTCGAAGAGCAGACATCATGTTTACTTGTTGTGAGTAGTATAAATTATACGTATTGTAAATGAATAAATTTTGGCTAGGTTTTTTTAAGTTCTCCTCAGGAGCTAAAAGATCAGGCTGTTGCTCCCATCACGACGTCACCGGAAGTCCAGAATGGGTTTACTTAATAATGATCTATGCTGGAAGTGTGGGGAAAAAAGTGGCACTTATATCCATGTATTATGGGAATGTTCTAAGATCCTCCCCTTAAAGGAACAGTCCACCGTACTTCCATAATGAAATATGCTCTTATCTGAATTGAGACGAGCTGCTCCGTACCTGTCCGAGCTTTGCGCGACCTCCCAGTCAGTCAGACGCAGTCAGACATGCTGTCACTCCTGTTAGCAATGTAGCTAGGCTCAGTATGGCCAGTGGTATTTTTTGGGGCTGTAGTTAGATGCGACCAAACTCTTCCGCGTTTTTCCTGTTTACATAGGTTTATATGACCAGTGATATGAAACAAGTTCAGTTACACAAATTGAAACGTAGCGATTTTCTATGCCATGGAAAGTCCGCACTATAATGACAGGCGTACTAACACCTTCTGTGCGCTTCGGCAGCGCATTGATATCTGAGCTCCGTATCAATGCGCTGCCGAAGCGTGCAGAAGGTGTTAGTACGCCTGTCATTATAGTGCGGACTTTCCATAGCATAGAAAATCGCTACGTTTCAATTTGTGTAACTGAACTTGTTTCATGTCACTGGTCATATAAACCTATGTAAACAGGAAAAACGCGGAAGAGTTTGGTCGCATCTAACTACAGCCCCAAAAAATACCGTTGGCCATACTGAGCCTAGCTACATTGCTAACAGGAGTGACAGCGCGTCTGACTGACTGGGAGGTTGCGCAAAGCTCGGACAGGTACGGAGCAGCTCGTCTCAATTCAGATAAGAGCATATTTCATTATGGAAGTACGGTGGACTGTTCCTTTAAGGGAAAATGTTATAGATTATATGAGCAAATGGTTAAATTGTGAACTTCCCAGGTCACCAAGATTATGTCTCCTTGGAGACAGAACTATGGTACCCCAGTTAAACAAATATATTTTTAGAATATTAAAAACTGGCATGTGCACAGACTATTCTGAGGTGTTGGAGGGAGCCTCAAGCTCCTACACTGAATATGTGGAAAACCCAGATGATGGGGACTGTGGCGTGCGAGATGATGTTGGGGAGATTAAACTGTGAAAATGATATGATGAAAGAAAAATGGAATAGTTTTGGTGGACAGATGTGTTGAGTCGCCTACCCTGCCTACTTACTTACCTGCCTGTCTTGTTTTTATTTCATTTATTTATTATTATTATTAGATTAGATAGAACTTTATTGATCCCTTTGGACGGGTTCCCTCAGGGAAATTAAAATTCCAGCAGCACCATTACAGGATAAACAGAGAATAGAAATAGAGAAAAACTTCTAGATAAATTAAATTAGGTATTTGCATATACAAATATAAAAAAAGAATAAGAATAAGATATGGGGACAAGGGGAAAAAACGTTTGTCTGTTTGTATTTTTGTTTGCAATAATGAAAATATAATAAAAACTTTGAATTATTAAAAAAAAACTTTTCAGTGAATAACATACACACACGTTGGAGAACACAGCTCAGTCTTACTGGCCATCTGCAAAACACACAGAAACACACATTAATAGACAGCCAGTAATTAGACACAGGCGTAACTCATCACGTTACCTGCTGGTTCAACCCAGCTCCTTGCCGTTCACAGCTGACACTTGACCACATCCTTGCTGTTACAGAAGTGTTAAACATTGGTCAAATAACCCAGATTCAACCCTGGTCTTTGGTATGAAAGAGGCAAAAGTAACACCCTCATGAATGCCAGGACCCAAGGTTTCCCAGCAGAACAGCGCATCACACCATCTCCATAGGCTTGCCTTCTACCCATAGAGCATCCTCTTCCCCAGGTAAACGGTGGTGGACAGGGGTCAGCATGGGCACTCTGACTGGTCTGCAGCTACGCAGCCCCATACACAGCAAGCTGTGATGCACTGTGTGTTCTGACATCTTTCTATCAGAGCCAGCATGAACTTTTTCAGGAACGCTACAGTAGCTCTTCTGTGGGATCAGACCTGACAGGCTAGCCTTCATTCCCTACACGAATCAGTGAACCTTGAGCACCCATGACCCTGTTGCCAGTTCACCAGTTGTCCTTCCTTTAACCACTTTTGGTACATACTAACAGGTACTAACCACCGCATACCAGGAACACCTCACAAACCAGCTGATTTGGAGATGCTCTGACCCAGTCATCTAGCCATCACAATTTGGCCCTCATAAAAAAGTGGCACAGATCCTTACACTTGCCCATTTTTCCTGTTTCCATCACATCAACTTTGAGAACTAACTGTTCACTTGCTGTCTAATAGACCACACCCCTTAAGAGGTGCCATTGTAATGAGATAATCAACATTATTCACTTCACCTCTCAGTGGGTTCCATGTTATGGCTGATCAGTGTATAACAAAGTATTCCTTCATACGGTTAGTGATTAGTCTGAATAATCAATCATGTAGCTTATTTAAAAATTACAGACATGGATTTTACACTTGTTAAGAGATTGTAGTTCTCTGTAAGTAAACCCACTATATCAGGGGTTTTCAAAGTGTGGGAGAGTCAGCCCCCCCTCGGAGAGCAAATAAACAACAGCGCCCCCCCCCCCCCCCCCCTTACAATTTTTGTTGTTGCTATACTTAATGTTCCATTTGTATTTTTAAAAAAATGGTTGTTGTACACATTTTTATTTTTTTATTTTTCACATTTTAAACATCTGTGCTTTTTAAAACATCTTGTTTTACACATTTTAAACATCTCATAGCATCATTAGCTAGCACCTCTTGGCAGACAACACACTGTGGCAGTGGAGCATCTTCAGATCCAGTCCATGAAAATCCAAACTTTAAATAATCGTGGTCATACTTCCTTCTTTTTTCAGTCCCCCCAGGATTCCGCGGGCCTTTTTTGTGATTGTTGCGGGCTAAAATGTCTGATGTTGCGGGGGGGTTTCCAAAAAAATTGCGATGAAAGTTGCGGTGTTTAGGTTTTTGTTGCGATTACATTGCGGGAGGAAGTGAAAGTTGCGAGAAATTGTTGCGATTTTCTCTTTTTGTGATTAAAATTGAGTGATATGTTAAATATTAAGTTATTACTAAAAAACTATTGATTAAAAAACAAAGACACTGAGAAATGGTCCAATAAACAACTTTACCAATCTAAAAGATTACGAGGACTACAAAAATGCAGAAAAATAGGCTTTACTTATCCAAATGCACCTGTTGGTTCAAAAGTTAAAGTGCATAGAACCTCACAGAACAACATGAAGTTACCTTAAAATATAATATAAATGCCTCAGCTTTCATGCAAGAAAAAAACTTTTAATACTAGTCCTGTGTGCAGGCAGTCTCTCCTGAAGACTAAATTAAACAATAATTATAAACTAATAAAATAAATGGCTCAGGCTTCATAGAAGAAAAAAAACAATTTGAACAGAATCTCAAAGTATGATGCTAAAGCTGCCTAAACAATGGAAAATAAAATACCATTTTGGCAAAAATGTTGGCATCCATTAATTTCTTGTATTAAGTAAAAAAAAATAAAGTGCACACAGTCCTTCACTGTAAACATAACACACTTTCAGTAACAGAATTTAAGCCTACAGAAACACTGACTCGCACATCATGCAATGTTGCCAGATAATGCTGACGTTTTCCAGTCCAAAATATGTTCAAAACTCACCAAAATGCACTTAAAACCAATCTGGCAACACTGAGCGCATGCTGCTTCTCTTGAACGTAAACACGGAAGTAAGGCGGAAGGTAGTTTGTCGACGTCACCTCAAGACGACACCAACGATTGGTCAAATTTGCGGGAAAGTTGCGGTGATTGGATATAATTGCAACACCGCCCTGAATTCGCGGGGATTGGTTGAATTTGTGCTGAAGTTGCAAATCGCAACATCCTGGATGCTCTGTTTTTTTGCTTGGCCCAGACTCTGTCTCCTTACTCACTCACTACGTTTACATGCACATAGGGAGAATCAAATTTCTGCCGTTGCTCGACTGAAATCGAAGTTCAAAATGCCATGTATACACCTTAATTCGGCTGAAATTTAACCGAACACCATTTCTCGGAATCGAGCTACACGACCTAGTTTATGCGATTTCTGCCGAGCTACTTTGTGCATGTATACCCTATCGAGCTAGTTGTCGAGCTACTTCCGGAAGTGACGAGACCACAAGCGGGAAACACAACAGCAGCCTCGGTCGGCATGACAACGAATCATGACAACGGCATGAATCTTTTCTTTTTGTGGCATTGTTTGCACTGTTAAAATTTAGCTCACTTACTGTATCACCAAATACATCTGTACAGCTGTTGCATAGCTGTGAATTGTGTACATAAACAAGTCATTGTATTTGTGTGTATATATATATATAATGTCCAACATCTGAAGAATGTCAATAAAAACAAAACAATTGAACTTTTTGTGTGTTTATTAAGACATAAGTTAAATTGTAAGCAAAATATATATATATATATTTTTTGTAAGCAAAAAATGGACTTTAGAAAAATATTATTGTGCAAAATAAGTTGTCTTACAAAACAGTGGTCTGCGCCGGACAGTTTGTAGCCATAGTCTGTTAGAGCAAGCCTAACAGCTTGAACACGGAACTGCTAGTGTTGCCAGATTGGGGTTTTAAGTGCATTTTAGCGGATTTGAACATGTTTTGGGTTGGAAAACGTCAGCAGTATCTGGCAACACTATAGCTCTTCTTCATGACGACAACCGGAAGTGTACCAGCACGATGGGGCGTGTAGCGCCACGTGTGGCTCGGGTGCACAATGCACCTTGCACAATAGCCCGATTTCACTTGTGCATGTAGGATTGGATTTCTCTGGCACCCCTGCTGGGACCCTTTGCTCGATTACCAACAGCAGCTCGGTTTGGACGTGCATGTAAACGTACATGCATGTCCAAACCGAGCTGAAACTTTTTAAATAGCTGCCGGATCATAATTACAGTAAACTAGTAAATACAGTTGTAAGCTCAAAACCGTGATGTTTATGAGTCCCATTGACATTTGTTTGAGCATTACATCTGGGATTCGGTGTGATCACTTGACTCGTGGAAATAGTCCAGGAAACGAAAATAAAGTATAATGGTGATTTATTAGTTACAATCGATTATACAAAAAAAAATAAAGAAAGAAACTTAAACTATTCAAACGGTTCCAGGTTCCTTAATTCTAGCAATGTCCATTAATTGTTCTTTTTCCTTTCCATGCACGCCATACCACGGTCTATGATGGTATGCGCATCACCGAAAACCTTCCCCCTGGCGTCAGGATGACACACTATATACCTTCTGGCATATCACCCCTTTGACCTATAGAGGGCTCACACACTCACTCACATATACTCACACATACTCAAAACATGAACTTATATTAGATATAGAAATACTAAATCAGTTCTTAATGTAACAAAATAAAGTTGCAAATTATATGTAGAGTCAACAAAGCATAAACAGAAATTCCTCCTATGGCTCCTACACACCGGCCCCTAATTGTGTGCAGAAGCAACAATTATCAAACAAACATTTTAAAGGAGCCATTTAATGTCTTTGTTAACTTAAAACTTGTAATCATAACTTAAAAGATACTCATCCTTCTGCACTCTCCAGTAGCAGACAGAGTTTAGTCACTGGTCTTTCATATACACCAGTCTTTGTCTTGATCTTCACTGTTCTCACAAGCCCTTTTGAGTCTGGCAGAACATCTTCAATTCTTCCAAGAACCCAGGATCCACGAGGGGCTATGTTGTCCACCACCATCACGATGTCTCCAACTTGGAATCCCCTTCTCAATCTTGTCCACTTCTGTCTTTCCTGTAGCAAGGGTAAGTATTCCTTTGTCCATCTTCTCCAAAACAGATCGGCAAGATATTGAACTTGCTTCCAGCGGCATCTGACATACATGTCTGACTGTTCGAACAGCCCAGGAGGAAAAGAAGGATGGCCTTTGAGGAGCAAGAGGTGATTAGGTGTTAGTGCTTCCAAGTCACACTCATCTTCAGAGACTGTGCTGATGGGGCGGCTATTTAGAATTGCTTCCACTTCACAGAACAGTGTTTGTAAACTTTCGTCATCAAGTGTTTGTTCTTGAACTATTGAGAGGAGAATCTGTCTCACCATCCGGATGAGTCTCTCCCATACTCCACCATGGTGTGAGGCTGCAGGTGGATTGAAGGACCACTGGATGTCTTTCTGGAGCATTGCATTGTGGATCTTCTCAGAGTTTCAGGCTGAGATGGCATTTTGTAGCTCTTTCTTGGCTCCTACAAGATTGGTTCCATTATCAGAGCGGATGTGTGTCACCTGACTTCTCCTGCTGATGAACCGTCGTAGGGCGTTGACGCAGGAGTCTGTATCCAATGCATGCGCCATCTCTAGATGCACAGCTCTGCTTGACATGAAGGTGAATATGACACCATAGAGTTTGATGAGACTTCTTCCTCTTCTAGTTTCAAAAGGGCCAAAGTAGTCAACACCAACATTGCTGAAAGGTGGAAGATCAGCTTCAAGTCTTTCTTTTGGCAGGTCAGCCATCTTCTGTTCACCTCTCTTCCCTCTCACACGCCTGCAGGTTACACATTTTGACAGGACTTTGCGAGTAGCTGAGTTGGCATTCACTATCCAATATCTTTTTCTGAGCTGAGAGAGCACATGATTTCTTCCAGCATGTCCAAGTTGCTCATGGATGTGTCGAAGAATAAGAGTGGAGACAAGAAGGTCTTTGGGAAGTATCATTGGACGCTTGGCCTCATCAGGCATCGCTGCCCTCTTCAGTCTTCCTCCTACCCTCAAAACTCCATCTTTCAGCACAGGGTCCAGCTTGTAGATGGTGCTCTTTTGGCTCAGACCATTGTTGGAAGCAGGTTTTTGCAGCCTTGCAATTTCCTCTGGGTACCTCTGGTGTTGACAGAACACAATAATGGACTTCTCTGCCCTCCACAGGTCATCCAAGGAAATGCACTGTCCACCCAGTCTCTTCTTAAAAGCCTTCTTCTCATCATCCAGGGTCTTATTTTGGTTCCGTGTCTGGGGGGAGACAACATGCTGCAACTGTTTTTTTCGTTTCATTTTGAATATAAGGAAATCTTTCAGCTTCAGATACCACACCACAGCTCTCTTCAACTTGTTCCAGCTTGAATAATGTTGCAGCAGCTGCCATGTGGGACTGTCACACTGCTGTATTACAGCACTGCATATGGCTGAACTCTTCACCTCAACGTCATCTTCAGAAAGTGACGGTGACCGCAAAGGATCCTGTGGCCACTCACTCTCTGACATCCATAGGAAGTCTGGTCCGTTGAGCCATTCACTGCTTTTCACAAAGGTGTCCGCCTTCACTCCTCTGCTTGCAACATCAGCTGGATTCAGTTTTGTTCCAATATATCTCCATTGTGAGACATCTGTATTTTCTTTAACAACAGCAATCCTATTGGCCACAAATGTGCGAAATCTTGTATGTTCATTTCCAATGTATTTCAGCACTGACTGGCTGTCTGTCCAGAATGTTGAGCTGTTGAGCTTCATCTCCAGTTCTCTTCTAAGCATCATGTCCACTCTCACTGCCAAGACGGCCGCCACCAGCTCCATGCGGGGTATGGTCATCTGCTTCAATGGCGCCACCCTGGCCTTGCCAAGCATAAAGGCGACATGCACAGTGTGTGTTCCTGAATGAAGACGCAGGTAGCTCACTGTTCCATAGCCTTGTTCACTTGCGTCTGAGAAGTGATGAAGTTCAGCCTCCACAGATGCTCCAACTTCACTTGGCTTCACACAGCGCACCACACTGAAGTCTTTCAGCTCCTCCAGACCGGCCACCCATCTTCTCCATCTCTCTGCAGAAGCATGAGGTATTGGATGGTCCCAGCTGCACTTCTGTCTGCAAAGATCCTGCAGGAGCAACTTGGCAGGTAGAGTTAGAGGAGACAAGAAACCAAGTGGGTCATATATGGAACTGACCATTGATAGAATGTTTCTCCGTGTGGGTGCTTTGTCTGGGATAGAGATGTTAAATGTGAACATGTCACTTTCCACACACCATAACAGGCCTAATGCTCTTTCTAATGGCAGTTTATCTCTGTCTAAATCCAGCTCTTTCATTTCAGTGGCTCTATCTTCTTTTGGGATATGTGCAAGTACAGTGCGGCTGTTACTCACCCATTTGGTCAGGTGAAATCCTCCCTTGTGGCAGACACAGGTAAGGTCTCTCATCAGCTCCACTGCTTGCGCTTCTGATTCAACAGACTTCAAACAGTCATCAACATAAAAGTTTGTTTCAATTGTGCTCACCACCTCTGGACTGCAAGTGCCTCTGTTGTCTTTAGCCGTCTGTCTCAGTGCAAAATTTGCACAGCTTGGAGAGGACACTGCACTAAAGATATGCACAGTCATGCAGTATTCAATAGGGAGCAGAGATACGTCACCTTTAGGCCACCACAGAAAACGTAAGAAGTCAACATCACCTCTGGACACTCTGACTTGGTGAAACATTGACTTAATGTCAGCCATCAAGGCTATTGGGTGTTGTCTGAATCTTGTGAGCACACCAATGAGCGTGCTCGTCAGATCTGGGCCTTGAAGGAGTGCAGCATTGACAGATGTTCCATGGAAAAGTCCATCCCTGACAGGCGAGTACTGGAGAGAACCGGAGGAAGAGAACCGCCCACTTCTTCTCTGTTAAACACATCACTATCATGTGCAGTAAAACCAGAGATGTCGGAGAGCCAGGACTCGTGAGGGTCTCTGGCCCTTGGCAGCCCGTTACTTTCTGCTTTACAGTAAAACGAGGAATATCGGGTGCTGCTGAGCAGCTCGTCTCCGAAATCACTCATCTGTGTCAGGTTCCCACTGCAGTCTCTCACCAAGTGGCCTGAGTAGAGCGCTGGAAAAGACAGACAGATTCCAGGGATATTTGAGATTGACGCAAGAGAAGGATGGTGTTGAATGAGACACATGGGAATGACTGAAAGGGACAAACAGGCGTGTCCAAATAGGGAAAGTGGGTGTGTCCAAGGAAGACATTTTGGTGTGACTAGAAAGGAGCTGGGTGTGTCCAAGTGGGACAGACTGGTGTGTCTAAGACTGGCAGCCAACGACTTCCTTCCTCCTATTTACAAACTTCCTTATATGGACTCAAAAAGACACACCTACCGTACATACCTATATATTGCCACCAAAACATGTCGTGTAGGTCACTGCTTATTAACGTGAATGTAATGCCCCTAAACCACACTATTTTTCTTTATACAAAGCAACAGTCATTATGTTGATTGACCATGTGTTTTTGAGCCATAGCTGATCCAAAAGGCCATAAATTAATGGAAAATCAAGAAGATCAGCCGATTTTCACGAAATCTGCCGAGACTGAACCGCAAGATCCTGAAGGGCTGCGTGGCATCACGTGTAACAAAGATCCAGATATTAATTTCGTTCCCGTGTGCAGCAGTGGTTAGAGCAGTCTTGATATGGAATCACGTTTTGGAGAGAATTCTGATAGTGATTGGGATTCTTATATGTCAGATGAAGGAGCAGATGATTATCAAGGATATTCTGGAGCAAATGGTTATCTTTTCGGAGCCCCCAAGATCAGAACCTGCCAGTTCATGACAGTCCCGCTCAGCGCCGATAGCGCACCATCAGCCAGAGAGAATTGGGGAAACAGATTGATTTGTGGATTTTTATTCTAAGCTGGCTGCTGCAATATAGGAAAAATACTTACATGTACCTCAATAAATGCAGAAATATAACCTCTAAAACGTACACTTATGCAGTGTAATTACTAAAAGAAAATATGAAGTGGGCGATAATGGGGGAATCGATGAACTGTCCAAACGTCAGATCAAATGTCATTTATGAAATCAACGGGTTTCTTTTTTGCTCCAATAATTCCCATGTAGTCGTTCTGGTGCTGATGAACACTTGATGAATCAGATTTATTATTAGTAGGCGACACGAAATCTACCCGCTTCGTTTTTGCAAACCTCACTGTCGCTTTAGATTAGTGTCATTTCTCGGAAATTTGTGAACTGAATGTTCTGTTGTATATGGATTTGAACATCCAAACACAACACAGCGCTTTCACATCGTTATTTTTGTAAGATTACAACAATATCCAATTTCAGTGAGTAAACAAACATGGAGTCAGATGAACCAAAATGACCCAGATAACCGCGGTTCCACACGTGACGTCATGCGAGATTAGCCCTGCGGCAAGGCTGCCTTTTCCGGGATCCGGAAGCCGCGATTTACCGATAGTTTTGTGCTTGATAATAAAATAAATAATTTATATTATTTTTTTCCCTCTGCTTTATTCATTTTGGTTGTTACTAATGACATATATTCATTTTAAAGCATTACAATAAGGCAGGGGTTCCCAAAGTGTGGTGCGCGCGAGCTGCCACTAGGGGGTGCGCAAGATAAAAAATGTAATGGCGATTTTTAACTCTTCTTCTACGCCGTAATGGTTCTGCAGTAGTTTTTTTTTTTTGTTGGAAGTTTCAAAGGTTTACAGAGCATTAAGGCAAATGTATGTCTTTTTTACAGAACCTTGTAGGAACATAGCACACATAGTACACATATCAAGAAATTATAAAACATAAGAGGAAAAAAATTAATAACATGATAAAGAAAGAAAGAAAGAAAGAAAGAAAGAAAGAAAGGAAAAAAAGACACTCGAAAGAAAGTAATGGAGGGGGGTACATTATAACAAATTGAAGCTGTCTATTATTGATATAAGTTCGTTACTCCTCTTAGTTTTTAAATATTTGACGGATTTACTGTACAAACATAACTCGTTTTTAAAGGAAGGGAAAATGGGGATTGTCTTTATGCATTTGCATTTGTGAATATAATATTTTCCTAAACACGTCACCACATTTATTAAAAGCTCTATGTTTTTGTCTTCGTGTATACACCCATATTTGAGTAGATTCAAGTTTAAAAAAGGAACGGTAGGAATGTTTTCACAGAGCCAGTCACATACATCGTCCCAAAAGGTGTTACTGTATAAACATAAGAAAAATAAATGATCTGTAGTTTCAACATTTTCACAACAAAATATGCAATTCTTCAGCTCTATATTAAATCTGTAGTTAATAAGCTCCCCTGAGGGATATATGTCATTAAATATTTTAAAGTGGAGTTCCTTTGTCTTGGGAGGGATAGGTAGGTTTAAAGTGAGTGCGCGTAGTTTTTTGATAGTGTGTGAATCAATATTTTTAGGATTAAAGTTTTTATATTGGTGATAAGGAAAGAGATAAGAAGTGAACAATCCTCGGATTACTTGGTTAGGTATATCTTTCTTTATGAAGTCGTCCTCACCTACTCTTAAGGCACTAGGAAGGCTAGGGGCAGAAGTGAATTGTTTTGAGTTTTTGGCCATTAATAAAAAGGCAGGAGGGATACAGTTCATGAGCCTGTTGTATTGTTGTCGATCACATTGAAAGCCGTGTTTTAAACAGAAGTTATCAAATGATAAGACACTGCCATCCTCATCTAGCAGGTGCATTATCGACCACACGTCCCTCTCCATCCATTCGCTAAAATATATTGATTTGTTTTTGTGAAGAATATTTCTGCAGTTCCAGATAGGTGTGTTGTGTGGAGTGAAGTTGTGTTTGTACAGAAGGTTCCAGTAGAGGAGGACTTGAGAATGGAAAGAGGATAGTTTTAAGGGCAACTTCTTTGGGATGAAATCACAGTGCAAGAGAAAAAGAATACCACCAAGTTTTCTAAAGATTTCCCTAGGGACACAATACCAAAAACTGTTGTTGTTAACAAGGAATGATCTTAGCCACTTTATTTTTAATGTGCCGTTGATGCAATCAAAGTCAATTGCCTGCAGTCCACCATCTTCATAACTTTTTACCATGGATGCCTTTCTTAGATAGTGGACTTTCCTTCTCCAAATATAGTCAAAATTTAATTTATTTATGGTTTTAATTACTTTGTCAGAAAAGGATAGAGAACTAGCAGGGTAAATACATCTAGAAATACTTTCCATTTTGGTTATGTAGAGTCGACCTAATAGAGATAAGTCCCTATTTAACCACCTATCCAATCTAGATTTACATTCTTCTAATTTGCTCCATAAGTTAAGAGAATCACTTAGAGTTGCATCCTTTGTAATATGCACTCCTAGATATTTAACTGAGGATTTGATGGGAATGCCATAAACCGATGAGAGGAGGGAGTTGTGTATAGCTAGAAGTTCACATTTGTTAAGGTTTAAGTGTAAACCTGAAGCATTTGAAAATAATTTTATAGAGTCTATGGCTTTTGGGACTTGTTCAGGGTTTCTCAGGAATAAAGTGGTGTCGTCGGCTAGCTGGCTTATTTGAAGTTTAGTATTGAAAACATTAATGTGTTCAATTTCTGAGTTTTTAATTAGGATGGAAAGCATTTCTGCTGCAATTAGGAATAGATAAGGTGAGATGGGGCACCCTTGTTTTATACCTCTTCTGATAGTGAAACGGGGGGATGTACCTTTTGAAAGAGAAACAGAACTGTTAGTGTCATGGTAGATGCATCTGATTATGTTCCTGAAAAAATCTCCAAACCCACATCTTTTAAGAGCCTGAAAAATGAAAGAGTGTTCGACTGTGTCAAATGCTTTATAGAAATCAAGGAAGAGAATAAAACCATCATCCTGTAGGTAGTTGTTATATTCTAGTAGGTCTAATACTAGACGTACATTGTTGTGTATTGATCTGCCTTTCATAAACCCCGATTGTGTTTCACTGATTATTTGGTGAAGACCATTTTTTAGTCTGTTCGAGAAGATGTGTGTTAATAATTTATAGTCGTTGTTAAGCAGAGTAATTGGTCGCCAGTTTTCAAGGTATTTTCCATCTTTACCAGGTTTGGGAATAAGTACTATTACACCTTGTTTCATGGTGTGTGGGAGTGACAAGTTAGCAATAACTTCATTCAGAGTATAAAACAAAATGTGTTTGATATCCTCCCAGAAGTGTTTGTAGAAGTTTGCTGTGAGGCCGTCTGAACCTGGTGAACGGTCTGGTATTAAACATTGCATAGCCTTTTCTAATTCTTCACGTGATAGAGGTGCATCGCAACTTAATTTGAAATCTTCTGAGATAAGTGGGATGTATTCTTTTATTTTGTCAAAAAAAGTGTCGGCTGCCTCTGGTGAAAAATTGCTTGAGTATAATGAGTTAAAGAAGGTGAAGACCTCTTTTGCTATAGTTTTGGGGTCAGAACATTCAGTGCCATTTATTAACAATGTTTCTAAATTGTTTTTTTCTTGTCATGCCCTTTCTAACCTGCAAAAATAAGCAGAGTTCCTCTCCCCTTCCTCTATCCATTTAGCTCTTGATCTGATATAAGCCCCTTTGGCTTTTTTGGTGTAGAAGTCATCAAGTTTAGTTTGCAAGTTAAGTAGTTTCCTTTTGTCAGAATCAGAGATAGTGGGTTTGTTGCAGCATAGATAAATTTCCCTTAACAGTTCGTTCTCCACTAGCTGAGTGGAGTGTTTTAGTTGTTTGCTGAATGATATAGAGAAGTTTCTTATCTTGAATTTGATATATTCCCATTTTGATGTAAAAGAAGAAAAGCTATCATCCTCAGAGATGTCTTTGATAATACTCCTTATCCCCGTGCAAAATACTTCAGAATTCAAAAGATCAGCATTGAATTTCCAGTAACCCCTGTTGCGTTTGGCAGTGTTGGAAGGTTTCAATAGTAAACTTATGAGACTATGGTCTGATAGAGGAGCAGCAGAGATTGAGCAATCACTAACAAGTTCTTTTAAGCAGTCAGAGATGAGCCAGAAATCAATTCTGGATCTGCTTGACCCGTCTGGCTTAAACCAAGAAAAGTCTTTTTGATCTTGATGTAAGATACGCCAAGGATCGATCAAATTGTGAAGGTTGCAGAAATTATACAGATGAGGATTATAATGGTGGTTAACAAATTTGGTGGGACAGCGATCTAACCATTCATTACATACCATGTTAAAGTCACCCCCCAGCAGTACATTGTCTGTTGGGTAAGTAAGTTTCAGTTCCTTAATAATATCATTGATATCAGAGAGTAGTTCCTTGTTTTGTGTTAAGTTGTTGTGACCATAGATGTTTCCCAAAATAATAAAGGAATGTTCGATAGACAAAACACAAAAGATCCAGTGTCCATCTGAGCCTTTTCTGGTGGTGAGAATTTTCCCAGGGAAGTTGTGCAGGAGGATAGCTGTACCAGCAGAGCGATTGGTACCATGTCCAAAAATTATTTTATCTCCCCATTGGTTGGACCAGAATTTTTCATCAGTCTTTATAGAGTGAGTCTCTTGTAGTAAAACAATGTGTGATTTCTTAGTTTTACAAAAAAGAAAGACAGCTTTTCTTTTGACACTGTCTCTTAGTCCCCTTGCATTAAAAGAAATTAACTTAAAATCTTCTTTGATAGAAAACATTAATTGGACGGAAAAAAAAGAACAGAACAGTACTAAAGAGAGAGAGTGAAACTCTGAACTTTGAAGAAAACTTCAGGGAGTAACAGGAATAAACCTCGCCTGTAGGTTCCTAGGCAAAAATGAACTGAACCCCTTACAAGTGGTCAATTTAAACATGTCCCTCTATACGTTACCAACTTCGGTGGCCTCAATGGCACTCCCGTTTATGTAGCCAATCGGACCTTTGTAGTAGGCTCGCTGACCAGCTTCTCTTGCTGCCTTGATCTTTGGCCACACAGCCTCTCTCGCCTCCTTGTCCTCCGGGAGAAGGTGTTCAGCGAACGCGATGCTGAGCTTCGAGCACACTGCAGAGCCTTTTGAGAGGCGCCACAGCTCATCCCTGAAGTGTCGCATTGTGAATTGTATGATGATGTGCCTGTTTTTGTTCTTCTGCTTTTGGCCCAAGCGGTGCACAGAGTCGATGACAAAGTTGATTTTTTCCTTCCATTTTGGAATGATCTGCATGATGATGTGGGACACCTGTTCACGAGTGTCTTCGTTGTCCTTTTCCTTTAGCCCGTGTAGTTTCAGATTCCAACGACGCTTATAACGCGCCAACTCCAAAACCCTCTCTCGGAGGTCGGCGTTTTCTTTTGCCAAATTTGTAATCTGTTTTTGAACAGCAACGTTTTCTGCTTTGCATATTTCGATTTCTTTAGCATTAAATTCAACACTTTTAGTTACTTCTGATATCATTGTGGTGTTTTCTTTCAGTTGCAAGTTCATTTCTTTTAGCATGGCATAGAGGTTGTTTACTGCAGCCAGTATGGTAGCATTGGATACCTCGGTTTCAGTATCAACTGTGGACTCACGTATTTTCATTTTCTTCACATCAACTGCAGGCTTGGTTGGTGTCTCGGGTAAAGGACGGGAGTTCTTCGTGGCTGCAGACTCCATGTCTTCCACAGGTGCAGTCACATTGCCGCAGTAGTCGTGCAGGGCTAGTGCTGAGGCACCTGCCGCCTCGGTCTTCTCAGACGTGATTTCCATGGTCAGAATGACAGCAAATAGGATAAAAGAGGAAAAAAATATGATGGGCTAAACCTTAAAGCTCAGTGGGTCTAATTTCCGTAACTAGAGGGACTTGTTTTGCTTAGGTTTGGGGCATGAATCACTCCGTGTTCGGAGTGAAGTGTGTACTTAGTTCGCCATCTTGCCGGACAATTCTGCAGTAGTTTGTGGCTTCATTAATAGACCCCTTCGCATGTTTGTAAACAAACCGACCGTTGCCAGGATGCGCGCGCAGCCTGGACTCAGAAACAATGGCGCTGCCCATAGACTGGCACTATGAGCTGTCAGATTATGCCAAACAATTGTCGTTACAAGATCGAGAATGCTACATAAATAAGTTAACTCTAACAAGTGGACATCGCCTACCGGATCCGTATTTAATTAAAGAGTGGACGGACGATGTTAGTAAGTTCCCTGGTATACAATGGCCAGATATATACTCGTACCTTACTGACAAGACTTCAGTGTACACCCACGAAAAACTTCGTGCCTACAAGTCTTTAGACGCATATGATTATGTTATGTGCGGGCATGTACAACTTGATTAACAATGGGACATTCATATTCATTTTGTTTTAATCAAATTATGCCAGTGATGTGATGGCAATGTGGCTTTAGCTACAACAGCAAATACCAACACTAAACAGCAATTTGCAGGAGGTAATGGCATGAAAGGAATGATAGTGTAAAGAGTGCAGCTAAGAGAAATCAGAGCTGCGTAAAAAGCGAGAGGCAGAGAGCAGAAATGAAACTGAACGGGGCGGGAGCTAGGTTAGAGCAGTCAGCGTAAGTTGGCATTTAGAGTGAGGGCACACAATTTTACCTTTCCATCCTTGCTTTAAAATTGTGATTTTCGGCATACACAAATAATGACGGCACAAAATCTGGACTGCTTGAGTCAAGCAAGACCTCTCCTACAAACAAAATTGCATGCAAAGCTAAGTTAACATGCTAACAATATTCATTACATTGTGTAACTATGATCCAGCTAATCAGACAAACGTTACCAAAGTATTTTGCTACATCAATAAACGAAGACTAGAAAGAATAAAAAAGAAAGATTTAATAAATAGCCTGATCTTACCTGTGATGAAGTGGGCGCTGCAAACCCGCGCATTTTTGATGGTGCTTTCATCCCAGTCTACACGTTTGATGGCTTGTAGTCATAGACGTCGGCGATTTTTTTGGAATGGGTGAGATCCTGCTGGAATTCTGTACATTTTAACCCCATCACTGCTACGATTCTGACACCCGGCAACACAACAACTAGGCATTTCTGAGTCTTTTTTGGGTCCAGGCTGCGCGCGCAATTTCCGCTTACGTATGAATGACGTTTACTGCGAAGGGGTCTATTCATTCATTCATTCGCGATGCTCAACTGGTTGAAATCGGCAAAACTAATTGCCGATCGGCAACTAAACATCGGCAAAGACTGGGAGATGTTGAGAAAGATTTGAGGCTGAGACTGTCTTCAATTACCCCAAACATCGGAGAGCTCTGTGCCAAGATGCAGGCCCATCCGTCACATTACTATTGGTATGTATTTGGCCAAATGGCTTTGATCTTGCTAAAAATATATACTGCTACTGAAAATAGGACCTATATAGCCTACTGACCCACCCACCGTCTGTCTGTCTGTCTGTCTGTCTGTCTCTCTCTCGCTGCAGACTGAGCCTTAGAGTGCCTTACAGACATGGAACCAGTAGTTCCTAGAAAGTGGCAGAATTTGAATAACAAAAATAAAGCTCACAGTAGAGGTAGAAAGCAGCCGCAAACACCTGTTAATCCTACAACCCTTGTTGTGGGTGATTTCACTGTTAAAAATATTGGAGGAGAGTCCATGGTTTTGTACTGTTTTCCTCACGCTTCCATCTCAGAGACTACAGACAACATTTCAAAAATGCTGTCAAATTACAAATCAATTAAACGCATTATTGTGCATGTTGGAGCAAATGATGTTTTCAGGGAACAGCTCACTGTGAGGAAATCTTTCAAAGACCTTTTTTCTGCCCTAAACGGACTTGGAATGCCTTTTTTTATCAGTGGTCCATTACCAGGATCTGTGATCGGCAACTACGGTTTTTCCCGAATGCTCAGTCTCAACACCTGGCTTGCAAAGACATGTTTTTCCTCTGGCATTAATTTTATTGACAACTTTAACCTTTTCTGGAAACGCAAAGCCTTTTTCAGCCCAAATAGCACAGAACTCAGCTGGATCGGTGCCAAAGTCTTGGCAGACCATTATCAACACTCTGTCCACCATTCCATGCCGACCTTGGGTACACTCTCTGATAAGCGCTCTGTAGCTGCACTGAAAGGAGCTAAAAACACTGATACGAACTCTGTTTGGGTACAAACTGAACCTCCCAGGGACATCAACAAAGGCTCAAAAACAGTACGGAAACACACTGTTGAGGTTCAAACTCAAGCAGTGAATCTGCAGGCAGAAAGAAGCGGGACTAACGCTCACGCTGATGGATTACAAACTGAAAAAATGATATACAACCTCAAACATACAGATGATTCACAACATTCCGGGAAATGTCCAATCTCAGTTCCCATTCTCAGTGGAGTCAAGCAAAACTCCTTGTCACCAACGAAGGCAACTAAGCCCCCAGCAACTACAGAGGATCATGCTGACTCATCTGCCCCCAATACAGTTCAGGAAAATGATCAGAGGGTGGATCTATCACCACACACATCCCCGTCACTTTCCAAGGCTAGCAACATGATATCTGAGCTAACGGGTAAGTTGGCAGAACTATCAGAAAGACAATCAGATAAACAAGCATCACCACAACCTCCTGAGACTGGCAATAGGCAATCACCAACAACAGCAGTGGATGTAACCCCAAGCCCCTCTGTATCTCCTTCACCCCCCAGACTGCGCTTTCCTGAGAAAATGGAGAGACTATTGTCTTTAAGCCGAGTGTCTTTGGCAAGCCCAAGAGGACACTCAAATCAAGTACCATACACAGAGCTGTCTCATGGTCAGGCCTTGTGTACCCCAAAATCTCTAATGATGTATCCAACTGCCACAGCACCCAAGAAACAGAGAGCACCACCTCCCCCTGTGATTACAGATAAGACTCAAGGACCATGTGCACAGCTACAGTTCACCGGTAGCAGTGAAGACCTTCATGTTGGAATGAACTGATATAATCTGGGTCCAGATGGTAGTTTTGAAAATAAGCTGGGACCCATGACGTACTTTTCTATTCCTGTGCTAACAAGAAGGAGAGGTGTTCTTATTCATCCTATCAATGGGGTAAACTCATCAAATCTCCTTCCAGTTCCAAAACAACCACAGAACGCTTCTGTGGAAATTATCCCCACATTCACTGTAAAACTAGCTCTTCAGAATGTAAGATCACTTAATAAGCCTTTTTTAATTAATGACTTCATCAGTACACACAAACTGGATTTTATGCTTCTTACTGAAACTTGGCTTGAACAATCAAGTAGCTCTATTACTCTTATTGAAGCAACTCCCCCACTCTTTGATTTCATGAGTGTTGGAAGAGCCAATAAACGGGGAGGAGGAATAGCAAATACACTGAACAAAAATATAAACGCAGCACCTAAAGATTTTATTTATTTTGTACATCCGATACTGATTTTTTTTTCTGCCCACATCAAATGATAGTATAGCATACCAGTAAACATTTTTTGAAAAAAAAAATGTCCCTCTACTCAAGTTCTGAGCAGTGCCCAGACTTGAGATAATCCATGATCCAGTCGGGTGTGACCATTGCAGACAAAAATTTCACTGAGTAATGCATGTCATGACCATCCTTTATGTGGGGCCAATAAAAGGCCACCCTAAAATGACAAAAATGTTCAAATGTCAAGATGCCACAGATGACCAGAATCAACCGGGAACGAGCCATTGGCATGCTGCAGGCTGGAATGTCCATCAGAGCTGTAGGGCGTCAATTGGGGGTGCATAATTCCACGATAGTCCGCCTCCGACGACGATTTCAGCAGCATGGCACCACAGACAACATGCCACATGCACGCAGGCCACGTGTCACCACTCCAGCACAAGACCGGCATATCCGTCTGACCCACCTGCGTGATCGGTGCCGGACTGCAACACGGACCGCAGATGAGACCATGGGGATACACAATCGCAGGGTCAGCAGTCAAACTGTGAGAAACTGACTCAGAGAAGCTGGCCTCCATGCACGTAGACCTCATCGAGGATTGGACCTGACTGCTGGGCGACGACGTTCTCGTCTGGACTGGGCTCGGGCACATAGAAAATAAAAATGAAAATGAATTTCTATCTGAACATTTGTATTTCATAAAATATGGACCGCTGCGTTTATATTTTTGTTCAGTGTATATACAAGGCATGTTTTCAGTACAAACAGACAACTCTTGGTGATTTTACATCTTTTGAATACCTAAGTGCAATCCTAAAATGTTCTTCTAACATATTAGTGTTGACTATTTACAGACCACCAAGACTTTCTGCACCACTGTTCCTAGAGGAGTTTGGGGAACTGTTGTCAAATATTTGTTTAGAGTTTGACAACCTTATTATTTCTGGGGATTTTAACTTCCATGTTGATAATCCAGATAACACGTATGCAAATTTATTTCTTACACTGATTGATGCCTTCAACCTAACACAACATGTACAAGGGCCAACACACTCCCATGGCCACACCCTCGACCTTGTCATCACTAAGGGTCTTAATGTATCTACTAGTGTCATGGACCTGGGTATATCTGATCATTTCTGTTTTCTTTGATGTTTCCATTTCCCCTCACTTTCAAAACAAGTCTGTGACTGTAAAAAAGAGGGTCATTACCAATGGCACAGCAGCTCTTTTTGAGCAGGCACTCTCAGAACTCCCATGTCAATCTTCAGATTGTGCAGATGATCTAATGGAAATTTTTAATTCAAGAATGAATCATATTATGGATGCTATTGCTCCTTTTAAAACCAAAAGAGTCATAGACAAAAGAAAAGCACCCTGGAAACTAAATCCAACAGTTAAAATGTTAAAGAGGGAATGTAGAAAGTCTGAAAGAAAATGGCGTAAATCTAAACTCCAGATTCATTATCAAATCGACAAAGGGATGTTATGTAAATACAACTTAGAAATTTCTAAAGCAAGACAGTCTTTTTTTGCTGACATTATTAATAGGAATATCAACAATGTCCGTGTGCTATTTTCTACAGTTGAAAAGCTAACAAACCCATCAAAACAAATGCCTTCTGAATTTCTCTCAGTTAATACATGCAACGACTTTGCATCTTTTTTCAAAGGAAAGATTGATAAAATACGTATGAATATAGCCACACAGGTGCAAACACTTCAAAATCTGGAACCACTGGATAACGAGAGAGGGGGTCGTAATACAATGTCAACATTTAGTTTAATTGATGTTGAGACTGAGAAAAACAGTACAAAGTCTCAGCTCCTCCACATCTGAACTGGACATTTTACCTACAGTCTTTTTCAAATCTGTTCTTCACCTAATATCAGACGAGGTACTTCAGATTATCAACACCTCCTTACGAACTGGCATGTTTCCCTCATCTCTGAAAAAAAGCAGTTGTAAAACCCCTACTGAAAAAAAATAACCTGGATGTCTCAGTACTCAACAACTACAGGCCCATATCCAATTTGCCATTCGTTGGTAAAATAATTGAAAAAATTGTTTTTAATCAATTAACTGCCTTCCTGACATTAAACGGATGTTTTGATAAGTTTCAGTCAGGTTTTCGTGCCAAGCATAGCACTGAAACGGCTCTTACTAAAGTCATGAATGACCTACGTCTTAATTCTGATGCTGGTAAAACATCAGTCTTGGTGCTTTTAGACTTAAGTGCTGCATTTGACACGGTAGATCATTCCATACTGTTACATCGACTGGAGCATTGGGTTGGATTTACTGGTATAGTAATCAACTGGTTAAAATCTTACCTACAACAAAGATTTTTTTATGTGGCCATTGGAGGCCACAGTTCATCACCCGTGTCCTTGAACTGTGGGGTTCCCCAGGGCTCAATCCTGGGACCATTACTATTCAACCTTTATATGCTCCCACTTGGACAAATTATTAAGAATAACTCAATAAACTTCCATAGCTATGCAGATGACACTCAGCTTTACTTAGCTATGTCACCTAATGACTATGCCCCTCTTGAGTCTCTTCAAAGATGCATTGACCAAATTAACAAATGGATGTCTCACAATTTTCTTCAGCTGAACGCAGATAAAACTGAAGCAATTATATTTGGCAAAAAGGAGGAAAGGCTTAGGATTGCCACTGTTCTTGAAACTAAGGGGCTTAAAGCAAAGGATACTGTCAAAAACCTTGGTGTCCTTATTGACAGCGAACTTAACTTCAACAGCCATATGAAAGTGGTAAAAAAGTCAGCATTCTCTCACCTAAAAAACATTTCTAAACTCAGGGGTCTCATGTCAAAACATGATCTAGAAAAACTTATTCATGCTTTCATCTCCAGTAGGGTTGATTACTGCAATAGCCTTTTCACAGGTCTTCCAAAAAAGACCATCAAAGAGCTTCAACTAATCCAAAATGCAGCAGCAAGGGTTCTTACAAGAACAAAAAGGGTCGTCCATATCACTCCAATCCTAAGGTCTCTGCACTGGCTCCCAGTGAGCTATAGAATTGACTTTAAAGCATTACTTCTTCTATTTAAAACATTAAATGGGATGGGACCCAGCTACCTACTGGATATGTTTCAATTATATGCACCAACTAGGTCTCTAAGATCACAAGAGAAAAACTTGCTAGTAATACCAGCTGTCAAAACGAAGTGTGGTGAAGCAGCCTTTAGTTGCTATGCTGCTAAGCTTTGGAACCAACTTCCAGATGATATTAAAAATGCTCCTACTGTTGTTAGTTTTAAATCCAGGCTCAAGACAAAGCTGTTTTCAGATGCTTTCACTTGATTAATTTTTACCTAAAGTGTAATTAATTTCCTTTAACATAATTTCTTTTAAAAAAAACCCTAGTCGTTTATTATTTTGGTTATCCTCGTGTAGAGGCACGGGACGTTTTTATTTTATTGGTAATCCTCGTGTATAGACACGGGACGATGTTTTTATTGGTAATCCTCGTGTATAAGCACGGGACGTTTTTATTTTATTGGTAATCCTCGTGTATAGGCATGGGACGATGTTTTTATTGGTAATCCTCGTGTATAAGCACGGGACGTTTTTATTTTATTGGTAATCCTCGTGTATAGGCATGGGACGATGTTTTTATTGGTAATCCTCGTGTATAAGCACGGGACGTTTTTATTTTGGTGATCCTCGTAGACTTTTGTTTACGGGATGTTTTTATTTTGGTGATCCTCGTAGATTTTGTTTACAGGATGTTTTTGGTGATCCTTGTGTAAAAGCACGGGAAGATTGGTTATCCTCATAATCTGTTTATGAGATGGTGATCCTCTTAATTTGTTTACGGGAAGAGCGCGCTTTTTTGAGTTAGGCCCCGGTCACACCGCCCGAACTTTGCTGGAGCGTTCCTTGAACGGTAGGGAGGGGGGACCGAATTTCGACAACGCTCGTCACCGCGCACAAAATGGGAAAAAAAATCAAAAACACGGGCGTTGGCTTAGCGGTGCACCGCTGAAGCCGGCGTTGCTTTAGCGTTGGTTTAGCGGTAGCGAGCATTGGTTTAGCGGTGACGCGAGCGTTGGTATAGCGGCGTTCTGCGCATGCGGGCTTTGGCTCGGTGGGGGTATAAAGTTGGTTTAGCACCAATCATAGCAAGTCTCTCAGCATCCATGGTGATACAGTTTTACTGTAACTTTGAGCAAATTCGATATAGATGAGGTCTGAACTCAACGGCAGCTCGATTCCAAATGAGCTCCTGGTCCATTTCTCCCCGTATTTATAGCCAAATTTTGGTCCCGCTCCGACACCTCTATACCAACGCCAAACCAAAGTTCATCACCGCCATGGATAGCTGCTTCAACACCCGACACCGTTCCAGCAACCCCGTGTCCGCTTGTAAAATGCTTACAACCGCTCCACCGAAGTTTGTGCAACGTTTAATCGCCGCCCGGACAACGCTGGCGAAGCAGCGGTGGTCCAGCGTTCAAGATTTCTGCGTTGGCCTAGCGGACCCAAGTGTCCACGAACTTGCGTCTAGTGGTGCCAAACTTTGACTGGGCGTTGGTGGAGCGGGGGTGAAGTTTGCCGGGGCGGAAAATTGCCCCCTTCTCACCGCTCGCAATATTTTGTGCAGCTCAAAACTTTCGGAGCGGTAGGAGGGCCCCTCGAGAAACATCAGCGGTGGCCGAGCGTATACGGCGTTGCTTTAACGGGGGCCAACTTTTGTTAAACGGTGGTGAACGGTTACGAGCGGTGATGAATTTTTTTCACCGCTCCAGGAACGCTCCAGCAAAGTTCAGGCGGTGTGACCGGGGCCTTAAACCCATAATATGACTGGGAGAACCTAACAACTTTATGTAATTTTTTTTTAAATTGAACTTTTATTTCATTTTATTATTTTATTTCTACTATTGTTTAATTCTTATTATTTTTCTTCCACATTTATTTTATGTAATTTTATTTTCTATTGTTTACTGTTTTGCTTTTACTTCTGTAAAGCACATTGAACTGCCACTGTGTATGAAATGTGCTATATAAATAAACTTGCCTTGCCTTGAGCCGCCAGCGCTGCACTTCACAATCAGATGGATCCTCTTCTTTATCTGTTCCTGATATGCTCCTTAATTGTTGTATCTCTTTAAAATGCATATGTTCATAATTATCATTGCTATTTTTACTGTTATTATATGTTAACTTTTTTGCAAATTAAATTCATTCTCAATTCATTTTCATAACCTTGTAATGACAGGGTTGTGTTGCTAGTGTTTTAAACACGGATGAAAATCATATATTTTCCCCATATCTGGCTGGTAGACTACATGCCTCGATGTGATCTCCCTTTGTAATGAATTTGCGCATTTACCGTGTTGCAACATTTTAAAACTGTTACATTTCAATCAAATTCTATCTAATTCAAATACGAGAGCGCATAATATGTTAATGTGATTCGATGTTCTCATTCGAGCACGATGTGCTGCCTTTGTAAGAAAGCTTTGGTGTTTTTTTTTTCCACTTTTGTGGTTTCCTGCAGGTGTGGCAAACGATGTTTATCATTTAGCACGATTAAAGATGCTTCCCTTATAAGAAAGTGTGTGTTTTTTTGAAACTGGGGAACTGGGGGTGCGTCAACCTGGTTGGAGTATTGAGGTATTTCACCTGACGTCACAGGGTCACGTGACGCCCCGGTGTCCGCCATTTTGAACGTCAAGCTACAAACTAACGCTGCAGACAGAGAGGGAGAACCAGCTTGAAAAAAAACATGTTACAGACACCTAGAATAGATTAATTTGTCAGTAAGCACTCTATAAATAACCATGGTGTTTGCTTGTTGTGCTGTGGGCTGCCACAACAGACAGGGACAGCGTGCAGGACGCTCCTTTTACCGGTTTCTAGTGATGGGAATTTCGGCTCTTTTTCGGGAGCCGGCTCTTTTGGCTCTTCTTACTATAAGGAGCCGGCTCTTTCGGCTCCCAAATGGCTCCTGAGATTTTATTTTTGATTTAATTGCTGCAATTAACTAGTTAATTAATTACATTATTATTTATATTTTATCAATAGGATGTTTTCCATTTTATTTTTTAGTTTTTGTAGCCATTGTAAAGCTTTGTAAAGTATAGCAGTGTAACAATGTTCTCGCTATAGAAATAAAACTTACCAATTAATAAATTATTTTCTCACAAACATAATGCAAAACTGTGTTATATTACCAATATAAAATACACAGCTGATTTTCCCCTCCTCAGGTGCCTCACAGACTCCTCTCCCCTGCGCTCCACAGCTTTAAGCATTACACCAATTTTCGTATTTTCACAGCTGTGAATGACATCAACCCCCCCAACCAAAAAAAGTAGGCGTACACCATGCTACTTTTTTTCCTTTGAATGGTAATAGACAACACAAAGACGCAATCGGACAGCAACTTTTTTTGTGAAAGTCTCTCTCTCTGAGGCACCTAAGGACAAAAAACTAATTCGGCTCCCCAACTCGGCTCCCACCGAAGAGCCGGCTCCCGTTGTTCACTTCAAAGAGCCGACTCTTTGAACCGGATCGTTCGCGACCGACACATCACTGCCGGTTTCCTACTGACCCAGACAAGAGGGCCAAATGGATTGCAGCTGTGAAGAGACAGGATTGGGAGCCAACAGAGTACTCCAGACTTTGCAGTGATCATTTCATTTCAGGTTAGTTTATCAGTTAACGCAATTTTGATAAAATATATAGCAAAAAGTAAATGGGTCAGTGTTTGTTAACCCATCTGAGCAGTGAAACAAGGCAGTGTTAATTTGTCTAGGGTTGCATGTAGCAGACATCAGACATAAAACGCAATAACAGAGGCTAGAAAGAAACGGGACACAGAAATAAATAAACAGGGCTCCATACCAAGGCTGGGTACAGTGTTTGTGATAAAAGACAGATCCAATTTAACACGAATCACAGCTTACTTTCTTGTTAAAATGTGCAAAGGTCTCCACCATCTCATACCGCCTTGCACTGAAGGACTTAAACGTGCCGTCCAAAATGGCTGCGTCACATGACTTGGTCACGTGGGTGAAATACCTCAATAGAAGGGGGTGCGCGGCCAAAAAAGTTTGGGAACCGCTGCAATAAGGCATTACATTCACTTTAACAGCTTTAACTCTTGTGGAATAGTAAAGAAAATCTCTTACAGTATTGGAATTTGGGCAAATCCTCATATTCAGCTTGGGGTGCGTGAGACTCGTACTCCTGAAGGATGCTGGCACATTTACTGTTTTCCTCCTGTTCTGCCAGATCAACTGCCTTATTCCCATCCTGAACACACACAATAACATTAAAGTATACAGTATACATAAATCTCTTACTTAAAATAAAGATAATTATATACCATATTCTTGATTATGTAACTGTAATAATATACCGCTTTGTTTATCAGTGAAATCCAATGTTACAGAAATATAGAACCTATTCTCGTCTTTTTTCTCCTTATATTGAACGCATTTTAAACATAAACATGTTTAATTGATAAGAACAAAAGATTGTACAATAAAAAAAAGAAAATATTTTAAAATATGCATGAATGGAACAAAATAAAAATTTCGATTATTTTTAGTGTTGAAACACAGGTTAGTGGTTCCCACAGTGGACATGCTCACCTGGTCTTTCAGACTCGGGTCTCCTCCGTTCTTCAGCAGGAGTTTGAGGTTCTGATAACAACCCCATAACGCAGCGATGTGTAACGGAGTCAGATCCTCACCAGACCTGAACACAGAAAAAACAGCTTGGGGAAATGTGTTCAAACAGAGCACATGCTGATGACAAAAAGCTTGTGATAAAGAGAACGGCGCAAAAATGACTTTATTCAACAATCTTCTGCAAAACAGGGGTTATAATGCACAAATTTTATTCCACTAACAAAACAAATACTACGCAAAGTTTCTTCCCTCAGGCTGTCTCTGTGATGAACAGCTAAAATACAGATTCATATATCAGTAATATCACTTGTAAAATATCTGAACACTTATACCGTCATTCTGTGCACACTGTATACTTTATATTTATTTAACTATTCCATACTTAACTTAACTGGATTACTTTGCACTATGCACCTATTTTTGTTGTTGTTGTTGTTTGCTTGTTTGTTTGATTTTGTGTCTACACTTTTTTATCTGTTTTGTACTATGAGAGCTAAGTGAACCGGAGTCAAATTCCTCGTGTGTGTCCACATACCTGGCAATTAAAGTGTTTCTGTTTCTGATTTAATCCGTACATCCGTGATATGTACAACCCCGATTCCAAAAAAGTTGGGACAAAGTACAAATTCTGTGGCCCCATGCATGAACCTGACAACCCACTTGTTCCAAAAATTTTAGTTGGGCATGTCTCTGAACAGTTCATATCAATATCTGCCTTCCCTGAAATTGACGAACCAATAATTAGTTCCACTTCTGTAATACAGGTAGCAGCACTATCTGCTGAGCATATAATCAAAATATTTTTCCATGCATGAACCTGACAACCAACAAAATCCAACATGGCAGCGCCCATGGGAAGACGTGCAAAGACAGCTGCGAGAAGGCTGTCCTTTCAGGAAGTTATTAGTGAAATCCTTAGAGGTATATATATATATATATATATATATATATATATATATATATATATATATATATATATATATCTGTGATCACAGAACAACCAAGCAGTACTAGAATTAAAATTTTTCAACATTTACATTGTGTGGGACGCATTAAATTTATCTGGACCGCTGTAGGCTGGCTTACTACGCCTATCACATTTGAAATGGGAATTATGTGTGTATTGCTGCTTATATTTTGTGCGGTCCTACAACAAAACATGTTAATATGCAATACTCAGGAAATAGTATAACTCAGTTAAGGGTACCTTTCGTTGAACCCTTTGAAACATTCCAAGTCTATACACTATCAAGTAGATTTATTTTGCAGGTTGTCTTTCATACGCTTGTGATGTGCCTCAGAAGACATAGTATATGGACCAGTGTGCAATGCCATTGGGGCCTATACCATATAAACTAGCTGTGGAAGGCTTAAAACTAGATGATTTCACAAGTTTCGTCATTATTCAGTTGCTTCATTTGAAACCATGTTGTTGTTGTTTGCAGTTAATAAAGTATTACTTTGTAACCAAGTAGTAATGCTACTTTTTTAATGTTTTACCGTGAATGAACCTGACAACCTGAGGGTTGTCAGGTTCATGCACCAGATTCTTCATTGGGGATATTCACCTCATATGCATATATCTGTATTTTTCTTAGCTGTTTAAAATATTCACCAGTGCAATTTTCAGACTAACTGGAGACATGTTAATGAAACCCTTACAAACCTCAAATCTATGTCTGGTTGACTGATATCAAATTTACGGATTATTATATTCAGATTCAATTTTCTCATTTTTAAAAATATGTGGGTTATCAGGTTCATGCATGGGGCCACAGAATTGTAAATAAAAATGGAATGCAATAATTTACAAATCTCAAACTGATATTGTATTCACAATAGAACATAGACAACATATCAAATGTCGAAAGTGAGACATTTTGAAATTTCATGCCAAATATTGGCACATTTGAAATTTCATGTCAGCAACACATCTCAAAAACGTTGGGACAGGGGCAATAAGAGGCTGGAAAAGTTAAAGGTACAAAAAAGGAACAGCTGGAGGACCAAATTGCAACTCATTAGGTCAATTGGCAATAGGCCATTAACATGACTGGGTATAAAAAGAGCATCTTGGAGTGGCAGCGGCTCTCAGAAGTAAAGATGGGAAGAGGATCACCAATCCCCCTAATTCTGTGCCGGCAAATAGTGGAGCAATATCAGAAAGGAGTTCGACAGTGTAAAATTGCAAAGAGTTTGAACATATTGTAGGTACAGTGCACCGTCCCTTTAAGAAACTACATTTCCCATCAGCCCACTTCCGCGTTGACCTGCGTCACGCCGGGGCGGGATCACCAACATCACGTCCTCCATGAAGGCATAAATAACGGAACAAACTTCCGCTCTTCCTCTTTCCGTCTCGGGACCAGCGGTCTGCAGACACAAAGAGGCTGCTCGCTCACGCGAGCAAACCAGAAAAAGACCTCTTTCTTGCAAGATCCATGATTTAGCGCGATTTCTTTCTTACCCTTGGCCAAGGTAGACTCCAGAGTCGCGCGATTTTAAACTCAGCTCGAGTTACAACCGGTTTATTCGTATTAGAAGTGACGTCACGACTGCCGCCCAAGCAGTTTAAGTCAAAGTTATAGGAAAGCGTCTGGACCCTTTCTTTTCCTTAACTGAAACGCTGTGCACATTGTTCTACAAAGATTTTCTTCCCACGAGCTACGAAGCGTCGGACCAAGAATTCTTTGTTTCTACAGAAGTCTCTACGGGCTCCTGTGAACTCAGCGTCTCCAGTAATTCCCTGTGCTTCACGGAGATCTCCACAACGGTGAAAACTCCAAAGTCTCGGGACATCATCTCATAATCTCGTGTAGAAGCGAAATACGGAAGTAAGACTTGGCATTTTTGGGCATAATTAAAGCTAGTCTTAGGAATTTGCTTTTATTGAAGTAGTGTGAATTTAAACTCAGGTTTATTTGTTACACTGTTAGACACACAGCGTGTCCAATTGAATTGATCTGTTTTGTTTTAATCTCTCAATTGTTTTAATAGATAGGCTGTGCATGCTTCTTTATCCCTTACTAACATTTTGATTTCATTATTACATGTATCTTGATCGCATCAAGATTTCAGTGGATCTAGTACTGTTATAAGCTAGTGAAATTAGCCTACGGCTAATTCTTTTGTCCCATTAGCCTCCAGGGCTAAGGGTATTGTCTCAAGGGAACACGTGGCGGTCCTCCCCCCACACTCACATACACACCTTTTGTCTTAACTCCATGAGGTAGGATCCTTGGGCCTTAGCTAGCCACATATGGCTAATTCTTTGTCTAATTAGCAACCAAAGCTAGCTCACCAGGCCTCACAAACACCTTAGCTAAACACACGGCTAATTCTTTTGTTCCATTAGCCTCCAGGGCTAATTGTATTGTCTCAAGGGACACCACGTGGAGTTAGCTACACAGAGCTAATCTTTTGTCTCTAACACGTGGCGGTCCTCCCCCCACACACACAAACACACCTTAGCTAGCATTCCTTTGTCTTAGCTTAGCCACACGAGGCTAATCTAGGCCTAACCATGTGGTCAACTCCTCCCCCACAAACACACGTGGAGTTAGCTACACAGAGCTAATCTTTTGTCTCTAACACATGGCGGTCCTCCCCCCCCACACAAACACAACTTAGCTAGCATTCCTTTACCTTAGCTAGCAACCCACACTAGCCTTTCTTTTGCTAGGCCATAGGGCCTTTCACACACACAGGCCACACACACAAGCACACATTAGCAACACGTGCTAATTCTTTGTTTTACTTAGATAACATTCCTTTGTCTTAGCTAGCAACCAAGCTAGGCCTCACCAGGCCTGACACACACAAACACATCTTAATTAGCACACAAAGCTAATCTTTTGTTCTCACACACCCACACACATACACGCTCATCAAGTATATCTCACTGTTTGTATATATATTTCAACTGCCATTATCCATTTTTATCTTTGTTATAATAAATTCATTTATTATTGAAACTATGTGTATTTATTTGTGTTCCAATATTTCTGAAGTTGCCCAATCTCCAAAGAATTCTAAAAAAGGGTGCATATAAGTTATGTAATACAGTAAGTGCTCATCATAATTTGGAATATACCATAATTTAGCTGTTTGGTAATTTATTATTAAGCACCAAAATTAATGGTATGATTCACTTTAAATTATTCACTTTAAATGATTCACTTTAAACGATTCAATGAGACTGATTCAATGGTATGATTCAATTTAATTGATTCAAGTTAAATGATTCAATGGGATTGATTCAATTTAATTATTAACCTTCAGATTTAGTGAGATTGATCACTTAATAATTACCCAAATGCACCTACAATATCATCATCTACAGTGCATAATATCATCAAAAGATTCAGAGAATCTGGAAGAATCTCTGTGCGTAAGGGTCAAGGCCGGAAAACCATACTGGGTGCCCGTGATCTTCGGGCCCTTAGACAGCACTGCATCACATACAGGCATGCTTCTGTATTGGAAATCACAAAATGGGCTCAGGAATATTTCCAGAGAACATTATCTGTGAACACAATTCACCGTGCCATCCGCCGTTGCCAGCTAAAACTCTATAGTTCAAAGAAGAAGCCGTATCTAAACACGATCCGGAAGCGCAGACATCTTCTCTGGGCCAAGGCTCATTTAAAATGGACTGTGGCAAAGTGGAAAACTGTTCTGTGGTCAGACGAATCAAAATTTGAAGTTCTTTATGGAAATCAGGGACGCCGTGTCATTCGGACTAAAGAGGAGAAGGACGACCCAAGTTGTTATTGGCGCTCAGTTCAATAGCCTGCATCTCTGATGGTATGGGGTTGCATTAGTGCGTGTGGCATGGGCAGCTTACACATCTGGAAAGACACCATCAATGCTGAAAGGTATATCCAGGTTCTAGAGCAACATATGCTCCCATCCAGACGACGTCTCTTTCAGGGAAGACCTTGCATTTTCCAACATGACAATGCCAAACCACATACTGCATCAATTACTGCATCATGGCTGAGTAGAAGAAGGGTCCGGGTACTGAACTGGCCAGCCTGCAGTCCAGATCTTTCACCCATAGAAAACATTTGGCGCATCATAAAACGGAAGATACGACAAAAAAGACCTAAGACAGTTGAGCAACTAGAATCCTACATTAGACAAGAATGGGTTAACATTCCTATCCCTAAACTTGAGCAACTTGTCTCCTCAGTCCCCAGACGTTTACAGACTGTTGTAAAGAGAAAAGGGGATGTCTCACAGTGGGAAACATGGCCTTGTCCCAACTTTTTTGAGATGTGTTGTTGTCATGAAATTTAAAATCACCTAATTTTTCTCTTTAAATGATACATTTTCTCAGTTTAAACATTTGATATGTCATCTATGTTCTATTCTGAATAAAATATGGAATTTTGAAAATTCCACATCATTGCATTCCATTTTTATTTACAATTTGTACTTTGTCCCAACTTTTTTGGAATCGGGGTTGTATAACATTTACTCTGTATATTATAATAATGTAATAGTTTATTTCGCAAATCTGTACATGTAAGTGAAGAAAAAAGTTCAGATCTCAAACTCGCTGCTAAAAACAAGCCGAGAGAGAGAGGGAGACAGGGAGAGACAGAGAGAGAGAGGTACAGACTGAGAGAGAGGCAGAGACTGAGAGAGAGAAAGAGAGAGGCAGAGACTGAGACAGAGAGGCAGAGACTGAGACAGAGAGAGAGGCAAAGGCAGAGAGAGGGGGCAAAGTCAGAGAGAGGGGCAGAGAGAGGCAGAGACTGAGAGAGAGGCAGAGACAGAGAGAAAGAGAGAGAGAGAGAGAGAGAGGGGGCAAAGACAGAGGAAGAGAGAGAGGCAGAGACAGAGAGAGAGGCAGAGACAGAGAGAGAGAGGCAGAGAGAGACAGACAGAGGCAGAGACAGAGAGAGGCAGAGACAGAGAGAGGCAGAGGCAGAGGGAGACAGAGGCAGAGACTGAGAGAGAGAGGCAGAGACTGAGAGGGAGGCAGAGACAGAAAGAGAGAGGCAGAGTGAGAGAGACAGACAGAGGCAAAGACTGAGAGAGAGACAGAGAGAGGCAGAGACAGAGAGACAGAGGCAGAGAGAGACAGAGGCAGAGACTGAGACAGAGAGAGGCAGAGACTGAGACAGGGAGAGAGACAGAGGCAGAGACAGAGAGAGAGAGGCAGAGAGAGAGGGAGGCAGAGACAGAGAGAGAGGCAAAGTCAGAGAGAGAAGCAGAGACAGAGAGAGAGGCAGACAGAGGCAGAGAGAGAGACAGAGACTGAGAGGCAGAGACTGAGACAGAGAGAGAGGCAGAGACTGAGACAGAGAGAGAGGCAGAGACTGAGAGGCAGAGGCAGAGAGAGAGACAGACAGAGGCAGAGAGAGAGAGAGAGGCAGAGACTGAGACAGAGAGAGAGGCAGAGAAAGAGAGAGAGGCAGAGACTGAGACAGAGAGGGAGAAAGGCAGAGACTGAGACAGAGAGGCAGAGACTGAGACAGAGAGAGAAAGAGGCAGAGACTGAGACAGAGAGAGAGGGGCAAAGACAGAGCAAGAGAAGCAGAGAGGGAGAGGCAGACACTGAGACAGAGAGAGAGGGGCAAAGGCAGAGAGAGGGGGCAAAGACAGAGAGGCAGAGACAGAGAGAGGCAGAGACTGAGACAGAGAGAGAGGGGGCAAAGACAGAGAGAGAGGAAGAGAGAGAGGCAGAGACAGAGAGAGAGGCAAACACACACAGAGAGAGACAGAGACAGAGAGAGAGAGGCAAAGGCAGAGAGAGGGGCAGAGAGAGAGACAGAGAGACAGAGGCAGAGACAGACAGAGGCAGAGACTGAGAGAGAGGCAGAGACTGAGACTGAGACAGAGAGAGAGGGGGCAAAGACAGAGAGAGAGGAAGAGAGAGAGGCAGAGAGAGAGACAGACAGAGGCAGAGACTGAGGGAGAGACTGAGACAGAGAGAAAGAGGCAGAGACTGAGACAGAGAGAGAGGGGGCAAAGACAGAGAGAGAGGAAGAGAGAGAGGCAGAGACAGAGAGAGGGAGAGACTGAGACAGAGAGGGAGAGAGAGAGAGAGAGAGAGAGAGAGAGAGAGAGGCAGAGACTGAGACAGAGAGAGAGGGGCAAAGACAGAGAGAGAGAGAGAGAGAGCGCCAGAGAGAGAGACACAGGCAGAGACAGAGAGAGAGAGGCAGAGACTGAGAGGCAGAGACTGAGAGAGAGAGGCAAACACAGAGAGAGAGGCAAACACAGAGAGAGAGGCAGAGACTGAGAGAGAGGCAGAGACAGAGAGAGAGGCAAACACTGAGAGAGAGGCAAAGACAGAGAGAGAGGCAAAGACAGAGAGAGGCAGAGACAGAAAGAGAGAGAGAGGCAAAGACAGAGACAGAGGCAGAGACTGTGAAAGAGACAGAGAGGCAGAGACTGAGACAGAGAGAGAGGGGCAAAGACAGAGAGAGAGAGAGACAGAGAGAGAGAGAGAGACACAGGCAGAGACAGAGAGAGAGAGAGAGAGAGAGAGAGAGCCAGAGACTGAGAGAGAGAGCCAGAGAGAGACAGAGGCAAAGACAGAGAGAGAGAGGCAGAGAGAGAGGCAAAGACTGAGAGAGAGAGGCAGAGACAGAGAGGCAGAGACAGAGAGAGACAGAGACTGAGTGAGAGACAGAGAGAGACAGAGACTGAGTGAGAGACAGACAGAGGCAGAGACTGAGGGAGAAAGAGAGGCAGAGACAGAGAGAGAGGCGCAGAGACAGAGAGAGAGGCGCAGAGACAGAGAGAGAGGCGCAGAGACAGAGAGAGAGGCGCAGAGACAGAGAGAGAGGCGCAGAGACAGAGAGAGAGGCGCAGAGACAGAGAGAGAGGCGCAGAGACAGAGAGATAGGTGCAGAGACAGAGAGGGGCAGAGACTGAGGGAGAAAGAGAGGCAGAGACTGAGAGAGGCGGAGACTGAGAGAGGCAGAGACTGAGAGGCGCAGAGACAGAGAGAGAGGCGCAGAGACAGAGAGAGAGGCGCAGAGACAGAGAGAGAGAGAGAAAGAGGCAGAAACTGAGACAGAGAGAGAGGCAGAGACTGAGACAGAGAGAGAGGCAGAGACTGAGACAGAGAGAGAGAGGGGGCAAAAAGAGAGAGAGAGGCAGAGACAGAGAGAGGCAGACAGAGGCAGAGACAGAGAGAGAGAGGCAGAGATTGAGACAGAGAGAGGGGCAAAGACAGAGAAATAGAGGCAGAGAGAGACAGGCAGAGACTGAGAGAGAGGCAAACACAGAGAGAGAGACAGAGAGAGAGGCAGAGACTGAGAGCGAGAGGCAAAGACAGAGGCAAAGACAGAGAGAGAGGCAAAGACAGAGAGAGACAGGCAAAGACAGAGAGAGGCAGAGAGAGAGACAGACAGAGACAGAGGCAGAGAGAGGCAGAGAGAGAGGCAGAGACTGAGACAGAGAGAGGGGCAAAGACAGAGAGAGAGGCAAAGACAGAGAGAGGCAGAGGCAGAGACTGGAGAGAGAGAGAGAGAGAGAGAGAGAGAGGCAGAGAGAGAGAGAGGCAGAGAGAGAGGTAAAGACAGAGAGAGAGAGAGAGAGAGGCACAGAGAGAGAGAGAGAGAGAGACTGAGAGAGGCAGAGACTGAGACAGAGAGAGGGGGCAAAGACAGAGAGAGAGAGAGCCAGAGAGAGAGAGAGAGAGAGAGAGAGAGCAGAGAGAGAGGCAGAGACTGAGAGACAGGCAGAGACAGAGAGAGAGAAAGAGGCAAAGACAGAGAGAGAGAGGCAGAGAGAGACAGAGGCAGAGACTGAGAGACAGAGGCAGAGACAGAGAGAGAGGCAAAGACTGAGAGAGAAAAGCAGAGACAGACAGAGGCAGAGAGAGAGAGACAGACAGAGACTTAGAGAGAGGCAGAGACAGAGAGAGGGGCAGAGAGAGAGGCAGAGACTGAGACAGACAGAGAGGCAGAGACAGAGAGAGAGGCAGAGACTGAGAGAAAGAGGCAAATACCGAGAGAGAGAGAGAGAGAGAGAGAGGGGCAGAGATAGAGAGAGAGGCAGAGACTGAGAGACAGAGGCAGAGACTGAGAGAGAGGCAGAGACTGAGAGAGAGGCAGAGACTGAGAGACAGACAGAGAGAGAGGCAGAGACAGAGAGAGAGGCAGAGACAGAGAGAGAGAGAGAAAGGCAGTGACAGACAGAGAGAGAGAGAGGGGCAAAGGCAGAGAGAGAGAGACAGAGGCAGAGACTGAGAGAGAGAGGCAAACACAGAGACAGGCAGAGACAGAGAGAGAGACAAAGACAGAGACAGAGGCAGAGACAGAGAGACAGGCAGAGGCAGAGACAGAGAGAGAGAGGGGCAAAGGCAGAGAGAGAAACAGAGGCAGAGACTGAGAGAGACAGGCAGAGACTGAGAGAGAGAGGCAGAGACAGAGAGAGAGAGGCAGAGACTGAGAGAAAGAGACAGAGAGGCACAGACAGAGGCAGAGACTGAGAGAGAGAGAGAGAGAGAGAGGCAGAGATTGAGAGACAGAGGCAGAGACAGAGAGAGGCAGAGACTCAGAGAGCATTAGAGAGAGGCAGAGACTGAAAGAGAGAGAGGCAGAGACTGAGACAGAGAGAGAGAGAGGAGCAAAGGCAGAGAGACAGAGGCAAACACAGAGACAGGCAGAGACAAAGAGAGAGGCAAAGACTGAGAGGCAGACAGAAATTGAGAGATAGAGGCAGAGAGAGAGACAGAGACTGAGAGAGAGCCTTAGGGTTTTGCTGGGATTCGAACCTGGTTCGTTGGTGTGAAGATCCAGCAAACCCCCACTAGGCCACCAGGGGAATGACTCAAATGCAGAGGCGTGAGGCGGAAGTAGAAAAAGTAACAAAAGGTTTATTTATACTATGTACACTATATACAATCCAAGGCAAAACAAAAAAAATAAAAACAAAGAGTATAATTCAAAAAGAAAAAGGCAAAAATGCAAAAGCTCAGAAGATCCACAAAACACAGTACAAAGGAAACTGGAGATAAACATAACAGCACAAAGACTCCGTGACAAGAGGACTGAACTCAGGGGTATAAATACACAAACTAATTAAGGACACAGGTGAAGATAATTAGGACTAACAGGCAATTAACAAAAACACAAAACACAGGAACAGTGGCGGCCTCTAGAGGCCAAAATAAACAAGACACGAAAAGGAAATAACAGCGGCCTCTAGAGGCCAAAACAGTCCAAGTCCTAACAGGCAGAGACTGAGAGAGACAGAGGCAGAGACTGAGAGAGAGAGAGGCAGAGACAGAGAGAGAAGCAGAGACTGAGAGAGAGAGAGGCAAAGACAGAGAGAGAGAGGCAGAGAGAGAGGCAGAGAGAGAGAGAGGCAGAGAGAGAGAGAGGCAGAGACAGAGAGAGGCAGACACTGAAAGAGAGAGAGGCAGAGACAGAGAGAGAGAGGCAGAGACAGAAAGAGAGAGGCAGAGACAGAGAGGCAGAGACAGAGAGAGAGAGAGGCAGAGGCAGAGAGAGGCAGACACTGAAAGAGAGAGAGAGAGGCAGAGACTGAGAGAGAGAGGCAGAGACAGAGAGACAGAGGCAGAGACTGAGAGAGAAAGAGGCAGAGACTGAGAGAGAAAGAGGCAGAGACTGAGAGAGAGAGGCAAAGACAGAGAGAGAGGCAGAGACTGAGAGAGAGAGAGGCAAAGACAGAGAGAGGCAGAGAGGGAGAGAGAGAGGCAGAGAGAGGCAGAGACAGAGAGAGAGGGGCAACGACTGAGAGAGACAGGCAGAGGCAGAGACTGAGAGAGAGGCACAGACAGAGAGAGAGAGGCAGAGACTGAGAAAGAGGCAAACACAGAGACAAAGACAGAGAGAGATGCAGAGAGAGAGAGAGAGGCAGAGACTGAGAGAGAGGCACAGACAGAGAGAGAGAGGCAGAGACTGAGAGAAAGAGACAGAGAGGCAGAAATTGAGAGATAGAGGCAGAGAGAGAGACAGACAGAGAGAGCCTTAGAGAGGCAGAGACTGAGAGAGGCAGTGTTAGGGTTTTGCTGGGATTCGAACCTGGTTCGTTGGTGTGAAGATCCAGCAAACCCCCACTAGGCCACCAGGGGAATGACTCAAATGCAGAGGCGTGAGGCGGAAGTAGAAAAAGTAACAAAAGGTTTATTTATACTATGTACACTATATACAATCCAAGGCAAAACAAAAAAAATAAAAACAAAGAGTATAATTCAAAAAGAAAAAGGCAAAAATGCAAAAGCTCAGAAGATCCACAAAACACAGTACAAAGGAAACTGGAGATAAACATAACAGCACAAAGACTCCGTGACAAGAGGACTGAACTCAGGGGTATAAATACACAAACTAATTAAGGACACAGGTGAAGATAATTAGGACTAACAGGCAATTAACAAAAACACAAAACACAGGAACAGTGGCGGCCTCTAGAGGCCAAAATAAACAAGACACGAAAAGGAAATAACAGCGGCCTCTAGAGGCCAAAACAGTCCAAGTCCTAACAGGACCCCCCCCTCTAGGAGCGTCTCCTGACGTTCCCAGGGCGATCCGGATGGGCCGAATGGAAGTCCCGACACAGTTCTTTATCTAGGACATCCCGAGCAGGAACCCAGCAGCGCTCCTCAGGACCATAGCCCTCCCAGTCCACCAGATATTGCAACCCGCCGCGGACCCGGCGGGAGTCAAGCAGGCGATGCACAGTGAACACAGTCTGCCCCTGGAAGATGCGGGGGGGTGGGGGGTTCCTAGGGGCAGGGGCATACGTAGACGTCAGTACAGGCCGCAACAGGGAAACATGGAAAGTGGGGTTGATCCTCAGAGTCTGGGGCAACTGGAGCCGGTAGGAGACAGGGTTCACCCTGCGCACCACCTTGAAGGGGCCAATGTAGCGAGGAGCAAGCTTGCGGTTCTCCACCCACAGCGGAAGGTCCTTAGTGGACAGCCAAACCCGCTGCCCAGGGCAGAAAGTGTGTGCAGGTCTTCTGTGGCGGTTGGCCTGAGTCTGGTTGGTTCTGGAGGTCTGTATGAGGGTCTTCCTGACCTTGCTCCAGGTCTTGCGACACCGTCTCACATATTGGTTGACCGAGGGCACCCCCGCGTCCTCCTCCTGGTCCGGGAACAGAGGTGGCTGGAACCCGAATTGGCACTGGAATGGCGACAGCTTGGTGGCCGATGACTGCAGGGTGTTGTGGGCGTACTCTGCCCATGGCAGCCAGGTGCTCCATGATGTCGGGTTATCCATAGCCAGGCCTCGCAGGGTGGTTTCCAGGTCCTGGTTGAGCCTCTCCGTCTGACCATTGGACTGTGGGTGAAACCCAGAGGAGAGGCTGGCAGTGGCTCCGATGACCTTGCAGAACCCGTGCCACACTCGGGAGGAGAACTGGGGCCCTCGGTCTGAGACGATGTCCTGTGGAAGACCAAAGACTCGGAAGACATGATTAAATATAAGTTTCGCTGTTTCAAGAGCAGAGGGGAGTTCGCACAGAGGTATGAAGCGGCAGGCCTTGGAGAATCTGTCAACAATGACCAAAATGACCATGTTACCTTGTGACTCAGGGAGACCCGTGATGAAGTCGACTGCCACGTGGGACCAGGGACGCCGGGGAATGGTCAGAGGATGCAGGAGACCCTGGGGACGCTGTCATGGGTTCTTGGTTCTGGTGCAAACCTCACAGGACAGGACAAATGACCTTACTTCCTGCTCCATGTTAGGCCACCAGAAGCGTCTTTTCAGGAAGTCCAGGGTCCTCCGAGCTCCCGGGTGGGCGGTGAGAGGGGAAGAGTGACCCCACTGGAGAACCTTGGCCCGGGCTTGATGTGGGACGTACAAGAGGCCCGGTGGCCCCGTCCCAGGACCGGGGTCCTGGCGTTGGGCTCGTCGAACAGCCTCCTCAATACCCCAGCGGACAGGCGCCACAATCCGGGACACCGGGATAATAGGCCCGACTTCATTCTCCCTGTTAGTGGCAGAGAACAGCCTGGACAGTGCGTCAGGTTTGGTGTTCTTGGAGCCGGGACGGTACGAGAGGGTGAAGTCAAACCGACTGAAAAACAGGGCCCACCTAGCCTGTCGAGGGTTCAGTCTCTTGGCTTGCTGGAGGTACTCCAGGTTCTTGTGGTCAGTCCAAACCAGGAATGGATGTTGCGCTCCCTCCAGCCAGTGCCTCCACTCCTCAAGGGCCAGTTTGACCGCTAACAGTTCTCGATCCCCCACATCGTACCGGGACTCTGCAGGACTCAGGCGGTGGGAGAAGTAAGCGCAGGGGTGCAGCTTTCCTTCCGAACGTTGAGAGAGTACCGCGCCGACACCACTGTCCGAGGCGTCCACCTCCACGATGAATGGTTGGGAGGTGTCTGGGAGGACCAGAATGGGTGCCGTGCAGAAGCGGGCCTTGAGGTCTTTGAACGCCTTTTCTGCCTGAGGAGACCAGCCATAAGATCCACCTGTCCCTTTGGTGAGGTCTGACATGGGTGCTGCCACAGAACTGAAGTTCCTGATGAACTTGCGGTAGAAGTTAGCGAATCCTAAGAACCGCTGAACCTCCTTAACGGACTTGGGAGTAGGCCAGTCCCGGACGGCCAGGGTCTTGGCAGGGTCCATTTGGAGTTGGCCTGTCCGTACAATAAATCCCAGAAAGGAGACCTCGGGAACATGAAATTCGCATTTCTGGGCCTTGGCGAACAGATTGTTCTGTAGCAGCCTCTGGAGAACCTGGCGGACATGGTGGCGGTGCTCCTGCATGGTCTTGGAAAAGATAAGGATGTCATCGAGGTAGACAAAGATGTACAGGTTAATCATGTCCCTTAAGACGTCGTTGATTAGGGCCTGAAAAACAGCTGGTGCGTTGGTGAGTCCGAAGGGCATCATCTGGTATTCGTAGTGCCCAGACGGGGTGTTAAAGGCAGTCTTCCACTCGTCTCCCTGTCGGATACGGATGAGGTGGTATGCGTTCCGTAGGTCCAACTTGGTGAAGACGGTGGCGCCTTGGAGCAGGTCGAAAGCAGTGGACATCAGCGGAAGGGGATATCGGTTGCGCACAGTGATCTTGTTCAGGCCCCTGTAGTCAATACATGGTCGAAGCCCCCCATCCTTCTTGCCGACAAAGAAGAAGCCGGCACCAGCAGGTGAGGTGGAGGGTCGAATGAACCCAGAGACCAGGGCGTCTTTGAGGTATTCCTCCATAGCCTTGCGTTCTGGCTGAGAGAGGGAAAACAGTCTGCCACGAGGAGGGGTAGTCCCAGGGAGCAAGTCGATGGCACAGTCGTAGGCCCGGTGCGGAGGAAGAACGGCGGCCCTGCTCTTGCTGAATACTTCCTTGAGATCCCAGTACTCTGTGGGAACTTGAGATAACTCGGTGAGATCAGGGGGCTCGGCAGGAGACACAGGAGAGCTAGAGAGCAGACAAGAGGCATGGCATGCAGGGCCCCATTCCACAACCTGGCTTGTTACCCAGTCTATGCGAGGGTTGTGGCGAATAAGCCAAGGAAGGCCTAGAATAACTGGGAACTCAGGTGAAGGAATCAGGTGCAGGGATATTTCTTCCTTGTGACCTTGAGACTGGAGGAAGACTGGAGAAGTAACTTGGGTGACTCTTCCATCACCTAACGCTTGGCCATCGAGGGCAGACACAGACAGAGGGACTTCAAGAGGTGCAGTAGGTATATTGATGCTTTGGGCGAAGTGAATATCCATAAAGTTCCCAGCCGCCCCTGAGTCTATCAAAGCTTGACAAGAGTGGACAGACTCACCCCAGGAGATGGAGACCGGGATGTAGATTCCTTGACCAGGGAGTCCGGGAGAGAGGGTAGGCCCCGTCACAACCCTCCCTCGGCTGGACGGGGCGGTCCTTTTCCCAAGAGTTCGGGACATGATGCTCGGAAGTGACCAGGCTTGCCACAGTAGATGCAGCACTTGTCCCTCTCAGATGCGGAGAGGCGAGTACGACCCACTTGCATGGGTTCTGGACAGTCACTGAAGGAGGTAGATGGTCTCCAGGTAGAGGTAGGGAGGCTGGGGGGGCTCAAGGCTTGGTGGCGTTCTCTCATCCTGTTGTCCAGACGAATAGCATGTGAGATGAGGGTTTCGAGGTCACTTGGGCATCCAATAGAGGCCAGACCGTCCTTGATGGGGTCAGACAGACCATGGTGGAAGGCTGACACCAGGGCAGTCTCGTTCCATCCACTTACTGCTGCGAGTGTTCGGAACGAGATGGCGTAATCTGCGACGCTTCCTCCTTGCCGGATGGACATGAGCTTTCGGGCTGCGTCGGTACTGATGTCTGCCTGATCGAAGACCCGAAGCATCACTTCAGAAAACAGCTGGAAATCAAAGCACTCAGGTCCCTGTCTTTGCCAGATAGCAGTAGCCCAGGCTCGCGCCTTACCAGCTAATAAGGTGATCACAAAGGCAATCTTGCGGCGATCCGTAGTGTAGGTGGTAGGCTGAAGCTCAAAGGTGAGTTGACACTGGGTAAGGAACTCTCGGCACTCACTGTGCTTGCCGTCATACCTCTGTGGTGCAGGAAGGCTGGGTTCGCGAGGTGAAGAAGGCAGCATGGCAGGAGGCACTGGAGCAGGAGTGGGAGCTGGATCAGGAGCAGGAACTGGATCAGGAGATGCAGGCAGAGATGTCAGCTGTGCCAGGGTTTTCCCAATTTGCTGAAGCAGTTCCTCGTGGCGAGCAAGGGCCTCACGTTGGCTGGTGAGCGTACGTCCATGAGCGTCCATGGTCGCTCCGAAGCGTGTCAAAGCTGCCATAATTCCCTGAAGGTTGGCCGGGTAGACAGTTGAAGCAGCCTCTGCTGAGTCGGTCATGACGGAGTCTTTCTGTTAGGGTTTTGCTGGGATTCGAACCTGGTTCGTTGGTGTGAAGATCCAGCAAACCCCCACTAGGCCACCAGGGGAATGACTCAAATGCAGAGGCGTGAGGCGGAAGTAGAAAAAGTAACAAAAGGTTTATTTATACTATGTACACTATATACAATCCAAGGCAAAACAAAAAAAATAAAAACAAAGAGTATAATTCAAAAAGAAAAAGGCAAAAATGCAAAAGCTCAGAAGATCCACAAAACACAGTACAAAGGAAACTGGAGATAAACATAACAGCACAAAGACTCCGTGACAAGAGGACTGAACTCAGGGGTATAAATACACAAACTAATTAAGGACACAGGTGAAGATAATTAGGACTAACAGGCAATTAACAAAAACACAAAACACAGGAACAGTGGCGGCCTCTAGAGGCCAAAATAAACAAGACACGAAAAGGAAATAACAGCGGCCTCTAGAGGCCAAAACAGTCCAAGTCCTAACAGGCAGAGACTGAGAGAGACAGAGGCAGAGACTGAGAGAGAGAGAGGCAGAGACAGAGAGAGAAGCAGAGACTGAGAGAGAGAGAGGCAAAGACAGAGAGAGAGAGGCAGAGAGAGAGAGAGGCAGAGACAGAGAGAGGCAGACACTGAAAGAGAGAGAGGCAGAGACTGAGAGAGAGAGAGGCAGAGACAGAAAGAGAGAGGCAGAGACAGAGAGGCAGAGACAGAGAGAGAGAGGCAGAGAGAGGCAGACACTGAAAGAGAGAGAGAGGCAGAGACTGAGAGAGAGAGGCAGAGACTGAGAGAGACAGAGGCAGAGACTGAGAGAGAAAGAGGCAGAGACAGAGAGAAAGAGGCAGAGACTGAGAGAGAGAGGCAAAGACAGAGAGAGAGGCAGAGACTGAGAGAGAGAGAGGCAAAGACAGAGAGAGAGGCAGAGACAGAGAGACAGAGAGAGGCAGAGACTGAAAGAGAGAGAGGCAGAGACTGAGAGAGAGAGAGGCAGAGACAGAGAGACAGAGGCAGAGACTGAGAGAGAGAGGCAAAGACAGAGAGAGAGGCAGAGACTGAGACAGACAGAGAGAGAGACAGAGACAGAGAGAGAGGGGCAAAGACAGAGAGAGAGAGGCAGAGAGAGAGGCAGAGACTGAGAGAGAGAGGCAGAGACAGAGAGGCAGAGACAGAGAGAGACAGAGACTGAGTGAGAGACAGACAGAGGCAGAGACTGAGGGAGAAAGAGAGGCAGAGACTGAGAGAGAGAGGCAGAGACTGAGAGAGAGGTGCAGAGACAGAGAGAGAGGTGCGGAGACAGAGAGAGGCGCAGAGACAGAGAGAGAAGCACAGAGACAGAGAGAGAGGCGCAGAGACAGAGAGAGGAGCAGAGACAGAGAGAGAGAAAGAGGCAGAAACTGAGACAGAGAGAGAGGCAGAGACTGAGACAGAGAGAGAGAGGGGGCAAAAAGAGAGAGAGAGGCAGAGACTGAGAGAGAGGCAGAGAGAGGCAGAGACAGAGAGAGAGAGGTAGAGATTGAGACAGAGAGAGGAGCAAAGACAGAGAAATAGAGGCAGAGAGAGAGACAGGCAGAGACTGAGAGAGAGAGAGAGAGAGAGAGAGAGAGAGGCAAACACAGAGAGAGGCAGAGACTGAGAGCGAGAGGCAAAGACAGAGGCAAAGACAGAGATAGAGGCAAAGACAGAGAGAGAGGCAGAGACTGAGAGAGGCAGAGAGAGAGACAGACAGAGAGAGGCAGAGACTGAGACAGAGAGAGAGAGAGGCAGAGACAGAGAGAGGGGCAGAGACAGAGAGAGGCAGAGACAGAGAGAGAGACAGAGACAGAGAGAGAGAGAGGCAGAGACTGAGACAGAGAGAGAGGCAGAGACTGAGACAGAGAGAGAGAGGGGGCAAAAAGAGAGAGAGAGGCAGAGACTGAGAGAGAGGCAGACAGAGGTAGAGACAGAGAGAGAGGCAGAGACAGAGAGAGAGAGGCAGAGATTGAGACAGAGAGAGGGGCAAAGACAGAAATAGAGGCAGAGAGAGACAGGCAGAGACTGAGAGAGAGGCAGAGATAGAGAGAGAGGCAAACACAGAGAGAGAGGCAGAGACTGAGAGCGAGAGGCAAAGACAGAGAGAGGCAGAGAGAGAGACAGACAGAGGCAGAGACAGAGAGAGGCAGAGAGAGAGGCAGAGACTGAGACAGACAGAGAGAGAGGCAGAGACTGAGACAGACAGAGAGAGAGAGAGAGGGGCAAAGACAGAGAGAGAGAGGCAGAGACTGAGAGAGAGAGGCAAAGACAGAGAGAGGCAGAGACAGAGAGAGGCAGAGACTGGAGAGAGAGAGAGAGAGAGAGAGAGAGAGAGAGAGAGAGAGAGAGAGAGGCAGAGACTGAGAGAGAGGCAGAGAGAGAGGCAGAGACTGAGACAGACAGAGAGAGAGGTAAAGACAGAGAGAGAGAGAGAGAGAGAGAGAGAGAGAGGCACACAGAGAGAGAGAGACTGAGAGAGAGGCAGAGACAGACAGAGAGGCAAACAGAGAGAGAGAGAGGCAGAGACTGAGACAGAGAGAGAGGGGCAAAGACAGAGAGAGAGAGAGAGCCAGAGAGAGAGAGAGAGAGAGACAGAGGCAGAGAGAGAGGCAGAGACTGAGAGAGAGGCAAACACAGAGAGAGAGGCAGAGACTGAGAGCGAGAGGCAAAGACAGAGAGAGGCAGAGAGAGAGACAGACAGAGGCAGAGACAGAGAGAGGCAGAGAGAGAGGCAGAGACTGAGACAGACAGAGAGAGAGGCAGAGACTGAGACAGACAGAGAGAGAGAGAGAGGGGCAAAGACAGAGAGAGGCAGAGACAGAGAGAGAGGCAAAGACAGAGAGAGGCAGAGACAGAGAGAGGCAGAGACTGGAGAGAGAGAAAGAGAGAGAGAGAGAGAGAGAGGCAGAGACTGAGAGAGAGGCAGAGAGAGAGGCAGAGACTGAGACAGACAGAGAGAGAGGTAAAGACAGAGAGAGAGAGAGAGAGAGAGAGAGAGAGGCACACAGAGAGAGAGAGACTGAGAGAGAGGCAGAGACTGAGACAGAGAGAGAGGGGCAAAGACAGAGAGAGAGAGAGAGAGAGAGACAGAGAGAGAGAGAGACAGAGGCAGATAGAGAGGCAGAGACTGAGAGACAGGCAGAGACAGAGAGAGAGAAAGAGGCAAAGACAGAGAGAGAGGCAGAGAGAGACAGAGGCAGAGACTGAGAGACAGAGAGAGAGGCAAAGACTGAGAGAGAGAAGCAGAGACAGACAGGCAGAGAGAGAGAGAGAGACAGACAGAGACTTAGAGAGAGGCAGAGACAGAGAGAGGGGCAGAGAGAGAGGCAGAGACTGAGACAGAGAGAGAGGCAGAGACAGAGAGAGAGAGGCAGAGACTGAGAGAAAGAGGCAAATACCGAGAGAGAGAGGCAGAGATAGAGAGAGAGGCAGAGACTGAGAGACAGAGGCAGAGACTGAGAGAGAGAGGCAGAGACTGAGAGAGAGGCAGAGAGAGAGACAGACAGAGAGAGAGGCAGAGATTGAGAGGCAGAGATTGAGAGGCAGAGACTGAGAGAGCATTAGAGGGAGGCAGAGACTGAAAGAGAGAGAGGCAGAGACTGAGAGAGGCAGAGACTGAGAGAGGGAAAGGCAGAGACAGAGAGACAGAGGCAGAGAATGAGAGAGAGAGAGGCAGAGACAGAGAGAGAGGCAGAGACTGAAATAGAGAGAGAGGCAGAGACTGAGAGAGAGAGGCAGAGACAGAGAGAGAGGCAGAGACTGAGAGAAAGGGAGAGAGAGAGGCAGAGACAGAGAGAGAGAGGGAGAGAGAGAGGCAGAAACTGAGAGAAGCAGAGACTGAGAGAGAGAGAGAGAGAGAGAGAGAGAGAGAGGCAGAAAGAGATAGAGCATGTGTCCTCCGCCTCCCACACTGCCACATCACCACCCTGATGCCTTGGGAGATGAAGGTGATGTAATATCCACTCAGGCGTGTTGAGGTCTTCGAACAGAGCCACATGTCCCGTTGGTGAGGCTGGCTGACTGGCACAGCTCGTAAATATTGGTGAAACAGGAGACTGAATAAGCACCTAACCCCTCACTCTGCAGACCCCACCTACTGACTTTAACTGCTTCATTTTCATTGTTGTAATTATATCAACCTGTAGCCTCATCTCAAAGTGAAAGAGAAATTAATCTCACGCCAAAAAAAAGCTGTTAACTCCATTAATTGTCAACAATTTGAAAATTTACGTTGTGCACAATGGTGCAGTGGTTTACCCTGTCACCTCACGGCAAGCAGGTTCTGGGTTTGAACCTCGTGGCTGGCTGGGGGTCTCTCTGTGTGGAGCTTGCATGTTCTTTCCTTGTGCCTGTGTGGGTTTCCTCCGGGTGCTCCGGTTTCCTCCCACAGTCCAAAGACGTGGATTTGTTTGAGTGGCGACTATAAACCCTGCAGAGGTGTGAGTGTGAGTGTGACAGTTGTCCATCTCTGTGGTAGATTGGTGACCTGCCCAGGGTGAACTCCGCCCCTCACCTGGAGTCAGCTGGGATTGGCTCCCCCCAAAGGATAAGCGGTGTAGATAATGGATGAATGGATGGAATATAATAACAATTATCCATAATTCTCAGCCAGATTTACTGTGCTGCAAAAACCTGTGTCCACGAGGTGAGACTTGACGTGAGATTTGATCGTAGTGTGCTCTCACATCTACATCGATCAACACCAAGCTTTACATGGAAATGATTACAGTATATACCCAGATTTCTGTTTGTAGGGTAAAAAGGGCCAGAGTAAGAGAAGAACAATGATTTGAAGCGACACTTGGATACGGTGGTGTTTATCCGGAAACAGTGCTTCATGGTTTCACATTCCAATTTCATTATTCACAAAATGCAGTGTTCTGAGGTTTATATTGACGTGATTTTAAGTGTAGTCAGATAAACTGCCCAGAAAGCTTAAAAATTTTCCCAAGCAAGCACTAAGATTCATGGAAAATGGCCTCTGAGCATAACTTCCTTCCTCACAGGTGTATTGTGTGTATGATTTTCACAGAAACGAGACCTTGAGATGTGATCTGAGCTCAGATTTGGAATGGCAAGGTTGGTTTTATCTTTGTTTATTATGGCCACTGTGCCGCCATAATACTACTAACAGTCTAAAACTTCGTAGCGTGTACCGTAGCCCATGTGGATATTAAATGCTGCTCGTGCTGCTGTGGGATCGTCAGGGCACAAATAAATACACGAACCATAAAACTACACACTCACATAACTCACTGCACTGTTTTTCAGCATGAGCTATAAAATAAACCGAGAAAAAACACACCGCCTGTATAGCAATACTGTAAAATGTCTTTATTCATTATAGAATATAAATCTACAAAGAAAACTGGATACTGAATCGTCACAAAAAGTCATATAACAAAACAGTCGTATAAAACAAAATGGCTGGTTTTTTCATATCAAATTCAGGAACGTTGTACAAAATGTATTTCAGGACAGAAACGACTGCAGTAAAATGATGCTATGCTACATTAAATCATTTACACAAGGAATATGAGTAATACGTGATAACATCCATACAGGTAATGATTATAGGAAACAAACACAAGTATATTGTATTAAAAAAATAATCACAGGATTTTCTTTTTCCTTCTTCTTTCTTTCTTTCTTTTTTTTTTTACAGAAGTATGCTGTGATTATAATGAATGTAAAAGTGATATTTGGGAAATGAAGGATTGCACTTTTGTCTGTCATGGCTATAAGATATGATTAATGAAATAAAGTCATGTAGCCCAAAAAAAAAAGCTTTACACTTTAATAATGTTTGAACAACATCGGCCTTATGTTTTAAATTCAGTCTGAAATACTGAAGTGTTTTTTGTTTTATTTGTCAAATTCAATCTGAGCTCCTGTTTAACTTTTATAGGAAATGGAATATAAGCATTGTTTATGATGTGTGTGTGTGGACATTATGTGCTCCGTTACCATGGCATCCCGTCTCTTCAGCATGTCAGGGGCAGTGTGGTGCTGTTCGAGCCGCCCAGTTGCCCCAGTGCCATGATCAAGATGTCTTTCTTTTCTTTATAAAAGCGTAACTCTCGACCGGCGAGTCGCGCCTCCTCCAGCTCTCGCTCGGTGGCCGCCAGCTCCCGCGTCACGCTGCCTGACACGCCGTGTTCGCGGTTCACCCAATCTGCCGCCATCTGCGTCCTCATATCGTCATCCAGAGCACGGTGAGAGTAATGAGCCAGCACCTCCTGCACACACGACCACACAGAGTCACGTTTAACTCTCCGAACCAGAGGCCAGATTTGGGCGCGTCTGTGTTCAGCACTGAATTTATTTATGATGTCACACTCCATAGCAGGTTAATGGTTCAGATGAAAGTAGAAACTCAGGCCTGCAGTTTTTCATAAGTCTTTCCTTCTTGGTTTTATTGTGCCAGTTATACAGTACGGTGTTTCACTCTCAGACACGTTGTAGTTGTGCTGATTTATCTCTGTACCGGTGCTACTGAGGAGACGTGTGAACTGTTTGCCCAGCGGTTCGCTCACGCCCCTCCCCTTCCCCCTGAATAAAAACTTTTCCAAGAGTTTTTATTTATTAAATAAATAATTAATCTATTAACAGTTACATAAATCCTGTGGAAGGCCCGAAACCCTTCGGCTCGGACTGCAGTCCTGCAGTGACAGGGTTATACTGATGCGCTTGTTCTAACACGTTATCGTTTCCATAGTAACAGCTCTTTCACGGGCACATGCTCCACATAATCTAAGACTAATGTAAAGAAACAAATGTTTAAAATATATGTAGTTGTTTAACAAATAAAAACATGTAGAGATGAACACGATAAAGTTTTCTTCTAGTAAGGATTTGTTCATTTCTGGAAGGAGTCTCCAGTGTCAGCGCTGTGTAACGGTCAGAGGGGAAACTGGAACCAAGTTTTCTCACATCTTCAGGACAGAGGAGGAATTTACACTTTTTTATAGTTTCTCAGGAACAAAAGACGACAAGATACTTTTGTTAAGAAGGAACAGAGAGATACTGATGAAGGAGCGACTGTTTATCGCTGCGGTAACGTGACAGCAGGAACCGACTCGTCTCTCCGACATTCCGCAACAGTCAGTCTAAATATAAGCAGTTAAAATATGTGATGTTTCATTAGTTAATTAAAAAATTAAACATTGTAATCGCTGATAATTCACTGTTGTGTAAAAGGAATAACACACTCCAGACTGTGCTGTTATTTAACAAATATTCACCGAAGTCCAGGTTATTATTCACCGATATTCACTGAGCCTGAGGTGGATAATTGTTTTAGTATAAATACACAGGTATTTTTAAAAATTGTATTAAAAAAATAATTTATTTCAATCTTCAAAAGTGGCATATAAATGTAATGAGACCATCAGTGACCAGTCCAGAAGGAACGATCTAAAGTGGGCCACCTTGCACAATAAATGTTGTGAGCTACACTACCGTTCAAAAGTTTGGGGTCACCCAGACAATTTTGTGTTTTCCATGAAATGTCACACTTTTATTTACCACCATAAGTTGTAAAATGAATAGAAAATGTAGTCAAGACATTTTTCTGGCCATTTTGAGCATTTAATCGACCCCACAAATGTGATGCTCCAGAAACTCAATCTGCTCAAAGGAAGGTCAGTTTTATAGCTTCTCTAAAGAGCTCAACTGTTTTCAGCTGTGCTAACATGATTGTACAAGGGTTTTCTAATCATCCATTAGCCTTCTGAGGCAATGAGCAAACACATTGTACCATTAGAACACTGGAGTGAGAGTTGCTGGAAATGGGCCTCTATACACCTATGGAGATATTGCACCAAAAAACAGACATTTGCAGCTAGAATAGTCATTTACCACATTAGCAATGTATAGAGTGGATTTCTGATTAGTTTAAAGTGATCTTCATTGAAAAGAACAGTGCTTTTCTTTCAAAAATAAGGACATTTCAAGGTGACCCCAAACTTTTGAACGGTAGTGTATAGGCAAGGCAAGGCAAGTTTATTTCTATAGCACATTTCATACACAGTGGCAGTTCAATGTGCTTTACAGAAGTAAAAGCAAAACAGTAAGCAATAGAAAATAAAATTACATAAAATAAATGGGGAAGAAAAATAATAAGAATTAAACAATAGTAGAAATAAAATAATAAAATGAAATAAAATTTCAATTAAAAAAACAGCAGAATAAAATAGAATAAATGTTAAATAAAATTTAAAACATGCAGAGACTGTAAAAGTAAAGAGTTTAAAACATGTAGAGATGACAATATTAATTATTTAACAGAAAGCATCTGAGAACAGCTTGGTCTTTAACCTAGATTTGAAGCTGCCAACAGCAGGAGCATTTTTAATGTCCTCTGGCAGTTGGTTCCATAGCTGTACTGCATAGTAGCTAAAAGCTGCTTCACCACACTTTGTTTTAACAACAGGTTTTAACAGTAAATTTTGCTGCTGCGATCTGGTAGATCTGATTGGGTTAGGCCGCTGCAACATATCAGAGAGGTAATTGGGCCCTGTACCATTTAGAGATTTGTACACCAGCAGCAATGCTTTAAAGTCAATTCTGTAGCTTACTGGAAGCCAGTGAAGGGACCTTAGAATTGGAGTAATGTGCTCTGTTCTTTTTGTTCGTGTGAGAACCCTCGCCGCTGCATTTTGAACCAGCTGAAGTCGTTTGATGGTCTTTTTTGGCAGGCCTGTGAAAAGGCCATTGCAGTAATCAACCCTACTAGAGATGAAGGCATGTATTAGTTTTTCCAGATCATTTTTTGACATAAGTCCTCTTAGTTTGGAAATGTTTTTTAGGTGATAAAATGCTGTTTTAGTGATTGCTTTCATGTGACTGTCAAAGTTTAGCTTGCTGTCAATGAAAACACCAAGATTTTTAACCATATCTTTTGTTTTAATCCCCTTTGTGTCAAGAATAGTGGTAATCCTGAGTCTTTCATCTTTTTTTCCAAATAGAATTACTTCTGTTTTATCTGTGTTCAGCTGAAGAAAATTTTGTGACATCCAGCTATTGATTTGATCGATACACTGGTAGAGACATTCAAGGGGGGCATAGTCATTAGGTGATAGAGCAAAATAAATTTGGGTGTCATCTGCATAGCAGTGATACAAAATTGAATTTTTATTGATAATTTGCCCAAGTGGGAGCATATAAAGGTTGAAAAGTAATGGTCCAAGAATCGACCCCTGGGGGACACCACAGGTCAAGGACATTGACGTTGAGGAACAATTTCCCATGGTAACAAAGAAGCTTCTATCTTTTAAGTATGATTTTAACCAATTGATAACTTTACCAGTCAACCCAACCCAGTGTTCAAGTCGATATAGCAGTATGTTGTGCTCAACAGTATCAAAAGCTGCACTGAGGTCCAGTAATACCAGGACCGATGTTTTGCCTGCATCAGTATTAAGACGCATGTCATTTATAACTTTAATCAGCGCTGTTTCAGTGCTATGATTGGCACAAAATCCTGACTGAAAGTTATCAAAACAGCTGTTTGATATCAAGAAGGCAGTTAATTGATTGAAGACAATTTTTTCAAGGATTTTCCCGATGAATGGTAGATTTGATATTGGCCTGTAGTTATTTAATACTGAAGCATCCAGATTATTCTTTTTAGGTAGGGGCTTTACAACGGCTTTTTTCAGGGACACCGGAACAATGCCAGTCTCTAGGGATGTATTTATGATTTGAAGCACATCTGTAATTATAAGATGAAGAACAGACTTAAAAAAGTTGGTGAGCAGAATGTCCAATTCAGATGTTGAGGAACTGAGATTTTGTACAGTTTTTTCAAGAGTCTCATAATCAATTAAACAAAATTCTGACATTGTGTTGAAGTTATCTGTCTGTGTCACTGGTGATTGCAGTTTTTCAATTATTTGCAACTGAGATATATTATGAGCAATATTCTGCCGTATTTTATCAATTTTACCTTTGAAGAAGGATGCAAACTCATTGCATTTATTAACTGAGAGAAGTTCAGGTGCTAATTGTGGTGGGGGATTAGTTAGCTTCTCTACTGTTGAAAATAGCACACGGGCATTGTTCATATTCCTGCTGATGATGTTGGAGAAGAAAGACTGTCTTGCTTTACGAATTTCATAATTATATTTACAAAGCATCTCTTTATGGATTTGATAATGGATGTGAAGTTTAGATTTGCGCCATTGTCTTTCAGTCTTTCTACATTCTCTCTTTAGCAGTTTAACAGCCGGGTACTGCTTCCATGGTGCTTTCTGCTTATCATTGACTCTTTTAATTTTGAATGGAGCAATATCATCCATAATTTGGGTCATATTTAAATTAAAAATTTCCAGTAAATCATCTACAGAGTCTGACATTTTGGTTGAGATCTGAGAGAGAGCTTGCTCAAAGAGAACACGTGTTGTCGTTTATGACTCTCCTACCCATAGTCGTTGAGCTGTTCTGAATGTGAGGAGACATAGAAACATCAGAGAAAACACAAAAATGATCGGATAAGGCCAGGTCAACAACAGTAGTAGAAACAGTAAGACCCTTTGTGATGACGAGGTCAAGGGTATGACCACGAGAGTGGGTCGGCCCCTGTACATGTTGTACTAGGTTGAAGTTGTCAATAAGTGCAAGTAGTTCTTTGGCATAAGTGTTTTCAGGATTATCTACATGCAAGTTAAAATCCCCAGATATAATAAGACAGTCAAACTCTAAACAAATGACTGACAACAGTTCACCAAACTCTTCCAGAAAAACTTTGGCTGAATGTCTCGGAGGCTTGTAAATAGTTAATAATATGTTAGGAGAGCATGTAACAAGTGCACATAAGTGTTCAAAGGATGTAAAATCACCAAGTGAGGATTGTTTACATTGAAAAGAGACTTTGAATATATTTGCGATCCCTCCACCTTTCCCCTGTCGGGTAACATTCATAAAATTAAAATTTGGGGGAGCTACTTCAATAAGGGTGGTAGCACTATTTGCTTGATCCAGCCAAGTTTCAGTTAGAAGCAAAAAATCAAGATTGTGTTTGCAGATAAGATCATTAATTAAAAATGACTTGTTTGAAAGTGATCTAACGTTCAGAAGAGCTAGCTTTACAGAAAGTCTAGAAGTAATATCCGCTTGGGCACTCTGATATTGTTTTGAAACAGGAAGGAGACTAGACTGGTTTACCCCCTGGGTTAAATATGCTCTATGTTTTCTATTTCTTATCAACACAGGAATAGAGAATGGCATAGGCATACTGGGTCCCAGCTTGTTTTCAAAACTACACCCAATGCAGGGACCCCCAGCACATCATACAAGACTTTCTGTATGTTCCATTTGGTTTGACAGTGAAAGAATTGGAGATGTCATGTATCTTTTAGATGGTGAAAAAGACTGGTAGCCAGCTGAAAGTCCTGGGCGAACACAGTTCAGTCTGTTGGTTAATTTTTGATGAACTGGGTACACTGCTTGTCGCGACAGATTTGGGCTGGAAAAAGAGAGTGTAGCCATTGGCAGCAGTCTCTGCATACTATTAGGGAAATCCATGCAGGGGGGAGACGGAGATGGTACAATAAAATCAGAAGAGCGAGACTTTGGTGAGGTCTTTGTAAGTGTCTCCATGACTGTCTCTGTGGTGACTGTCTCCCTGATAGTCTCTGTGATACTTGCATGGGGTCAAGATGTGGATGATGCAGCCTTGACATGATTATCTTTAGTCAGGTCCTCAATCTGGATGGAATCGCATGATAAAATCGCATGCTCACATTCTCCATGTGATTGTTGATGTCCTTGGCAGTCTGCCCCAGATGGTTCTTGCAGTCTGCCCCAGATGGCTGTGTGTCCTTGGTGAAGACTTGCATAGATGATTGTTTTGGCTTTGCAGAGGTAACTAGGTCAGTCTGCGACATCTTATCAACTGTTTTCCTCAATGTTGGCTGAGAGAAAATTGCAAGTCTATAATGATCTGCTAAGACTTTGGTCCCAATCCAGCTGAGTTCAGTGCTATTTGGCTTAAAGAATTCTCTGCGATTCCAGAAAAGGTTAAAATTGTCTATGACGTTCATACCAGATGAAAAACAAGTTTTTCCAAGCCAGGTGTTAAGACTGAAGAGTCGAGTGAATGCAAAACTTCCCCTTGCAGGGAGTGGGCCGCTGATAAAAGATTGTATTCCAGTCTTATAGAGATCAGAAAAAAGTTTTCTGAAATCATCTTGGACAAACAGCTGTTCTCTGAAAACATCATTTGCTCCCACATGCACAACAATACGTTTGATAGTTTTATGCTCGGACATGAGCTTCAAAATGCTGTCTTTGGTGTCAGAGATGGATGCATTTGGAAGGCAGCAAATAATCATCCCATGTCCTTTTAAATGTCTTACAGTGGAATCACCAAGAACAAGGGTTGTGGGATCTGGTGGTGTTACGAGCTGCTTTTTGCCTCTTCCCACAGCTCTTCGGTTTTGGTGCGATCTCTTTTTACGATGTGTTTGTCCGCCTGAAAATTCCACTTCCACATCCCTGAGGCATTCAAATTTGTTCTGAAGCCTTATGGGCTGTGGATTTTTCATAGGATTGTAAATCCCATTGTAATTTGTAGACCTAGCTCTATTTCTAATAGCATGGCTGTGGAGCATGGGTTGCATAGTATCAGAACGAGCTGGTGTTGAGGTAATTACTCTTCTGTTTTTATTTTTGGGCCTGCCACCCATCATGTGCCAGTTTTCTGTACTCACATTTTGCCCTGTTAGATCGATGAATTCATCCACTCGATCTGCAATGCCATCGGCCTGTCGGGGTGCAATCTCTGCATTCTCAGCCACTGTTTCTGTACTCCTTTCCTGAGATATCGCTTTTAATTCGTCCATCTTTGGCAGAGCATCAATCTTTGATTCCAGGATAGAAATCCTCTGTTCTAGTTCTGTGCATTTTCTGCAGGATCTCCTGGATTTTTTGCCCCCTGGCATTTTGTTTTAAAAGCTAACTTATCTTATAAAGATATACTCTATATATAATCTATATACAGGCTATATATATGTAAGGTCCTCTAAAATAACACTGTATTTTATACTCTATATTGGATTGCTCTATTTTCTGTGTAATTAACTCCATTTACCATGATGCCTTGCGGTTTGGAATATTTTCACTGTTCTGATGTGTTGTGACGTACTGTGCATTCGGACCAATCAGACTTATTTGCTCGTTGTATTTTTATTTGAATTTTGATCTCAGCCAATGGTAATTGGTATATGTTTAATGCCCGCGAGTTCGCGAGCTTTTTGAATGTTCCATCACTTTGCGAGAGAGAAGCTCACGCCAGTTCACGCCTACAGCAGAGGAGAGAGAGGTCACGTTGTTTGAGAGCTCTATTTCAGCACTTATTTTGCAGAGAGAATTTTTATAGTTTGGCCTGCTTGTGGCCATAACGTGTACCTGGGACTCCGGTGTCACTCCAGTGAGTGATCTTGGGGGTTTTTTTTCGCGGACACATCTGCCCTCCATTGCTGGGCCCACCAGAGCGCCTTCGTCAGTTACCGGGGACTCACTGTGTCGGGACCGGGACCCAGCCAGCTACCGAGGGGTTTGGGGTGAGCAGCATCTTGTTCGAGCGAGCTAACCCACAGCAGTAGCTAGCCCTCTGCTCAGGAGCATCTGCTGCGTAACTGCATCGACATCTGTAACCTGATCCGTCTGGTCTGACCGGTGGATTGAGAGTAACGCGAACCCACACTTACACACACACACACACACACACACACACACACACACGTTCCTCTGGTCTCGCCTGGATAGCCAGTGTTTTAGAAGGGCATTGCAGCAGCTGCTGTTCTGCCTGCAGTTCAGAGAGCTGCCACCTGTGCAACAACGGGCCCCAACTGCACGCGTGTTTTTTTCTTTTTCACTCTTTTCTTTTGATACTTTACAAAGTTTTATTTTCTTACTATGTACTGCTGGGGCGGCACGGTGGTGTAGTAGTTAGCGCTGTCGCCTCACAGCAAGAAGGTCCTGGGTTCGAGCCCCGTGGCCGGCGAGGGCCTTTCTGTGTGGAGTTTGCATGTTCTCCCCGTGTCCGCGTGGGTTTCCTCCGGGTACTCCGGTTTCCCCCACAGTCCAAAGACATGCAGGTTAGGTTAACTGGTGACTCTAAATTGAGCGTAGGTGTGAATGTGAGTGTGAATGGTTGTCTGTGTCCGTGTGTCAGCCCTGTGATGACCTGGCGACTTGTCCAGGGTGTACCCCGCCTTTCGCCCGTAGTCAGCTGGGATAGGCTCCAGCTTGCCTGCGACCCTGTAGAAGGATAAAGCGGCTAGAGATAATGAGATGAGATGAGATGTACTGCTGGTATACACACTGTTGATGTGTTATCTGTAACATCTCTATGATGTAGGCTAATTGTTTCCGCTCTTCTTGTGCCGGTGTTAGTATTTTATTCATATTGGTGATTACATTGCATGCTTTTTTGGGAAGCATTTATTATCAAATAATATCTCCTATTATTATTATTATTATTGCTTATTAATAAATATAATCATTATTATTTAATTATATCTTGGGTGTACATTTGGTTCTTTATATTTGAACATTCTGACATGCACACTGCAGACTAGCGATTAACTCTTTCACTCAAACTACTGTTTATTTTAAATTCTGAGGAAATACACCATACACTAGCTTCAAAGGTAAGTGTAGTATTTTCGCAGTGGAGGCACTGCGCTGTTAAATTTATCATTTATTAGATTCATGCTTATTATTCTCTCTCTATACTCGTACTTGTACCCTTATGGTATCAGGAATCTCAGCCAGCTCACCACTCCACCGCTGAGAACTTAGGACCCTGTTGCGCCATTATTTATTGGGATTTAGTGTAACTCTTTAGTAGCCGGTAGCCTACTGTGCTGGGTGATCAGCACCTGTTAAAAAGGGGTTACATATAGAAGCGATATCCACCCTAGGAATACTGACATATTTACCAGAAAGAATCCAAAATGGCGAGGAATTGACTGCAACTTTTGTTGAACTGCTCATTAAGGCTTAAATAGTCCATAACTTCATTAATAATCGTAATGAAGCAAATCTGGGTAGAAGTTCTAAGCAGCCTAGGTACCCCTACCTTCATGCCAGAAAGAATAAAAATCAGTGAAGAATTGAGGGAGAAGTAGTGATTTGTGTGGAAACTGCTCGTTAGGGATTGATTAATTCCTCCATATTACAATTCTAATGTCACCTTATTAATTGTAATTATGCAAATTTGGGGTAGAAGCTATATGCACCCCAGGCAGACCTACCTTCCTGCCAAAAAGAATAAAAATCGGTGAAGAATTGAGAGAGAAGAAGTGATTTTCGTGAAACGTGGACGACGCCGAACAGACGACGGACAACACATGATGGCATAAACTCATCACCTGTCGACCGGATGAGCTAACAACGGCGCTGTGCAGACTTGTGTCCCTTATCTACACCGAGTCACATAAAATACTTTGTTTTGAAATCAATAAAATAAATCCCAACCCTGCCTTCCCTTTGAATAGTTTTAGAGCAAACTTCAGAGCATCTTTAGTGCTTTTAGGAACAGCATTTTCTTTCATCATCTGTAATTCTTCCTCACTTACGGTGACGAAGCGATTGGAGCTATTTTGCCGAGTCGCTCGAGGTGACTATCAAGAAATAGTCCTAATCTCTCAACCAATCAGCACGCACGATTTTCTATAATCACCTCCGTATTTATCTCATTCATCTCATTATCTTTAGCCGCTTTATCCTTCTACAGGGTCGCAGGCAAGCTGGATCCTATCCCAGCTGACTACGGGCGAAAGGCGGGGTACACCCTGGACAAGTCGCCAGGTCATCACAGGGCTGACACAGACACAGACAACCATTCACACTCACATTCACACCTACGGTCAATTTAGAGTCACCAGTTAACCTAACCTGCATGTCTTTGGACTGTGGGGGAAACCGGAGCACCCGGAGGAAACCCACGCAGACATGGGGAGAACATGCAAACTCCGCACAGAAAGGCCCTCGCCGGCCACGGGGCTCGAACCTGGACCTTCTTGCTGTGAGGTGACAGCGCTAACCACTACACCACCGTGCCGCCCACCTCCGTATTTATACTAAATGAAAATAATCACTTCATATAACAGCACGGTTTCAGGTTTATTCCTTATTTAATGTTCATAGAAGCTCCTTAAAGCGTCTATATGCACAAAATGTCGACTCCTTCCCACCTGTTAATCTTAAAATCATGTGCTCAAGAACAAATACGACAAATACTAATAAATATAGAGTCAAGAGAAATTAACTTCATAATTCAACAAACAAATAAACATCTAACAAAACAACAAAGCCCATATCTGCTGAGTGATTTAACTCGTGAGTTTAGCTAACAGTCATTCAGAGTCACTCTGAATAAAAGCTGAAGTAATGACCCTGATGTATGATGTTTAAACGCTAACCTGGCGAGAGCATTGTCTCTCTCTCATGGCTTTCAGACTTCCGTTCCAGTGCAGCAGCTGGAAAACTGTCATCAGCTCCTGGGAAAGAGAACACAAACACACCGTCCCGCTGACATCCTCCATCATCACACATCAGGGCAGGAAACACACACTTCTCCCGTCGGGGCTTATAAATCAGAATGAGATCCTTCCTCAGGACTGTGATTCCCTTTACCTGGAATTCCAGCATGGATTTGCCTTTGTTCGACTCCAGCATGAAGCGGAACGCCCCGATGCCTGTGTTGGGATTATCAGCTTCTTCTCTGTTTCCCTGCAAACATTGAAATTGGAATTCTATTACAGTACTTAAGAATCACAGAGTGTACGATTACAGCATAAAGTGCATCAAATAATAAAATATAATCAGGAGTCACTCTGATTGGACAGAGACGAGTCGTAGTGGATGCATGAGATCATACGAGATGTATTAGGGTGGAGATACAGTTGCTTTTTGACCACAAGTTCACGTAGATACACAGCTGTGTGTCCTGAATGTTCACACACTTGTCATGTACTACACGTGTTACTGGAGGATTCCACTAGAGGGCGCACAGTGTGGCGAACTCAGACCGTGTAGAACATCTGGATTTGCTTGATGTAAACAATAAACATGTTGACACTCGAGGAGGTTAGTACACTGTTTGGTTATACTGCTTCTGCACTGCCCCACTGTTCATGTGTGTGTCGCATCTTGTGTTAATTTTTGAGCAAATGCACAACTGACGCACTAAACGGACACAGGAGACATGAAGCAGCCATCAGCTGCACGTGAACATGTACTTAAAAGCAACTATATCTCTGCTCTTTGTGTGTGTTTGGTGTAACACAATGACACTATATGTGTCTAAACCAGTAGTGGGCGTGGCCTAAATGAGAAGGGTAGATGTTCTATTTTAATTAATTAATTAATACTGTGTCTAAACCAGAAGTGGGCGTGGCCTATATCAGAAGAGTAGGTTTTCTTATTTTAAATACAAACAAATAAACAAACAAACAAACAAACACTATATGTGTCTAAACCAGAAGTGGGTGTGGTCTAAATCAGAAGGGTAGGTTTTCTTATTTTAAATATGAATATATGAATAAACAAACAAACTAACTAACAAACAATCAAGCAAGTGTTGCCAGGCAAAACAAACTTCGCCCGGTAGCACTTATGATGAATATGAAGGAAGATATCAGGAAAAAACGATTTTGACCTTTTTGGTGACCTTGACCTTGTGTGTGAACATACTTGGCCAATAAACATGGTTTTGATTCTGATTCTCATTCACATACCGTACTGCTCTCAGCCAATAAGAACACACTGTACTGCTCTCAGCCAATCAAAACACACTGTACTGCTCTCAGCCCAACACACCGTACTGCTCTCAGCCAATCAGAACACACCGTACTGCTCTCAGCCCATCACAACACACCGTACTGCTCTCAGCCAATCAGAACACACCGTACTGCTCTCAGCTAATCAGAACACACCGTACTGCTCTCAGCCAATCAAAACACACCGTACTGCTCTCAGCCCATCACAACACACCGTACTGCTCTCAGCCAATCAGAACACACCGTACTGCTCTCAGCCCATCAGAACACACCGTACTGCTCTCAGCCAATCAGAACACACCGTACTGCTCTCAGCCAATCAGAACACACCGTACTGCTCTCAGCCCATCAGAACACACCGTACTGCTCTCAGCCAATCAGAACACACCGTACTGCTCTCAGCCAATCAGAACACACCGTACTGCTCTCAGCCAATCAGAACACACCGTACTGCTCTCAGCCAATCAGAACACACCGTACTGCTCTCAGCCAATCAGAACACACCATACTGCTCTCAGCCCATCAGAACACACCGTACTGCTCTCAGCCAATCAGAACACACCGCACTGCTCTCAGCCAATCAGAACACACCGTACTGCTCTCAGCCAATCAGAACACACCGTACTGCTCTCAGCCCATCAGAACACACCATACTGCTCTCAGCCAATCAGAACACACCGTACTGCTCTCAGCCCATCAGAACACACCGTACTGCTCTCAGCCAATCAGAACACACCGTGCTGCTCTCAGCCAATCAGATCACACCGTGCTGCTCTCAGCCCATCAGAACACACCGTACTGCTCTCAGCCCATCAGAACACACCATACTGCTCTCAGCCAATCGGAACACACCATACTGCTCTCAGCCAATCGGAACACACCATACTGCTCTCAGCCAATGAGAACACACCATACTGCACGATTGTTACACTCTTACAGCATGATGACATAGTGGCTAGCACTTCTACATGAGGCAGTAGCCACAAAAACCTTGACTTTGACCGGATGACCCCCAAAATGTTGGAGGTTCTATCTGAGACCAATGCCCATCTATCCTGAAAGTTTCATGAAGATTGGTCCAGCTGTTTTCCCGTAATATCATTAACAAAACAAACAAACAAACAAACAAAGAAACCTCACCGAAAACAATACCTCGCCCCCTGGTGGACTCTGTCCCGGGCAAGGTAATTAATAAATGGACAAATAAATAAATAAGCACTATTTGTGTCTAAACTAAGATGTGGGCGTGGCCTAAATCAGAAGGGTTAAGTTTTCTTATTACCTCACCTGGGATGGAGTCCACCAGGGGGCGAGGTATTGTTTTCGGTCGGGTTTCTTTGTTTGTTTGTTTGTTAATGATATTGCGGGAAAACGGCTGGACCAATCTTCATGAAACTTTCAGGATAGATGGGCATTGGTCTCAGATAGAACCTCCAACATTTTGGGGGTCATCCGGTCAAAGTCAAGGTTTTTGTGGCTACTGCCTCATGTAGAAGTGCTAGCCACTATGTCATCATGCTGTAAGAGTGTAACAATCGTGCAGTATGGTGTGTTCTCATTGGCTGAGAGCAGTATGGTGTGTTCCGATTGGCTGAGAGCAGTATGGTGTGTTCCGATTGGCTGAGAGCAGTATGGTGTGTTCCGATTGGCTGAGAGCAGCAGAGAATCAGAACCATGTTTACTGGCCAAGTATGTTCACACACAAGGTCAAAATCAAGGTCAAGGTCACCAAAAAGGTCAAAATCGTTTTTTCGTGATATCTTCCTTCATATTCATCATACTGTAAGTGCTACCGGGCGAAGTTTGTTTTGCCTGGCAACACTTGTTATTTTTGTTTTGACCTGCCTGCGAAATCTTCCAGCAATATAAACACACTGTTATCCGAGCGTAAAGCAGGGCAACTCTGATCAGGCAGGAACTGAGGATGAACGAATGAAAGCTGTAAATGTATCACACACCTTCATGTCAATGAATGTGTCCCATAAAGAATGATGTCTTGTGGGTGGGAAGAAAATGAGAATAATAATAAAAAGAAAAAAGAACTGGAACGCGTCCCTTTCTTTGTTCCACAACCTTCATATCTGATCCTTTCAAAACAACTGAAAAGTATGAACACGGGGGGGGGGGGGGGGGGGCGCTGTTGAGCGAGCAATGGAGTAGGACGTATGTGGTTTGAGCTCCCGCCGAACTTTTGTTTTATTTCGAATTAATGTTTGTCTTACATTACAAAACACTGTGAAATTGACTCCAAGCGTCTGCTAAGGTTAAAACTACAGTTTAGATTTAGGTCGATGGCCTCAAAACCATACAACTTGCGTAAATATTCGTACAAACCATCGAGCAGCACGAGGCCCGACGTGACCCTGACCTCAAGTTCCACTGACACGCGGGCCACGACTCTGCTTCAATCAGAAGAAACTGTGAAGATGGACGTTGAAGCCCTGAAAAAAGATGTTCTCCTCTCGTTGAAGGCGGACATTGCGCAGGTGATAAAATCAGAACTGAAAAATGCACTTGCAGAAGACTTCAACTTTCTTAAAAGCGAGTTACAAACCATCAGAGGGGAGATAAAAAACAACACTATAGCGATTCACTCTGAACTCGACACAATGAAGGCTACAATCAGGGAGATGGAAGACGGGTTGAGTACGTGCTCAGAGGAGGTGACAGCTTTGCAGACTACGGTATCCGACCTGAAAGCAGAGGTGAAGGGGCTTCAGGAGAAATGTGAGGATATGGAGGGAAGATTAAGGAGGTGCAACATCAGAATCCTGGGGGTGGCAGAGACGAATGGATCATGCTCCACAACGTTGGTCTCAAATCTGCTGAAAGAAGCGTTACATTTGGATAAGGATGTGCTTGTGGACCGCTCACACAGGAGCTTGCACCGAAGAGATCAGATGGGAAACCGCACACCATAGTTGCTAAGCTCCACTACTATCAGGACTGTGTAGAGGTGCTTAAACGTGCCCGCACCCCAGTCCGATTCAACGGGGAGACAATTGCCATCTTTCCGGATTACACCGCAAGCGTCGCCAAAGCCAGGGCAGCGTTCACCGACGTGAGGAAACTGTTGCGCAACCACCAGGGTGTCCGGTGTGGCATAATGTTCCCAGCCAAGCTGCGCATTACGCACAACGGAGAGGAGAGGGAGTTCACGGATGCAGTCAAAGCGATGGCCTACGTGAAGAAGAATATTGCCCAAACAGAGGTGTGAATGTGAATGTGGGACTGAGTTTTACTCATGTAGCATTTAAAGCTGTATAACCTACCTACCCCAAGGAAACAATATTTTCTTATTTTTGTATTGTGGCAAATGTAGCCTAAATGGCTAGACTTTTCTGTTGTTTATTTTTGTTTTTGCCTTTTTCCTCTGATATTTGGAGTAGGATGATACTTGTTCAAATAGCCTAATACTGAGGGGGGAAATAAGAAAAGAAAATTAAGGCCTATAACTGTTACTGCCAATGCTGCTACAGTTCGATTTAGCGTTTTTCTTTTAAGGCAGTGGTTTTAATACAGGTGTTAATACAGGTGTTAATACAGGTGTTAATACAGTAGCAGTCTAATGTTCTTCCCCATTCATTGGCTTTAATGCTCTGATACATTTCAAACGTTAACTTCATGGGGCAATTTGCCACAGTGAATAATTTTTTATACAGTTAGGTCCATAAATATTTGGACAGGGACAGCATTTTTCTAATTTTGGTTCTGTACATTACCACTATGAATTTTGAACAAAACAATTCAGATGCAGTTGAAGTTCAGACTTTCAGCTTTAATTCAGTGGGTTGAACAAAATGATTGCATACAAATGTGAGGAACTAAAGCATTTTTTAAACACAATCCCTTCATTTCAGGGGCTCAAAAGTAATTGGACAAATTAAATAATTGTAAATAAAATGTTCATTTCTAATACTTGGTTGAAAACCCTTTGTTGGCAATGACTGCCTGAAGTCTTGAACTCATGGACATCAGCAGACGCTGTGTTTCCTCCTTTTTAATGCTCTGCCAGGCCTTTACTGCAGCGGTTTTCAGTTGCTGTTTGTTTGTGGGCCTTTCTGTCTGAAGTTTAGTCTTTAACAAGTGAACAAGCTTTATGTTTTGGGTCATTGTCCATCTGTATTATGAAACGCCGACCAATCAGTTTGGCTGGATTTGAGCACACAGTATGTCTCTGAATACCTCAGAATTCATCCGGCTGCTTCTGTCCTGTGTCACATCATCAATAAACACTAGTGACCCAGTGCCACTGGCAGCCATGCATGCCCAAGCCATCACACTGCCTCTGCTGTGTTTTACAGATGATGTGGTATGCTTTGGATCATGAGCTGTACCACGCCTTTGTCATACTTTTTTCTTGCCATCATTCTGGTAGAGGTTGATCTTGGTTTCATCTGTCCAAAGAATGTTCTTCCAGAACTGTGCTGGCTTTTTTAGATGCTTTTTTAGCAAAGTCCAATCTAGCCTTTTTATTCTTGAGGCTTATGAGTGACTTGCACCGTGCAGTGAACCCTCTGTATTTACTTTCATGCAGTCTTCTCTTTATGGTAGATTTGGATATTGATACGCCTACCTCCTGGAGAGTGTTGTTCACTTGGTTGGCTGTTGTGAAGGGGTTTCTCTTCACCATGGAAATTATTCTGCGATCATCCACCACTGTTGTCTTCTCTGGGCATCCAGGTCTTTTTGCATTGATGAGTTCACCAGTGCTTTCTTTCTTTCTCAGGATGTACCAAACTGTAGATTTTGCCACTCCTAATATTGTAGCAATTACTCGGATGGTTTTTTTCTGTTTTCGCAGCTTAAGGATGGCTTGTTTCACCTGCATGGAGAGCTCCTTTGACCGCATGTTTTCTTCACAGCAAAATCTTCCAAATGCAAGCACCACACCTCAAATCAACTCCAGGCCTTTTATCTGCTTAATTGAGAATGACATAACGAAGGAATTGCCCACACCTGCCCATGAAATAGCCTTTGAGTCAATTGTCCAATGACTTTTGGTCCCTTTAAAAACAGGGTGGCACATGTTAAGGAGCTGAAACTCCTAAACCCTTCATCCAATTTTAATGTGGATACCCTCAAATGAAAGCTGAAAGTCTGGACTTTATGTCCATTATATAACTATAACTTGAATATGTTTCAGTAAGCAGGTAAAAAAACAAAATTTGTGTCAGTGTCCAAATATATATGGACCTAACTGTATGTGATAAAGTTCTGCGGGAGTCTGAGCGGGTGGCTCTTTAGGGATCCCAAACACTGTTTTAGCTGGAGCTTATGGGTAGGGAGATAAGCTTAGGTGTGTGTATATGTGTGTGTGGGGTGGGGGGGCAGTGGGGTGATGGGAGGGAGGTTGGGGGGGCAGGGCATGTTTTCGTCTTGTTTTTCCGTTTTGTCTTTTTTACTCTCACTCATTTTCTTATTTCTCCTGTTTCTCTCTCCACTCACTCTGTTTATTTTCAAGTGCAATTCTACACTCAAGAAAATATGTTGTTATTATGTGAAATAGTAATAGATTTGCTAGTATATATGGCTGTTTGTCTGAACCAGATAAGTGTGTTCCACAATTATTTGAACATCAAAATTTGCTATGGCAGATAATCCAATGATGCAAACACAGGATGGTATACATGACGGGGGAAGAGGAGGTCTTACATTAGCCAGCTGGAATGTACGTGGTCTTAATGGCCCAATCAAAAGAGGGAGGGTTTTTGCTCATCTCAAATCGTTAACACCAGATATAATATTTTTACAGGAGACACATTTGAAAAATGACTCATGCCAGGCTGCGGTGTAAATGGATAGGACATATATTTCATTCATCATTCAATGCTAGAGCTAGGGGTACAGCAATTATGATACGGAAGAATACTCCCTTTATTCACGCAACCACAATATCTGATAAGGAAGGACGCTTTTTGATTGTAATCAGTGAAATATATTCGACACCCCTCACTTTACTGAACATATATGCACCCAATGTAGACAGCCCTTCATTCTTTAAAAAAGTGTTTTCTCTAATACCAGATAGATCCCAGACAAATCTTATTATTGCAGGGGATTTCAACTGCATCCTGGACCCATACTTAGACAGGTCCTCTACACGTAGAATGGATAAAAGCAATTCATGTGTCTTTCTTAATACTTTCATTAATAATACTAACATGACTGATATTTGGAGAATTGCAAATCCTACTGGTAGAGAATATTCTTATTATTCAGTGACACATAACTCATACACCAGGATAGATTATTTCCTCATTGATGCAAAATTGATGCCATATGCTACAAATGCAAAATATCATAATATAGTGATCTCAGATCACAGCCCTCTCACTTGCACCCTGGCTATTCAGAATATGGTGAGACCACAATGGACCTGGAGATTAAACCCTCTCTTACTAACCGAAAAGGAGTTCTGTGAATATCTAAAAGCTCAAATATCTCTTTATTTTGAAACTAATGACAACACAGAGACTTCCCCTGCTATACTATGGGAGGCGTCTAAAGCCTTCCTTAGAGGCTCTGTTATTTCATTTGAAGCATACAGAAAAAAGAAGAATAGGGCTGGATTAGTGGAAATAGAGCAGCAAATTAATATACTAGACAAAGAGAATGCTAGGACACCGTCTGGTGATCTACATAAAAGGATATCATCCCTAAAATATGAATATAACAAGATACTCTCAGCAAAAGTTAGTAAGTCCTTTTTATACACCAGACAGAAATATTTTGAGTTTAGTGACAAACCACACAGACTTTTAGCGCGGCAACTTAGAAAGCAAGAAAATGACCATATAATACATAAAATTAAGTCAGCCAAAGGGGATGTTTTGATGAAACCCAAAGATATTAATGACCGATTTTTATAATTTTACAAAAATGTATATACATCCAATAAAAATTTAGATTACGCTGCTATGCAAGAATTCTTAGACGGTTGCAACCTCTCTCAATTAGATGAAGAAGAGTCAGCCCACCTGGACTCTGAAATTTCTGTTGAGGAAATTCAAAGGGCCATCATGTCACTTAAAAGTAACAAAGCCCCTGGGCCTGATGGCCTCCCAGGAGAGCTGTATAAGGCCAAGTTTACATTAGACCGTATCTGTCTCGTTTTCTTCGCGGATGCATTGTCCGTTTACATTAAAACACCTGGAAACGCCGGAAAACGGGAATCCGCCAGGGTCCACGTATTCAATCCAGATCGTGTCTGATCCGGTGCTGTGTAAACACTGAGAATACGCGGATACGCTGTGCTGAGCTCTAGCTGGTGTCGTCATTGGACAACGTCACTGTGACATCCACCTTCCTGATTCGCTGGCGTTGGTCATGTGACGCGACTGCTGAAAAACGGCGCGGACTTCCGCCTTGTATCACCTTTCATTAAAGAGTATAAAAGTATGAAAATACGACTTGTCCAGGGTGTACCCTGCCTTTCGCCCGTAGTCAGCTGGGATAGGCTCCAGCTTGCCTGCGACCCTGTAGAACAGGATAAAGCGGCTAGAGATAATGAGATGAGATGAGTATGAAAATACTGTAAATACTGATGCAAATACTGCCCATTGTGTAGTTATGATTGTCTTTAGGCTTGCCATCCTTCCACTTGCAAGTGGTAAGTGATATGCGCTGGGATCACACACACAGCGGCTCAGTCCCGAATCACTGCTTGTGCACTTCACTTGCGCGCTCTGTGAGCTGCGCAGGGCCGGAGTGCGCACCCTCCAGAGGGCACTCGCTGTTCAGGGCGGAGTGATTTGGAGCGCAGGATGCCTGCGGAGCCGAGCGTATCCGTGTATTGGTATTGCTGTGTGCACGCGAATCGTGTATTGGTGTTGCTGTGTGCACACTAATCGTTTTAATAACGTTAATCTGATGATCCGCTGATACGGTCTAATGTAAACCCCACCTAAAACGTTCAGCGAAATTCTCTGTCCGTATTTACATAAGATGTTCACCCAAGCCAACAATGACGGTGTTTTACCTCCAACGCTAAGAGAAGCAGTTATAACAGTTATATATAAAAAAGCTAAAGACCCGGCTCTTATCGTCCCATCTCCCTACTAAATCTGGATGGAAAGTTGTGTTCTAAAATCTTGGCCAGTAGAGTGAGCCCTCTTTTAAATAAATTAATACACCCAGATCAGACTGGTTTTATACCAAATAGAAAGTCTTTTTTCAATCTCAGACAGCTATTCAACATAATATATTCTACTGATAGACAGAAAGAAGAGCTTGCCATTCTGTCACTCAATGCAGAAAAGGCATTCGACCAAGTCGAATGGCCTTACCTGTTCGAAACTTTGAAAAGATTTAAATTCGGTCAAAAATTCATTTCAATGGTCAAGCTCCTATATAACAGCCCTTCGGCGCAAATCCTCACAAATCAAATATTATCTCCTCGTTTCCATCTACACAGAGGCACAAGACAAGGTTGTCCTCTGTCTCCCTTGATCTTCGCCCTTGTAATCAAACCTCTTGCTGAATGAGAGCATTCGTTCAGACCCTTTAATTTATGATCATATATCAGAAAAATCAATAAATAAAATATCGTTATACGCTGATGATGTTCTTTTGTATATTACTCAGCCGGAAGCCACTATTGCAAAAATTTTAGAAAAAATCAATCTATTTGGGACCTTCTCTGGGTATAGGATAAATTGGAATAAGAGCGAACTAATGCCAATACATATGCGAGATGCCTCTTGGTTACAGACTCTCCTTCTCAAAATATCACTGGACAAATTTACATATTTGGGAATCCAAATTACGAAACACCACAATATGTTATTCAACGCAAATTTTCCTCCATTACTGTCTGAATTACAGTCGAAAATACAATTTTGGAGGACTCTTCCAATATCACTACTGGGCAGAGTTAATGCTATTAAAATGGTACTCCTACCCCAATTATTGTATTTATTTCAGAATATCCCAGTGTCTCTTACCAACTCATTCTTTAAACAATTAGACGCGATTGTAAACCCCTTTTTGTGGGATTACAAAACACATAGAATTGGCAAAAGACATCTCTGCAAATCTAAAGGAGAGGGGGGCCTTGCACTCCCAAATCTTCTATTTTACTATTGGGCTTCAAATATTACGATTATGATGCACTGGTTAGATGACACAACATCTCCACCAAATTGGCTTAAGTTGGAACAAGAGGCATGTCAGCCCTACTCGTTGGGAGCCATCCTTCTGTCTCCGTCCATCGTTGAAAAGTCTGTATATAAGAGCAGTATAGTGATCCACACCACTCTGCGCATTTGGAAAAAAATTAGATCACACTTTAACCTACCTCCCATTGTCGGAAACCCTGGTTTTCCACCATCTAATCTGGACTGTGCTTTTAAGCTTTGGAAAGGGGCAGGCATCCACACAACAGGAGACTTGTACATTGGAGATACATTTGCCTCCTTTGCACAACTACAGAGTAAATATAAGTTGCAGGGGAATGACCACCTTAGATATCTGCAAATAAGAGACTATGTAAGGAAACACCTACCAAATTTTGAGACCTTTGCAGGTTCTAGTCTAGATGGATGTCTCCGACTCACATCATGCTCGGTTAAAGCAATATCTTACATATATAACACCTTACAATCCCTTAGTCCAGTTGAGTCCAACCGAATAAAATCGAAGTGGGAGGAAGAAATGGGCATTGTGATCTCTGACATAACATGGAAGGGGGGGCTGGAGCATGTCCATCAATGCTCTAATAATGAAAGACACTGCTTAATTCAATTTAAAATCCTACATCGTCTTCGGAGAGATTACATAAAATATATCCTGAGCTCTCCCCGATATGTGACAAATGCCTGTCAGCAGATGATACACTACTACATAGCTTTGTTGACTGTCCCGAAGTTCAGGCTTATTGGATCAATATTTTCAAATCAATATCTGAAATACTTCAAATCCAATTGGAACCAGACCCACTAATTATCATTTTAGGAGTATCTGATGATACTATGAAGTTGACCAACGCTCAGCAATGTTTCCTTTCCTACAGTCTTATCACTGCAAGGAGGTTGCTTCTCATGCACTGGAAAGAGAAGGAGGCCCCGCCTACAAAGTTGTGGCTCAGTGATCTTATGAACACACTCCACCTAGAAAGAATACGATACACTCTTATGGACAAACTCCCCTACTTTGATAAGGTGTGGTCACCTCTAATTAAGTATCTGGCAAATTAAAATCATGGTTCACTTAATGTCAACAAGCTTGACGGAGGAATGGGGTGGGGCCTGGGGAGAGTCGGGAATAGAACTCTGAGACTAAGTTAACAGTGAGCCTTTTTTTTTTTTAAATTGTTGTTCATGTTTTTTGTTTTCTTTTGTTCTATTGTGTTTTGCTCCTGTGGGTATTTTGTGTGTGTGTACGGGTGTTCATGGGGAAAAAAGAAAAAAGAGCAACAAATGATGAAACATGTGCGTGTGAAAGATACGCGACATACTGTATGTATATACTGTATATCAGTGGTCCCCAAACTACGGCCCGCGGGCCGGATACGGCCCGCCTCCACATTTTGCCCGGCCCCCTGAACAATACTAGAGATGCATTATGATTTTTTTTTTCAGTCTGGCCACGTGATCGTGACTTGTACATGCATAGAACGTAACATTCTATTCCACCCTTCTGCAGTCTGTGCCATATCTGAAACCCCTCCCTCAAAAAAAAAAAAAAATCCTGGACACACCACTGTCAAATAACACAGAATAATGGCGAAAAGATTAGGTAAGAGAAAAATAGATTCAGAATGCAGGGTATTTAACCTGCAGTGGACAAACGATTATTTTTTTGTTCAATGCAAAGAAAAGGCTGTTTGTCTCATCTGTCAAGAGACAATGGCTGTATTCAAAGAATACAATCTGCGCCGACACTATGAATCCCGTCACAAAGACAAGTATGATAGCTTGCAAGGCCAAATGCGAGCAGACAAACTCTCAAAGCTAAAAAGTATACTGTTAGCTCAGCAGAATACATTTGTACGCCAAGCTCAGTTGAACCAGTCGTCTGTTCGAGCGAGCTTTCGGGTTGCTCAACTGATAGCTAGCAGCGGTAAACCTTTCACTGATGGAGAATTTGTCAAGAAATGTTTGAATGCTGTCGCGGAGGAGATGTGTCCCGAGAAGAAAGATGTCTTTAATGCCGTGAGTCTGTCGGCGACTACAATCACAAGACGCATTGAAGAACTTGGGGGTAATGTATATGCCCAGCTGTAGCAGAAGATGAAAGAATATGACTTTTTTTCATTAGCACTGGATGAGAGCACGGATGTGCAGGACACAGCGCAGCTGCTAATTTTTATTCGTGGAGTTAGCGCAAACTTTGAAATATGCGAGGATCTGGCAGCCCTCCAAAGTCTCAAAGGGACTACGACGGGGGAGGATATTTTTGGCAAAGTATGCCAAACCATGGAAGACTTGAACCTGGACTGGTCAAAGCTTGTTAGCATCACGACTGACGGAGCTCCTAGTATAGTGGGCGCGTCTCGGGGTCTGATTGGGCTCGCGAACCGGGAGATGGAAGAACGGGGTCTTACCGCCCCGCTACAAGTCCACTGCCTAATTCACCAGCAAGCACTGTGCTGCAAAGTGTTGAAGTGGGATTCTGTCATGAAGGATGTGGCGTCATGCATAAACTTCATCAGGGCAAAGGGACTTAAACACAGGCAGTTCCAACAATTCCTGTCTGAACTGGAGTCTGCGCATGGCGATGTGCTTTACTACACAGAGGTCAGATGGTTGAGCCGTGGCAGAGTTTTGAGGCGTTTTTACGAGCTGCTACCTGAGATAAACGCATTTCTTCATTCAAAAGACAAAACGGTCCCCGAGCTGATCGACCCAGAATGGAAATGGCACCTAGCATTTTTAACAGACGTTACAGAAATACTGAACAGCCTTAACTTGCAGCTACAAGGCCAAGGGAAACTAATCTGCGACATGTATTCCCACATAAAAGCAATTGAGGTGAAACTAGCGCTGCTTTTGGATCAAGTGAAAAACAACTTCATCCATCTTCCTGCTACCCAAAACCTCTCTGCAGAGAACCCAGCGGTCCCGTTCCCAGCTGAAAAGTGTGTGGAAGCACTGGAAATGCTGAAGGCGGAGTTCGGTGTGCGATTCCGTGAACTACATGTTAATGCAAAAGATATCCGCCTTTTCCAGAACCCCTTTGTTTCCGACATTGATGAAGCCCAGCCTTCTTATCAGTTTGAGTTGGCCGAGTTACAGAACTGTGATGCCCTGAAAGATGCATTCAAGCCCAACAGTCTCATTGACTTCTATGCCGCCCTCCCAAAACAACACATACCCAAACATTAAAAAACACGCAATGAAGATGTCCACAGTTTTTGGCAGCATGTATATCTGAGCAAACCTTTTTACGCATGAACCACCTGAAAACTCCGATGAGATCAAGATTGACAGATGACCATCTCCATCAGTGTTTGAGACTTGCTGTGACTAAAATGGAACCTGACATTGAACTTCTCACCAGCCAGATGCAGGCCCACAGTTCACACTGATGAACATATATAGGTAAGCTTACTTTTCTGACTTGAACGAGCCATTCTGAGTACAAACAAATATAATCATAATGAAATCTACTGAGATAAAATCCGTTCTACAACCATACTGGTAGTGAAATGTATTGTGTTGGTAGGTGTTGGTATCAGTTCGGCTTCATAGCCTGCTTGCTTTCTGGTTTTCAGAGTGAAGTTGATGAGAAAGAGCTGCAAACAGTTGTGTCTACAAGAAAGTTAATGTTCCATGGTCTTTTTTTCTGTGAAAAACTTGAAAAGGGTTATTTGGTTATTATTTATTTCATAAATAGTGTTATTTATTTCATTAATAATGTTATTATTTATTTTCTGAGTTTTTTTCCTGTCAAGATCCCAGAAAGGGTTAATTTTTGGTTATGTGTGGCTTTCTGGAAAACAATAAATGTTTACGTTTAGACACCTCTGCGATCGTCACACTTTTTGTTACAAACTGGCCCCGGCCCGCCGTCAGAGAAGGGAAAAGTTATTTGGCCCTCACAGGAAAAAGTTTGGGGACCCCTGGTGTATATGTATGTATACATTGCTCAAATAAAACACATTTGAAACTGAAAAGTATGAACACATTACCTGTTCACTCTGAATAAAGTATCTCTATTCAGTTCCGTCCCAAATGTGTGTGTAACGTGTGTGTTAATGCCTATAAACTCACGTTGAAGGAGGCGAGAGCTTCACACACACTCTTCTCGATGAACTCGTCTGTGATCCTGCGTGATGGATGCTCGTTAAAAACGGAGTTCATTAAGGCGATCTTGGCTGCGCTGCGTCTCGCTTCGGCTTTCGTGGGACAAAACTGAGAACAGAATACAAGAGAAATGAGTTGTGAAGAATTAATTCTGATAAACACCATGATGTTTATGATATAACTACCTCGTTTTCCTTATAACTCTAATGCATCATCACACCTTTAGCTCTTTTATGCTGAACCTGGTCTTTCATCTAATCTAGAAAACAAAATGAAAGTCAGAGATTGGACCTGGAAGCTTCCAAAGCAGCTGCCCCCAGGGAGACTGACGTAGCAGACGTATGGAGGACTGTTGGAGGGAACCATCTCATACACCACCAGCGCGCCGTTCTTCAGCTCGGCTCCTCGAGACTGTTTCATCTGCCAGAACTCCTGCAGAGCCTCCACCACGTTCACTGAGCACCAGCCAGGAGAAGGAGAGAGAACGTGAATAAAATGGCAGGAATTAATCAGTAATACACTCTGTGTGTGGTGCCGTTATAGTCAGGTCAGGGAACGACCTCACCGCTTATATCTGCTATTGCAGCAGTGACAGCAGACGGGAACTAACACGTTTCACAGATACTAAACAAAATAAAGTATTTTAATCAAACTGCTGCGGTATAAGAGGAACACATCACTTGGGGACATGCTGTTATAGGAAAATAACCAACTTCCAGGTGGTAACGGTGACTCTGCTTCATCACAGCAGGACTTTACTCAAACACTAACACACACAGTGTTCTGAACACACTGATAACACTAACATACTGCAGACTCAGCGCACTTCAGGAACAGAGCTTAAAATGACGAACGCACACTTGAGGCTTTACTGAGGATCAGAAATTCTCTGGGAGACAAAAATGTGTAGCGAGTCGAACGAGACATAAAATACAGATGTGCAGTAATCTAGTGTTATTACAGGTCTTAGAGCATTACTATAGTGTTTATAGAGATATTCTAGTGTTTAATTAGTTAGTCCACCTCAAGATCTGATGAATTCGTCAGATCTTGGGGTGGACAGAAGAATGGCTGCCGCAAATAAAGTATATGGGTCATTATGCAAGAGGCTTTGGTCACGCCATGATGTAAGAGTTGAAACTAAAATCAAGGTTTACAATGCTGCAGTTCTTCCATGCCTGTTATAGTCAGTGGAGTGCATGAGCCTTTATCGCAGACACATCATGAAGCTGACGAGAACCCAGCTATGTCATCTAAGGCAACTGCTCCATATAAAATCAAAGTCCTTCCTACGCCATGTGGCGGCGCCGATCTCTGTTTCCGCAGCCCTCTGCCTCTTGCATAGCTAGGGTTACAGTGGGGGGGGCGGGTCTTCTGGTAACCACAAGAGTTTGACTCCCCACTCACATCTGTATTGCAGCGTGCCTTGCCAGACGGCAGTAGGTACCATTTTTATGGTGGTCTTTGGTATGACCCGACTGTGAGTAGAACTCATGATCTCCCAATCGAGAGGCGGACACGCTAACCACTAGGCCAACTCGTGGTTCCATATAAAATGGCAAGATAAAATCCCTGATGTGGAAGTTTTCAGATGAGCCAAAACCATTAGTGTTGAAGCTATTATAACAGCATCCCAACTCAGGTGGATGGGTCATGTGCAAAGGATGCTTAACACGTGTACACCAAAATTGGTATACTATGGTGAGTTAAGTTGTGGAACAAGGAAGTGTGGTCACCCAAAACTTAGCTTCAAAGGTGTGCTGAAGCGTCATATGAAGACTAGTAGCATTTGTCACTCAACATGGCAACGTGAAGCTATGGACAGAAGCCATTGGCGTTCTGTTACTGTGAGGGCCATCAAAGAGGTGGAAAAAGCTAGTGAGGAAAAGTACTTGGAAAGACATAAAATCAGACACTCAAACTAGGGTTGTCCCGATCCGATTGCGTGATCGGAAATCGGCCCCGATCACATGACTGTGGACTCGATCCGGACTCGGGCGTTAGGTTCCGATCAGGTATCGGATAAACTGAGGCGCGGGATTTGCTGCTATGTCTGCTGTGTGGAGATATTTCCGAGTGAACGAGGAGAACAATGCAGTAGCAAACTGTGAGCTTTGCAAACTCGGGATCTCGAGAGGTGGGAAAACAAAGGGTGCGTTTAACACAACTAATTTAATAAGACACCTAAAAAACAAGCACCCGACCCAGTACAACGAGTTCAGTGTGGCAAACAAGCCAACCAGCCAGCCAACACTCAAAGAAACTTTTAAAAGGAAAGAGAAAATGCCCAGCGACAGTAATAAGGCAAAACAAATTACAGAAAAGATTGCCCAAATGATAGCGATGAGTGACCAACCATTCTCCCTGGTAGAGGACGCTGGATTTCTCCTGCTTTTAGAGCACCTGGAACCTAGGTACAATACTGTATGCCCTCACGTCACTACTTCGTTGAAAAAGCACTGCCAGCACTACAGAAAAAGATCCGTGACAAGCTACTTGTGCAATTAGCAAAGGCGTCTGATGTCGCGTTTACCACAGACATCTGGAGTTCCTCTGTGTGTCCGATGTCATTACTAAGTCTCACTGCGCAATGGGTAGACAGCAAGTTTGTTTTACGTCGTGCGACCTTGTATGTCAGGGAATTCCGTGGATCCCACACAGCAGAACGTATCCAGCAGGCGATAGAAGAGATGCTAAACAACTGGGGAATCGACAAAAAACGAGTACGTCATTTTGCGCGATAATGCTGCAAATATGAAGAGAGCCATGCTGGATTTGGGAGTACAGAGTGTGGGCTGTGTCGCGCATTCTTGTCAGCTCGTTGTGCACGAGGGCATGCTTTCACAGCATAGTGTCAGAGACACACTAGCCAACGCGAGGAAGATCGTAGACCATTTCAAGCACTCGCCGCTGGCCTACTCCTGTCTGGAAGACATACAGATGGACTTGAACATGGATGTCAAGCGCCTGAAGCAAGATGTACAGGTGAGATTTCTGTTTTCATTTTCATTCCAATTCCATTATTTATTTCTATTCACGTTGCTCTGCACCTGGTTTGCCAACAGAATTTCTTTGTAATAGTAGTGAAGTGAAGCATACTCTGAATACAGTTTATTATGATATGGAATGAACCTTATTTTCATTATAGAATATGAGAACTGTATAACAATAATACAAATTATTGGTATTATTTCTGATGTGCAGACAAGATGGAACAGCAGCTATTACATGCTGCAGAGTCTACTGGAACAAAAACGGGCTCTCAGTGTGTATGCTGCTGAGCGCACCCTACCAGCAACACTGACTGCCCACCAATGGGAGCTCATGACAAAGGCAGCAGAGGTTCTCGCTCCCTTTGAAGAACTGACCAGAGATGTGAGCAGACAGACTGCATCTGCAGCTGATGTTATTCCTACCATCACTGGTAATTTTTATTTATTATTTTATTTTGTAACATGTTTGAAACAATCCATTAACAAACTATCCCTTTCATTCATTCATTCATTCATTCATCCATTAGTCCTCAGACGTGTCTTGTCTCATGAGGGTGACCATGACCAGGGGATCAGGACCATGAAGAGGACTCTCCTGGAGGCAGTGGAGAAGCGCTTTGCTGATGTAGAAACAGAGCCCATCTTCTACATGGCCACGCTACTAGACCCCAGATACAAAGATGGGCAAGTACACTTAAATTAAAACGCCCCTTTTGGTCAACATGTTATCACCAGTAATATGAGCCAATATTTAATTTCCCTTTTAATTTAGAATTAGTTATATGGTGATTTTAATTGTTTATTAATTTATTGAGCACATGTAATTCAATTGTACTGAACTACTGTGCTATGTGGTGTCTTTCTTAGGTTGTTTTGAAGTGTAAGTAATGGTACATTTATCTATTTTCAGTTTCTTCAACAAGGCAGGCCACCTGGCGCTTGCCAAAGACAATCTCATCCAGGAGGTGGCGAAGATGGAGGAGAGGAGGGCCACCAGTGAAGAGCCAGAGGCCACAGCAGAGCCAGTGAGCAAGTCCCCATGTTTTGAAGGATGCAGCAGCCTGGCCAGTGCCTTTGAGGAGATCTTGCAAGAGAGGCAGTCACAGGCCCGGTCAGTGAGTACCACATCAGCAGAGGTGCAGGTGCAGACCTACTTCTCACAGCAAACCACCCCCAAGAGGAGCAATCCCCTTCAGTACTGGAAGGATCATGCTGCTCAGTTCCCATCACTTGCTGCTGTTGCTACCAAGTATCTCTGTGCCCCCTGCAGCTCTGTGGACAGCGAAAGACTTTTTAGTGCTGTCGCAAATGTCCTTGATGAGAAAAGGAACCGGCTCTCATCTGACCATGTTGAGATGCTAATTTTCATCAAGAAAAACATACATACTATTTTGTAAATGTAGAGAAGGAGAATACGAGTTAGATTGAAGTTCCAAAAAGCACAATACAGGCCTGACTTGATTGCAGTAACTTTTATTTGCACATTTATTTGCATTTGATATTTTGATGCCATGCCTATTTTTAAGTTAAGCAGCTATTTGTTTTAATACTAGACTATTGAGTCTTTAATGTTGCACTAGGTTCTAATGTTGCACTATTCCTAATGTGAAGAAAATTTTTTTCTATTTCTGAGTTGTTCTGACTTGAGACTGTAATTCAACCTACCTCATACAAGTTGGTGGAAAAAAATAAAAATAAGGGACATCCTGGATTTTATTGTTTGCTCTTAGTTCATTTCATAATGTTCTATAGAAGTATCGGATCGGGACTCGGTATCGGCAGATACTCAAAATCAAATGACTCGGAGGCAAAAAAACGTGATCGGGACATCCCTAACTCAAACCCCCCACTGGCCACATCTTTCAAGTGTGAAAGATGCGAAAGATACTGTCGCTCGAAAGCGGGTCTTGTAGCCCACAAACGAGCATGCCAGGTATATATATATTTTTTTAAATCACAACTTCACAGTCGGGCGGCACGGTGGTGTAGTGGTTAGCGCTGTCGCCTCACAGCAAGAAGGTCCGGGTTCGAGCCCCGTGGCCGGCGAGGGCCTTTCTGTGTGGAGTTTGCATGTTCTCCCCGTGTCCGCGTGGGTTTCCTCCGGGTGCTCCGGTTTCCCCCACAGTCCAAAGACATGCAGGTTAGGTTAACTGGTGACTCTAAATTGAGCGTAGGTGTGAATGTGAGTGTGAATGGTTGTCTGTGTCTATGTGTCAGCCCTGTGATGACCTGGCGACTTGTCCAGGGTGAACCCCGCCTTTCGCCCGTAGTCAGCTGGGATAGGATCCAGCTCGCCTGCGACCCTGTAGAACAGGATAAAGCGGCTACAGATAATGAGATGAGACTTCACAGTCATCATCGTAACGATGGACTGCTGAATATACATTTTATATAGATAGATAGATAGATAGATAGATAGATAGATAGATAGTGTTTATAGAGTTATTATGGTGTTTATTTAGTTATTGTAGTGTTTATAGAGTTATGTTTTTAGACTTAATTTGTTTATTTAGTTATTATAGTGTTTATAGAGTTATTATAATGTTTATATAGTTAATATTTTGTTTATATAGTTATTATAGTGTTTAAAGGGTTATTACTGAGCCTGTAGTGTTATTCCAGTGTGTGGTTATAGCGCGTTATAAGGTGTCTACCCCTGCCGTAGCCCCGTGTGTGGTTATAGCGCGTTATAAGGTGTCCTACCCCTGCCGTAGCCCCGTGTGTGGTTATAGCGCGTTATAAGGTGTCTACCCCTGCCGTAGCCCCGTGTGTGGTTATAGCGCGTTATAAGGTGTCCTACCCCTGCCGTAGCCCTGTGTGTGGTTATAGCGCGTTATAAGGTGTCCTACCCCTGCCGTAGCCCTGTGTGTGCTTGGCGAAGCTCCGCACCACCGCGTCCACCGCCTCCCGCAGCACGGCCGGGTTTGTGGCCGGTTCTGGAGCTCCGAGTCCGGCGTGGCTCATGAACCCGGCGCTGAGGCTGTGGAGCGGAGGGAGCGGCGGCGGAGGCCCGGAGCTGGCCACGGTTCCGGTTCCGGTGACTCCGGGCCTGAGCGCGGCTCTCAGTGTGGCTCCGTATCCCACCCCGGGCTGGAGGCGCTGCTGATGGCGGAGGGACTCCATTGTCTCCTCACAGCAACTCTACAGGCTGGAACACCTCAGAGTGGGTCTCAGTCCGAGAGTACACCCCTACACACACACACACACACACACACACACACACACCGCTCACTCACTCACTCACTCACACATCTGTTCCACTAAAACACTACAGAGTCGCAACTTTCTCCTTTGAACCCGCACCGCTTTTATCCCGGGATAAATAATAACGCGCTGCTGGCGGAGTCCCGTTATCACCCCGCTCCCAAACCGCACTCTGTCACACACCAAGTGCACTCGGTAGGGAGGTAGGGCTCGTGGCTTCACCCCCTACTTAGTGCACTTATATAGGCACGAGCACAGCTTTAGGGATTGAACCTCAGCAGGATCCATTTCCGGTCTGGGAGGAAAAGTCGTAACAGCATGTTTTAAAAGATAAACTTTATGGGAAGATTACAGATCAAAGAGAACAAAAACAGTCAGGTAGAAAAATTCATATAAATATAAATGTAATATATAAGAACAAAATATATTATATAGCCTCTGCAAATTATATATTTACGTGTATATATATATATATTATGTATATATACATAGAAACCTTTATTTGCCACACGCACACTTCAAGCACAGTGAAATTCATCCTCTGCATTTAACCCATCTGAAGCAGTGAACACACGCACACACCCAGAGCAGTGGGCAGCCACACCAGAGCGCCCGGGGAGCAGTCAGGGGTTCGGTACCTTGCTCAAGGGCACCTCAGCCCAAAGCCGCCCCACGTCAACCTAATTGCATGTCTTTGGACTGTGGGGGAAACCGGAGCACCTGGAGGAAACCCACACAGACACAGGGAGAACATGCAAACTCCACACAGAAAGGCCCTCGCCGGCCGCTGGGTTCAAATCCGGAACCTTCCTGCTGTGAGGCGACCGTGCTAACCACTACACCACCGTGCCACCATATATATATATAATCCAGAGGCACAGTCCCTGACCGCCACGCAATGTTGAAGAGGGTGTCAGCCAAGACAGCCCAACAACATCCAGTGCCTTCAGGAACTCAGGACAAACCTCATCCACCCCCAGAGCCCAACCACCGAGGAGCTTTTTAACCACCTTGGCAACCTCAGCCCCTGTGATGGGCAAGTCCTCCCAAGCACCCTCAGACTCTGCATCCTCCTTGGACAACATGAATGTGGGATTGAGGAGACCCTCAGAGTATTCCTTCCACCGTCAGATGATGTCCCCAGTTGAGGTCAATAGCACTCCATTCTCGCTATAAACAGTAAGGACAGAGCACTGCTTCCCCTTCCTGAGCCACCAGGCAGTTTACCAGAATATCCTCGAGGCCAACCGAAAGTCACTTTCCATGGTCTCACCGAATTCCTCCCACACCCGAGTTTTTGCTTCAGTGACTGCCTGAGCCGCGTTCCGCTTGGCCCATCAGTATCTGTCAGCTGCCTCTGGAGACCCTAAGACTAACCAAGCCTGATAGGACTCCTTCTTCAGCTTGACGGTTCCCCTCACCGCAGGTGTCCACCACCGGGTTCAGGGATTACCGCCACGACAGGCACCAATAACCTTGCAGCCGCAACGCTGCACGGCCACCTCAGCAATGGAGGTGTGGAACATGGTCCACTCGGACTCAATGTCTTCATCCTCCCCCGGTATGCAGTTGAAGCTCTGCTGGATGTGGCAGTTGATGATCTGACGAACGGGAGCCTCTGCCAGACGTTCCCAGTATACCCTCACTACACATTTGGGCCTACCAGGTCTGTCCGGCCTCCTCCCCCGCCATCTGATCCAGCTCACCACCAGGTAGTGATCAATTGACAGCTCTGCTCCTCTCTTCACCCGTGTCCAAGATATATGGTCATAGATCAGATGAAACGACTACAAAGTCAATCATCGATCTACGGCCTAGGGTGTCCTCGTGCCACATGCACTTATGGGCACCCTTATGCTCAAACATGGTGTTCATTATGGCCAAACCATGCATGGCACAGAAGTCCAACAACTGAACACTGCTAGGTTCAGATCGGGCAGGCCGTTCCTCCCAATCACCCCCCTCCAGGTCTCACTGTCATTTCCCATGTGAGCGTTGAAGTCCCCCAGTAAAACAATGGAGTCCCCATTGTTTTACAATTTTTCAACATTGTGTGGAGGTCAGGGACAGTGCCTCTGGATTGGCAGACTTGGGTGGTGGTCCCCATTTTTAAAAAGGGGGACCGGAGAGCGTGTTCAAACTATAGGGGGATAACACTTCTCAGCCTCTCTGGGAAAGCCTATGCTGGGGTGCTGGAGAGGAGAGTCCAGTCGATAGTCAAACCTCGAATTCAGGAGGAACAATGCGGTTTTCGTCCTGGTCATGGAACACTGGACCAGCTCTTTACCCTTGCAAGGGTACTGGAGGGTGCATGGGAATTTGCCCAACCGGTCTACATGTGTTTTGTGGACCTGGAGAAGGCTTACGACTGTGTCCTTCGTGGTGCCCGGTGGGGGGTGCTTCAGGAGTATGGGGTCCAGGGCCCACTGCCGCGAGCCATTAGGACCCTGTATGACCGGAGCAGGAGTTTGGTTTGCATTCCTGGCAGTAAGTCAGACTTGTTCCTAGTGCATGTGGGACTCCACCAGGGCTGCCCTTTGTCGCCGGTTCTGTTCATAACTTTTATGGACAGAATTTCTAGGCGCAGCCAAGGGGCAGAGGGTGTCCGGTTTGGTGGCAGCAGGATCACATCTCTGCTTTTTGCAGATGATGTGGTCCTGTTGGCTTCATCAATCTGTGACTTACAGCATGAGCTAGGATGGTTTGCAGCCGAGTGTGAAGCGGCTGGGATGAGGATCAGCACCTCCAAGTCTGTGGCCATGGCGCTCAGCCAGAAATGGGTGGAGTGCTTACTCCGAGTCAGGGGGGAGTTGCTGCCTAAAGTGGAGGAGTTTAAGTATCTTGGGGTTTTGTTCACAAGTGAGGGTAAGGGGGAGCGGGAGTTGGACAGACGGATCGGGGCAGCATCAGCAGTGATGCAGACACTAAACCAGTCTGTTGTGATAAAGAGAGAGCTGAACCAAAAGGCAAGGCTCTCAATTTACTGGTCCATCTATGTTCCCACTCTCACCTATGGTCATGAGCTATGGGTAGTGACTGAAAGAATGAGATCGCAGATACAAGCGGTAGAAATGAGTTTTCTCTGCAGGGTGGCTGGGCGCTCCCTTAGAGACAGGGTGAGAAGCTTGGTCATTCAGGAGAGACTCAGAGTAGAACAGCTGCTCCTCCACATCAAAAGGAGTCAGTTGAAGTGGTTCGGGCACCTTGTTAGGATGCTCCCTGGACGCCTCCCAAGGGAGGTTTTCTGGGCATGCCCCACCGGGAGGAGACCCTGAGGCAGACCCAGGACATGCTGGAGAGATTACATCTCTCAGCTGGCCTGAGGATGCCTCAGTATTCCCCCAGAAGAGCTGGTGGAGGTAGCTAGGGAGAGGGAATTCTGGGCTGCTCTGCTTAGGCTGCTACCCCTGTGACCCGAATCCGGATAAGCGGTAGAAGATGGATGATGGATGGATATATATTATCATACAGTATTTCCTCAAACTTGTTCATGCAGGCAGTTTGTACTTGGCCTTTATATATTAATGCTTACAAAAATACTTACAAATATATTTATTCTCAAACAGAATCAGAAAATCTAAATATCTCACAATTTATAAATACACCATTCAGCAGTGCAAAAGATCATTTAGTGTAAATTATTTTCTTCTAAATAAAAAAGACACAGCAATGAAGTAGCCAGGCGACTTAATTCACATGTCTTTGGACTGTGGGAGGAAACCAGAGCTCCCGGAGGAAACCCACACAGGGACGAGGAGAGAACATGCAAACTCCACACGGAAAGACCCCATTCAGCTACGAGGTTCAAACCCAGAACCTTCTTCCTAACCACTGTTTGTTTGTTTGTTTGTTTGCTTAAATCATATAAATATTAATTCCCTGGGCAGTATCTTTATGGTAAGAGATATTTCATTTTTAGACCAGTATTTAAATCTTTCTTTTTAAAAAGCTGAAAAAAAATCCCAATATTATTCCATAGCCAATATCATTCATTCATTCATTATCTCTAGCCGCTTTATCCTTCTACAGGGTCGCAGGCAAGCTGGAGCCTATCCCAGCTGACCACGGGCGAAAGGCAGGGTACACCCCGGACAAGTCGCCAGGTCATCACAGGGCCGACACACAGACACAGACAACCATTCACACTCACATTCACACCTACGGTCAATTTAGAGCCACCAGTTAACCTAACCTGCATGTCTTTGGACTGTGGGGGAAACCGGAGCACCCGGAGGAAACCCACGCGGACACGGGGAGAACATGCAAACTCCACACAGAAAGGCCCTCGCCGGCCCTGGGGCTCGAACCCAGGACCTTCTTGCTGTGAGGCGACAGCGCTAACCACTACACCACCGTGCCGCCTCCATAGCCAATATGACTAATGAAAAGATGTAGATTATATTTAGGCCATTTTATCTCATCTCATCTCATTATCTGTAGCTGCTTTATCCTGTTCTACAGGGTCGCAGGCAAGCTGGAGCCTATCCCAGCTGTCTACGGGCGAAAGGCAGGGTACACCCTGGACAAGTCGCCAGGTCATCACAGGGCTGACAGGCCATTTTATTATTATTATTATTATTATTATTATTATTATTATTATTATTTCTATAGGAGGCATGGTTGTGTAGTGGTTAGCACTGTCACCTCACAGCAAGAAGGTTCTGGGTTCGAGCCCAGTGGCCAGCGAGGGCCTTTCTGTGTGGAGTTTGCATGTTCTCCCCGTGTCTGTGTGGGTTTCCTCCGGGTGCTCCGGTTTCCCCCACAGTCCAAAGACATGCAGGTTCGGATAATTGGTGGCTCTAAATTGACCGTAGGTGTGAATGTGAGTGTGAATGGTTGTTTGTCTCTATGTGTCAGCCCTGCAATGATCTGGAGAGTTGTCCAGGGTGTACCCCGCCTCTCACCCATAGTCAGCTGGGATAGGCTCCAGCTCGCCCGCGACCCTGCACAGGATAAGTGGCTACAGATGATGGATGGATAGATGGATGAATTTCTATAGTGCTTTTCACAATTCCAAGGTCATTTTACAGAGGGGATGGGGGAAAAGACTAAGTAGTAAGAAAGGAAGAGAAATGTTCATGGAAAGGACGTCATATATAATATATATGTATAATATAAAATAAAATATATAATCATCATCATCAGGGATCACTTGATAGTGAGTAAGATTGTCCACCAAGAAAATGTTTAGATTTTATGCACCCGCAGGTGACTGAACAGTCCAATGCAGGAGGCACACAGCCTTACGCAAACGTGGCATTTATTAGTGGCAGTGAGCAGTAAAGGTGCCTTTTCCCTTTCCTTGCGCAGCAAACGTTTCTCCAGGACCTTAGTTCGCCTTTCTAGCTCAAAGTGGGACACACCCTCATGGACGACCTTTCGCCAACTGGTTCTGCTAATAGCAGCATCCTCCCAGTTGTTAACACTAATACCACAGGACTTTAGAGATGCTTTCAAGTTATCCTTAAAATGCTTCCTTTGTCCTCCCCTCGATCTCGCTCCAAAGCCAAGTTGGCCGAATAAAAGCTGCTTGGGAAGGCAAGAGTCGTTCATTCGTAAGAGATGTTCTGACCAACAAAGTTGATTTTGCATCACCATGGCTTCAATACTGGTGCATTTGGACTCTTCCAGGATACTGACATTTGTTTGTCGATCCTTCCAGTTGACACCCAGGATATGGCGGAGGCAGCGTTGATGGTATTTCTCAAGGGTCTTCACGTGCCATCGATAAGTAGTCCAGGACTCTGAGCCATACAGAAGCGTTGGTAAAACAACAGCCTTATATACTAGGATTTTTGTGTCAGTTCATATACCTCTCTCATCAAAGACTCTCTCCTGCAGTTGACCAAAGGTGTAGCTGGCAGCTTGAAGATGATGTTGGATCTCAGCATCAATATCTGCCTTGGGTGAGAGGATGCTGCCCAAGTAGGAGAAACTCTGTATATTGTGTAGGACAGTCTCTTCGATCTTAAGGGATGGACAGGTAAGAGTTTGAACTGGAGCTGGCTAAAAAAGAACCTCTGTTCTCTTCACATTTATAGAAAGACCAAGTCTCCGGTAGGCATCATCAAAGGCGTTCAGAATCGCTTGTAGATCTTCTGAGGTGGTACAGATACAATTGTCATCAGCGTACTGAAGTTCCACCACCGATGTACGACTGGTTTTGGTCTTCATCTTAAGCCTGCTTAGATTGAATAAACCACCATCCATTCTGTAGACAACTTCTATCCCACCTGGGATTATGTTCTTCACTAGATGCATAATAGCTGCTACAAAGAAGGAAAACAAAATGGGTGCAATCACACAGCCTTGCTTTACGTCCGTTTTCACCTCAAAAGGCTCGCTATTGGCAGTGTTGTTTAGGACTCTGGCGGTCATGTTATCATGGAGAAGTCTAACAATACAAATAAATTTCTCAGAACATCCATACTTGGCCAAGATTTTCCATAAGGCTTCACGGTTGACTGAACCGAAGGCCTTTGTGAGGTCTATAAAGGCCATGTAGAGTGGCTGATGTTGTTCACGACACTTCTCTTGCAGCTGACGTGCGGTGAAGATCATATCAATAGTTCCTCAGTTAGCCTGAAACCCACACTGTGATTCCGGGAGAAACTTTTCTGCATGGGGATGTAGACGGTTGGCAAGAATCTGAGCGATGACTTTGCCAGCAATAGCAAGTAATGAAATGCCACAATAATTTCCACAGTCCGATTTATCTCCATTCTTGAAGATTTTGACAATTTCAGCAGTGGCGTGCACAGATAGACACGAGGTGGTGCTCAAGCACCTGCCCCTCTGCCCTCTGTCCAAAAAAGTGCCCTTTTGAATTTTTTTTTACAGTTTACTGAGGCCAATGTCGACATGATCTTTTAGAAAAGCCACGGCATTAAAAGCGTGTGTGAAAATAATGTCGCGATGTGTGCCCCCTCCGCACACACACCGGACCTCTGTCTCTCTTGCTCTGTCACGTGAACAAGCGTGCAGTGCATTCAATGTGAGGTTGCAGCAGCATAGCGTCCTGGAAGCCACGGCCTTGTCGTAGCGCAGACAACACATCGGGCAGTCAGTCAGCTCTTCCCCTGCCCCACCAGCCAGGTGACACATGAATCGAGTGAAAATGTATTGTTTGCCCTCTAAGCCCAAGCTGTAATTATTTTGTCGTGAAGTAGCCCGTCGCATACAGAAACAACTGCACATAAGTATTATATTTTTTGCTAGACCATTTTCAGATTAAGGAAAACAAAAATTTCTTTTTCTATTTTGTTCAACTAGAGATTCCTGGCAAAGTCAAAAAGCCTTGATATAATAAATTAACATTAAGTGGTTGTTTTACACCTTTAAAAACCAAAATGGGTCAGTGGCGACCCGAACACAAGAGGAGGGTTAAATCTCAGACTTTTATAATAAGGTGTTCCACATGCGCAAAAAAGTGCCCTTTTTCCCCCCCAGAGCACTTGCCCCCCAAAATGTCTGTGCACACCACTGAATTTCAGCATCCCTTAGGTCCGGAGCAATTTTCTCTCTCTGCCAGATGAGAAGAATGAGCTGATGGAGACAACAGGTAAGTTCTTCTCCCCCGAATTTAAAGATCTCTGCTGGTATTCTGTCACCACCGGGGGCCTTTCCATTCTTTAACTGACTGATGGCAGTTTTTACTTCAGCAAGGCAAGGTTCTAGTCCAGGGGTGCCAGGGTGAAATTGGTAAGGGGGCCAGATTTTTTTCAAGTGGGACCTTGGGGGCCGAATTACACTTTTGGCCTGAAAAGACTAGACACTAACTCAACAAAAGGACATTATTTTATATGATTTTTGAAGGCCTATACGCCCAAAAGGAATTGTAAAGCTATAGCCTCAAAATGAGGCGCACAATAACATGGCAGACAAAAGCAATTTACCCTCTGAAAATGTAACAGTCTAAGCATGCAAGTAGCCTACATTTATAAAAAAAAAAAATGCTACAGAAATGGACTAAGACACAAATAACACAAGTGTAAACTGTAAATGACTTAGATCAGATTTATTGATCTTGCACATCAAAAACATGTCAATGCATAGGCCTAGTTAGGCCAATTAAAACGGTTGGCAAGTAGGCCTAAACGAGTCAAAAGAAAGAAGTGCCAGGGTAAATAATTCCACCAATAGGTCAAGTGACTAAATATCCAGTAGCATTAGTTTAAAAGAGCCAAATATGACTGAACATACCAATAAAAACAAACTACAGATGGCACATTAACTTTGCTGGTCAAGTCCCACATATATTTCCACACACCCATCCTGTTTATTCCCCCTCAAGCACACAGCAACATGGGGGAGAAATACCAGCTACATTTTACATGTGGAAGCCAGAAGTCTTTTACTTTTTACCAGCTTGTCGACATTGGGGGACAGACTCTGGGCAGTTGCTATTTTCATGACATCGTTGAGATGTCCATGGGTCAGACGACTACGCAGTTTCGATTTATTAATATTCATTACTGAAAATGCCTGTTCACATAAATATGTTGTCCCGAACATACAGAGTATTTTACCGGCAAAGGCCGTGATAATTGGGTACTCTGGTGGCAATGACTGATAGAAAGATTGGATTCCAACAGATGCGTATTTATCCTTGACGAATGCACCCTCCGAAAATGGCTTGGACACTTTTGCGATCTCCCACGCGATGATGTAGCTCGTCTTCACTGCCCCTAACATGAAATAAAATGTACAACAAAGATATTGAGACACCCCTCTTTGAAAACAGTCGCATTTAACATTAAAGGAGAACTGAAGATGATGTATGATATTAAAACGAACCTTCATGTGTCTCTCGAGACTTTGAGAAAGCTGCTTGCTGTTTTTGAAGGTTTGAGGCAAGCTCATTTAGCTTTTCAGTCCTGCGTTGCTCGGTGAATTGGCTGTATTTGTCGGCGTGGGTCTCGTAATGTCTTTTGACATTGTATTCCTTCGGTACAGCCACTTGTTGCGAACAAATCAGACAAACAGGTTTTCCCCCTACTTCCCAGAAAAAGTATTTCTCTCTCCATTTTTCCTGAAAGATGCGACCCTCAGAATCAACTTTTCTCTTTTTAGACTGTTGTTGCTTGTGAACGAGCAACAACTAGCCTACTCTACATTAAATCCGGGTCATTGCATCTGTGCGTGCTGCAGCAAGCAGAGAGCAGCTAAAAACGAACCGATGGATTACACGAAAATGGAATCAAATTGAAACATTAGATTTAAAATCATTACGAAAAAAAACACAACATTCGATTTTTATTAATTTATTATTAAAAAAAAAAAGTCTCATGAACCACCGGGCCGGATGTGATGACCAATCAGGCCGTATCCAGCCCGCGGGCCGTTACCATGGCACCCCAGTTCTAGTCCAAGCTCAACAGTCGCAGGCAGCTGCGGGATCTCTAGGTATATAGATTCGTCTACCAGTGATTCGCGGTTTAGGAGATTTTGAAAATACTCCTTCCAATGGCGGTTGATGCTGTCATCATCCTTAAGGAGAGTGCCATCTTTATCTTTCACAGGAGCTGCGCCACATGTGCTAGGACTGTAAATCGCCTTTGTGACACTAAAAAAGCCACGACTATCATGACTATCCGTAAGATCTTGAATCTCTTTGGCTTTGTCAACCCACCATTGGTCCTTAATCCAGCGGATTAGCCTCAGCTTTAATGGTCTGATGAGCCTTCTTCTTGACCTCATTTGTTGGGTCATGCTGCCAGGTACAGAAGGCCTTCCTCTTTTCTTGAATAAGATTTCTAATAGCCTCGTCATTTTCATCAAACCAATCTTGGTGTTTCCTGCTACAATAGCCTATGGTTTCTTCACTGCTTGAGAGAATGGCTGCCTTTAGCTTGTTCCAGTATTCTTCCACTTCATCACATTGTATGGATTGAAGGCGTTGGTGGAGGGACTGCTGCAGTTCGTCACGCACTTCATGATCTTTCAGTTTCTCAACATTAAGTCTCCTTCTGGGTCGTTTTACCATTTTCTGTCTCCATCGGTGGATATTCAGAGCTGATGATCAGTCCAACAATTATCTGTGCTGGTGATTGCTTTGGTAATAAGGACCTCCTTCTGATCATGTGCGTGGATGATTACATAGTCAATTAAATGCCAGTGTTTTGATCTAGGATGTTGCCATGTGGTCTTGAATCTGTTCTTCTGGCAGAAGAGCGTGTTGGTTATGATAAGTTGGTGTTTGACACACAGAGTAAGCAAAAGTATACCATTGGAGTTACAGTTTCCTACCCCATTCTTGCCAATTGTCCCTTTCCAAAGGTTATAGTCTCTTCCAACCCTGGCATTAAAATCGCCTAGGATAATAACTTTATTCTCTTTCGGGATGTTTGTGATGATGGTATCCAGTGTTAAGTAGAAGTCTTCCTTGATCTCATCCTCAGCGTCAAGGGTAGGCGTGTAGGCACATATAATAGTAGCATACTCATTTTTTGCTAGCGTAAGGCGCATCGTCATAACACGTTCATTTACACTGCTTGGAAGTTCAGCAAATAGTTTAATAACTTCACTTCTAATAGCAAAACTAACACCGTGCATCCTTGGCTGGCCTTCAGGTCTGCCTTGCCAGAAAAAGGTGTAGCCACCACCATGTTCTCTCAGTTGTCCGGCACCTCCTCTTCGGGTCTCCTGAAGAGCAGCTATGTCAATATTGAAGCAACTTAGTTCCCGAGATACAAAGGCGGTTCTTTGTTCGGGTCGACTGGAGTGGTCTGTGTCATCCAGTAGGGTATGTACATTCCAAGTTCCAAGATTTAATTTGTGGGTTTTTTGACTGCTGAAAGATGATCCTGCTGGACGCGGTATTCCAGCCAGGTAGAAGTGGAGCAGACTATTTTTAGGGCACCTTTTCTAGCCCCCTCCCCACATCAGGGGTGAGCAGAGTAGATTCTGAAAAGGGCTGCTCAGTCACAGAGAAAGCTGCTGAAACATTCCTCTACTCCATTCCAAGATTGAGACGACTGAATCAGACTCTGCCACCTAACATGCCAGTCCAAGGCTAGGGACTCCCAGATCTCACTATCCTGTCCCTGTCGCCACTCACCGGTTGCCGCAGGACTTGGTTAAACATGGTATTGGTAGACGCCTTGTGCGTGAAAATTGTTTAGCGTGGGAAAGCTGGTGCACAACAGCAGACACACGGATACTTCACAGAGAAAGGGTCCGAACTCCAGTGGCAAGGAAACCTCGATGACTGGGGATCCAGACTCTGTTGCAGCCCTCATCCACCATCCCAGTTAAGAACGTCTTCATACTGTTCTGCCACTGGAGACTTTGGGGGGTTGCATGCTGGCCGTTGGCTCACAATGAGCTCATCCGCCATTTGTCAGGTCTTGTTTTTAATCCTGCAGGGTGACATGCCACCCTCCTCACCAGCATTGCACTGGTGGGGGAGCCGGTTTAGACACCGACCACCTGTCCATGCGGCAGGTTGTACTGGGTTACAATGTTACCAGTAGCAGACTCCCGTCTGACCTGACATCAAAATATATAATAGTACTTAAAACATATAATAGTACTTAAATGAACTATGGAGTGACTTCTCTTTCCTCCATTCAGGACATTGCACCAAGGCGCTGCATGTCTCGAGCCAGAAACATCATCAGTGACCCCTCACACCTTCACTATGGACTGTTCTCCCCTCTGGCCTCTGGAAAGAGGTTCCGCAGCATTCGGTGCAGGACCACCAGGTTCTGTAACAGCTTTTCCCCCAGGTCACCAGACTGCTGAACTCCAAACCCAAACTCTAAACTTCTATTTATAACTTGAACATTCCTAATTCCACAGGTCACTTTATAGTATTGCATTTTATAATATTTTTGCTGCTGCATAATTTAATTTAATACACTTCATATTTAATTTTGTGCTGAGCCAAACTGCAATGAAATTTCGTTCGGTGTCCACTTGTTGCAGACTGAATGACAATAAAGGTTGTCTAAGTCTAATATGCTGATTTTTTTAGATAAGTTTAGAATTAGTAGAATGTGGAAAAAACAAGCACAAATCTTACATTATTTATTTAAAAAGGTATATAAATGATGAAAAACTACAACAAAAGATTAAAAAACAAGTGATTAAAATCTCCAGGAGAAAAAAAGTCCATCCCTGGAATGAACTGCTACAAAGCGGCGGCCGCTAGAGGGCAGTACTGAGCGCGCGCACAGCGATTCAACTACAGAGTGAAGGAGAAGAAGAGGAGGAGGCGGAAGCAGCCGCTGAGGAGCTTCAACATATTCACATGGCGCGTGAACATAAACACGATTAATGAGGATTAAATTAATTTAAACCGTTAAATATGTTTTAAACACCGCGCCCGGTTTTACTCGCGCTAGTTTATCATCGCCTCGTGTGTGTTGTTGGTGATGTTCGCGCGCGCGCCTGCTCGGTTTGTCCTTGCCGGTGTGTGGAGTTCAGGCCGGAGTCAGAGCTTCAGCTGCACACCATGCAGGGTAACAGCTCATCATCATAATATCATCTCATCATCATCACACCATCATCACCATCACATCACTATCATCACATCATATCACCATCATATCACATCATCACATCATATCACCATCATCATCACACCACCATCACATCATCACCACCATCACATCATATCATCATCACCATCACATCATCTCACCATCACATCATCTCACCATCACATCATCACCACCATCACATCATATCATCATCACCATCACATCATCACTATCACATCATCTCACCATCACATCATCTCACCATCACATCATCACTATCACATCACCATCACATCATCACATCATATCACCATCATCACATCACCATCACGTCATCATCACCACCATCACATCATCATCTCACCATCACATCATCGTCATCACATCATCATAATATCATCACATCTTATCACCATCATCACATCATCACCATCTCATCATCACATCATATCACCATCATGATATTATCATCATCATATTATTATTATTATTATTATTATTATTATTATTATTATTGTAAAGGACCACCATTGTCCTTGTATGCGTTTTGTCATTTTGCCTGGGAAAAACAACATATAAATGTCTAATTTATTTTCTAACTTATTCACTAATATTTCTATTTTTGTACGTTTTGATCCGATTTGCATGTGAATTTGTGATTGAATAGTGTGTGAGTGAATGAATGAATGAAGGCTTTATTTCAAACATGTCAGAGTAGTAGAAAACAGAAGAGAAAAACACAAAAAACAAAAGAACAAATAAAAACACTTAATTCAGTTAAAAACAATGGAAACAATATTAACTTAACATGTTTGAAAAGGAGTAGGAAGAAGCATTAGCTTATTTAATCCTTCCCCCTTTCCAATTAATTAATACTATTTACTATTTACTTCCTGTGTGTGTATATTATTTATTTATCTTTATTGTTATTATTATTTTTATTTACTATTTTAAAATCACATACTCCTGAGCACAAGTAATTAAACATATTTGCCTGTACCAACAAAATAGAAAATAAACAAAATAAACAAAGTAAATAAAAATATGTGCAAAAAGCCCTAGTGCTCGTCCCACCCTTCTTCCTCCCTGTCCCGAGTGAATCCCATGTGTTTGTCCCGCGGTTTGAATATACACTCATGCTTGGACATTGCTTCAGCCCCCCGACAGTCTGTTCCACAATTTCACTCCACATACTGAGATGCAATGTGTTTTTAAGGTTGTGCGAGCAAAAAGATGTTTAAAGTTCATTTCCCCCCTCAAATTATATCCCCCCCTCTTTCTGTAAAAAAACCAGTTTTTGAATGTTGACTGGAAGTCGGTTGTTTATTGTTCTGTACATGATTTGTGCTGTTTGAAAATGCACCAGATCTGTGAGTTTTAGTATTTTTGATTTTAAGAATAAAGGATTAGTATGTTCTCTGTAACCAGTGTTATGAATTGTCCTTATGGCTCTTTTCTGCAGTATAATCAGTGGTTGTAATGTACATTTATAAGTATTACCCCAAATCTCTACACAGTAATTTAAGTATGATAATATTAGTGAGCTGTAAAGAAAGTGGAGTGATTTGTGGTCCAGGAAGTGTTTTGCCTTACTCAGTACTGAAATGCTCCGTGACAGTTTGGTTTGTACTCTGTGTTTTATGTGGGATTTCCATGTTATTTTATCGTCCACAATTACACCAAGAAATTAATTTTCATATACCCTTACAATATCAACCCCAGCTACCTGTATTAGTGCTTGAGTATTCCTTTTACAATTCCCAAATAACATTTAATTTAGTTTTATTAAGGTTTAAAGATAATTTGTTCCTGTCGAACCACTTCTTTAATTTAGACAGTTCTGCAGTGATCATCCCCAGAAGATCCTGTAAATTCCCCCCTGAACAAAAAATATTTGTGTCATCTGCAAATAAAACTAATTTTAATAACTTGGAAACTTTGCAGATATCATTTATGTAGAGAATGAACAGTTTTGGACCCAATACTGACCCCTGAGGGACACCACAAGCAATGTCCAAGTATGAGGAAGTGTAGTCTCCCAACTTCACAAACTGTCTCCTGTCCCTTAAATAACTTTTCACCCAGTGCAAAACTATCCCCCGATCCCATACCGTTCCAGTTTATTGATTAATATGTCATGATTGATTGTGTCGAAAGCTTTCTTGAGGTCGATGAATATTCCAATTGCGTACTGTTTGTGATCTATAGCGTTAGTGATTTCCTCAACTGATTCCATTAATGCCAGTGCTGTTGAACTGTTTGATCTAAATCCGTATTGGCAGATTCTACCATAACAGAGGCCAGTTAAGTCCCATCTCCTTAAATTGCTGAATTGATTATTTTGATCATTCTATTAAGTTTTTCTAGTAGCATTTGGGGTCTTGGACATTCACAGTAAATTTTAGGACAGTAGTCCTGGTAACTAATTAATAAAAGCCTGACATGACAGACATGCTAAATGACAATAGAAACACATCGGTTTCTATCATCAAAATCTGACAGACAAACTAACGTCTACCATCATATTCTGACAGACACTCTAGATGACAATAGCAAAAAACTGTTTCTTACATTATTAATCTGACAAATTTAGTAATAATATTAAATACCTCATCACTAGAACCAAATAATAAAATAAAATATTGAAATAAAAAAGATAAAATTTATTTTCAAAATTGAAATATCAACAATAATTGTCAGAACAGTGATAATAGACACGACTGTGTCACTTTCGCGGGGAAATAACACATTGAAATGGCCTGTCGGCTGAAAGGGTCGCAAGTGGCTCTGATTTATCTCAACTTACGATAGTTTTACTCCAGAAAAATTTAAATATGAATGCACAAATATATTCTCAATGTTTCTATCGTCAAAAATTTCTATCGTCAGGATAGCTGACTGAAAATCTTACCTTGATTTATTTGATGAAATCTAGCTGTCAGAACTCCAAGTCTTGCCCGGAAGTAAATGTCTGCTGTCACAAAAATCATGCGCAGTAGAATTTCCTCTTTTGGCCCTTTTCCACTACCCTTTTTCAGCTCACTTCAGCTCGCTTCAGCTCACTTCAGCCCGACACGGCTCGCGTTTCGACTACCAAAAACCAGCACGACTCAGCTCGCTTCAGCCCTGCTTAGCCCCTAAAACTCGCACCGTTTTGGAGTGGGGCTGAAGCGAGCCAAGCCGTGCCGAGTGAGGCTGGGGGCGTGAGCAGACACTCCCCTGTGCACTGATTGGTGAGGAGGAGTGTCCTCACATGCCCACACACGCCCCGCGAGCGCGCTGGGATCTGTAAACACCGCAAACCCGGAAGAAGAATAATTACGAATTACGAGGATTTCTGAAGCCTTATGCGCCTCGCCTCATCTATACGCTCTTGCCAGTATCTGTCCGCGTTGTCGGTGACAAAAAGCCACAGCACCAAGACCAGCAACACTAATGACTCCATGTCCTCCATGTTTATTGTTTACTATTCGGGTCGTGAGACTACCGCTTAAAAGCTCACTGAATCAGTGACAGACAGAGCATCGTGGACGAGTTCGCGGAGCGCAAGGCTCGTCGTATGCCCTTCAAATAATGCGCGCAGTAGGCTATTGATGTTTTATTATGAGCCATGTACAGTATGTCGCCTAATGTTTTTTTGTTTCTGAGTTACATGTTCGTTTGAAGGACTTAATGTACAAAATAACATAGTTGCACCCCGTAGTGTTGAAATTGGTAAACACAGTGCATTCAGTGAGGTTTGCACCGCCCTCCTTTTATTTCTGACTCTTCCTGTCACCGTTGCAACCTCTGAGCGCTCATTCATATGCCCTTCAAATAATGCGCGCAGTATAGGCTATTGATGTTTTATTATGAGCCATGTACAGTATCCTAATGTTTTTTGTTTCTGAGTTACATGTTCGTTTGAAGGACTTGATGTACTAAATAACATAGTTGCACCCGGTAGTGTTGAAATTGGTAAACACCGCAGTTGCGGACATTTTGTAGCCTAAAATGATGTTATGATAAGCTTTAATAAAGGGCCCGGTCATTTGCCCCGCCCCCGGCCCGGCTCTGACTTGTTCCGCCACTGTCACTGATGTCACTGTTTGCGCTGCTTAACGACATCACGTGACGTCCACCCACTTTCGCTAACTCCACCCAATGTGTCCACCCACTTCCAGCCAGCACGGTTCAGCGCGGTTGTAGTCGAAATGCAACTCCAACAGCCCCGCTCAGCTCGACTCAGCTCGACTCGGCACGGCTCAGCCGCGTTTGTAGTGGAAAAGCGGCATTTGCGTCAGTCAACATGTGCGTGGCGAGGGCTTGAATTTTGCTATCGTCAGGTGCATTTGACTGACAGACTGACGATAGCATTTTTTAAAAATAACTGTGGGCTTCTCTCGTGAACGAAATAGTTTTTTCGCTGTTAATCTATTTCAACTCTATCTGTTGACACCCAAAAATGATAAAGCCTGCTTCCACACGATAACTACCAAAGATCCATAATGGCTGAGGCCATGTACACACGTAGCTGGGTATTTTTAAAACCGAACATTTTCCCCCCCTCCGTTTATAAAAATGTTTTATCCACACCACCTCGTCTTCGAAAAAAATCCCTTCCACACATAACCGAACATCTGCGTTTTCAATCACATTCATAAGCATTCCAAACCTGTAGATGGCATTATTTCCCCAAATCCTACCCCCAATCACATCAGAATAGCCCTCTGTTGGTGTCACTTCTGCCTAAACATAAAACATGGCGCCAAGCTCGTTCGTCTGGACAGACTCGGAGACAGAATTGCTTCTAAACACAATTTTGGAGTATAAACTTCAAAAGACGCAAGAAAACGTTGATTGGGAATCTTGTCAGTAGTTGGGCTTCTAAAATTAAACATGTAAATAGCATCTGCACAATAATTAACGCTTTCAAGGCACTACTCCAATCCATTACTCTTTGTCCATGCTTAATCTGGCTTCTGCAGTAAACAAAGGTCGCACGTTTGACGTCAGGGCAGATTTGTTGTCATTTTTTTGGCGCAGATTGTGACGTTCTAAAACGCAAAACTCCGGTTATCTCCGTCTACACGAAAAGGCATACACAGAGTTTTCAAAAATCTTCACTTTGCCCGGAGTTTTTTTAAATATTCGTTTTTGATATGTTTTCATGTGGATGACAGGCCAAAACGTAGAAAAATATCTTCGATTTAGCAGATACCCGGCTACGTGTGGACGGGGTCTGAGTCTATCGTCAGGTCATCTGACAGAAATTCACTGACGATAGCAACAGGGATAATGAAAGGGATTTTTAAAATGGGAGTTATGTCTGTCAGATATGTCAAAGAAATAGAACTTTATTCTTTAAAAATCTTTTATTGATGTACTCAGTGTATTTTTAAATGACGTGCTGTTTTAGAAGACCAAATACCATGTTTTCAATCTTGAAAATATTACCTCACTGAAAAAAGGACAAGAAAAATTTCTTATTTTGTGGGCAAGTGGTTAATGGATCCAGTTACGGTAGAATCTGCCTATTGACTGTCAGAGAGTAATTTATGCTTATCCAGGAATTTGTCTAATCTGTTGTTGAATATTTTTTCTAGAATTTTTGAGAATTGTGGTAATAAAGAAACAGGCCTGTAGTTTGTGTAGTGGTGTCTATCCCCAGTTTCATACAGCGGCACAACTTTAGCTATTTTCATTTTGTTTGGAAATTTGCCGGTTTGGAATGGAAAGTTACAGATGAAAGTTAATGGTTTTGAAATTCCCTCAATCACAATTTTCATATCAATGTTATCACAATCAGTAGATGTTTTATGTTTGCAGTTTTTTACAATATCGATTATTTCTTTTTCTTCCACTGCTGTGAGGAACACTGAGCTTTGATTTCTATCTATAAGATTATCATTCCAATCCTGCGATGACGATGGATCAGGGATTTTTTTCTGCCAGGTTTGGTCCAACACTTACAAAAAAAAAAAATGATTAAAACTATTAACTATATAATCTATATTGTCTTTCTTAATGTTGTTATCTATAAGGTACTGAGGGTAACATTGTCTAGAGCCATTTTTGATTATATTATTTGATAAATCCCATATTCCTTTAATATTATTTTTGTTTTTATTTAATATTTCATGGTAGTATTCCTTTCTGCTAGCTCTAATAATATTGGTTAACTTATTTTTATATTTATTCTCTGCCTTTTTAGTTTTCTGTTTTATGAATTCTCTATACAGCGTATTTTTCTTTTTACAGGCATTTTGTAATCCCTTGGTGATCCATGGTCGATCCGTGTATTTATGTTTCCTGCTATATTGTTTAATTGAACAATTTTTGTGATACAGTGATGTAAATATCCTCAGAAATGTTTCATATGCATTGTCAATATCATTATTCTTGTATATAGCGTCCCAATTTTGCAAGTCATTCTTAAATGCATTCATGTTTTCCTCTGTCCTCAGTCGTCTATATGTTGGTCTTGTATCTGGATGATTTCCTTTAAAATTGCCGTCATAAACTGTAAAAACTGGTAGGTGGTCACTGATGTCAATGATAAATAATCCGCTCACAGTATTGTTTTCAATGTCATTAGTGAATATGTTGTCGATTAATGTGGAACTCTATGATGTGATTCTGCTGGGTTTGGTGATTTTTGGATAAAGGCTCATACTATACAGTGTATTAATGAATTCGTCAGTCATTTTATGCTTCTTAGGATTTAAAAAATCAATATTAAAATCACCACAGATGAAAATACCTTTCTGATTCATCCTCGAAAAAGACGCCTCGATCCAGTCCTTGAATAAGTCCATACTAGAACCTGGTGTTCTATATATACAGCTGATTATTACATTTTTGTTTTTTTCTGTACAGATTTCAATAGTTATAATTCTAACAGATCGTCAGTTGCAGTTGAGATATTTTCCAATATCCTATAATCTAAATTTTTGTCCACATATACAGCCACACCTCCTCCGCCTTTGCTCTTCCTGTTTATATAGTTGAGTTCATATCCATCCATCTCAAAATCCATCCCCTTATCAGCGTTGATCCAAGTTTCTGATACTGCAATAATTTTGAACGGTTTTGTAAACTGACTTACGTAGTCCTTAATGTTATTAAAGTTTGCATACATGCTTCTGCTGCTGAAATGGATTATGGATAATTTGTTGTCAGTTCTAACGGTCTGATTGTATTGTTCGTTTGTATAATAATAGCAGTTGTCATTAATATTGCAAAAGAATTTGTTGTCCGGATCTATATCGTTTTCTATATCCAGTAAATTATAATCGGAATATTGAAAGGTTTTTAGCTCCATATTGTTATGATCAGGAATCCTTTGAGATGTGCCATCATTAACTCCAGATGCAGGTGAATGAGTTATTTCCGACGATGTCATAGTTGTGTGTTGTAAATAATTCATCATACTCCTTACAGTCCGGTTTATGGTGATTTACATGTTGATCCTGGGATTGAGATGCTGGCCTCTTCTGCCCCTCGGACCTGCTTGATCCATCCTGGTGCCCTGTGTCTGGTCGGAGTTTTATCGCCCCACTCCTGTGAAGGACGCCCCCATGAGGACAGTTGAGGGTTATACCTGTTAAAACTGTTAATATTATAGTCAGGCTGTCTGTTGTTGCCCAAATGAGGATGGGTTCCCTTTTGAGTCTGGTTCCTCTCGAGGTTTCTTCCTCATGTCGTCTGAGGGAGTTTTTCCTTGCCACCGTCGCCACAGGCTTGCTCATTGGGGATAGATTAGGGATAAAATTAGCTCATGTTTTAAGTCGTTCAAATTCTGTAAAGCTGCTTAGCGACAATGTTTATTGTTAAAAGCGCTGTACAAATAAACTTGATTGATTGATTATTGGTACCTGTCCAGCTCCTCCATGGTCTTGATGACCACAACCTTGGCTTGCTCTGGCGTCCCGTTAAGCTTAATGAATATTTTACAATTATTGGTCCATGTGCTTTGAATCTTTCCCTGTCTTTTCAAGTTGCGTGCCTTTCTTGCGATGTCAGAGTTTTGTTTTATAAGATGCTCATTTATGAAGATGTCTGTCCCTTTCAATTTCCTTCCCAGTTTCAGCAATGCAGTCTTGTATTTTCTGTTTATGAATCTCATGTTTACAGCCAGTGTATTTCTGTCATTTCTCCGGGGCAAAGTATGGCTTGCCTCCACGGTGTTTAAATCCACTTCAACGCCCTTTGAGTGGAGGAAAGCAGCCACCTGTTGCTCTGTCGATCGGTCATCCTGCTCACCGGGCTCCACCCCGTTGTCAGTGGTCACTGCCCGGGCATATGACCGGGGTTTAATGCAGAGCCCGGTGATAATCACATCCTTGATCCTGGAGTACTGCTCCAGATCCGCCACTCTGTTCTCCAGTTCCGCCAGACGCTGGTCTTTCTCGGCGTTCTGGATCCGGAGAGCCTTCACCACCTCCACCAGCTCCAGGATGCCTTTCTGCTGCTGTTTAACAGCAGAAATCTCCTTAGCCAAAAACTCCAGGGTCGTCTTGAGTTCCTCGCCCTCCTCTGCTGTCATTGTCCTCTTTGGCGGCATGCTGCTGCTAGGTAACGCTGCCCAACGCCGGGTCAGATGTTTGCAGCTGTTTGCCTAGCCACCGGCTAGTTAGTTTGCAAACTAGCCAACTATCGTGCAAGTCCAGTTCCAAATCAGCGTCATAAACCAGGCACTGTCCACTGGCCGAAATCCAAAATCACTAGTCGAGAATCAGTAGTCAAATTAACTTAGAAATATAGTCCGAAGCCGAGCACCACACACACCAGCGAACGAGCACCGCACACAGGAAACAGGAAATGTGTGCTCATAGTACTGAATTTAGTCCTGTGGGTGACCCCGTAGTTTGCACAAGGGGGAGATGTTTGTAAAGGTAGCCTGCAGGTGGGAGTGACTGGAAGCTGCTTTGTTTGGGCCTAAGCCGCATGAGTTTTATCTCCAAGTTTTTTGTATTTTATTTACACAAGAAAAGCTCATTTTGATGTCTGTTTTAACGACAGAAGATTATCATATTATACATTTTTCTTTGCATTCCTTGGTGAGCACAGCGAGGTATGTTTATTTAGTCATAGTTTATAAGTCATATCTGTGTATGTATGAAACGTGGTTGTGTGTATGATTGTTGCTTTCACATAATGAGAAGTTTGTACTTGTGGAAACTAGATGCTAAGATGTTTATTGTTTGTTTGTCTTGATACAGTTTTCACGGTGCTATTAGGCTAAGACGAAATGGGTTAAAGTTGATGCTGTTACGAACGAAAATAAAAGAAACCTTAAGCATCTATCGAGACTCTCTTTGGGATCCAAGGGCTGCTACAATTATTATTATTATTATTATTATTATTATATTTCTCTTTATCACTCCATGACACTCCACCTCCATTCACCTCTCACAGAGTGACCCCTGACCCCAGTCACTGCGCTTCCAGAACTTTAATCTCTACAGTTTCACTTTAAATGAGTGCGGTTTTGGACCGGAAGTGAATCTGCTCTCCAGCAGAGTGAACTCTGTCCCTGAAAGGGTTAATCTCTCATCTCACTCACTGTGGCTCTTCAGAGTTTTAACGTGCACAGACTTACGTTCTAGTCAACCCGACTTATAATAAACATTTATAATCAGTAATAAACACAGGGTGTCACAGTGGAGTGTGAGATGGAGTGATGTTGATTATTTTCCTAAAACATTAAGTGTTTTATTCCTCTGATACCCCAACCGCTTACTGACCTTACAGTGGATTCAAATCAAACAGCGTCGCAGTTATGATTCAGTTTTAGTCACGTTTCATGTTGAGATGAGTTTGTTCCTGCTCTCACTGACGCTACAGCAGCTTTAAAGTCATTCCTTCACCAGACTCTCGCTTTCTCTTCTCTTTATTCTGTCCATGCTGAAGACAGAAAACTTCACCTCTGACTGCTGCTCAGTGCTGACACTGGAGACTCCTTCCATACATGTTAAAAACTCACTCTGTGTGTGTGTGTGTGTGTGTGTGTGTGTGTGTGTGTGTGTGTGTCAGAACACAGTGATTGTGGAGCGCTGGTGGCAGGTCCCCCTGTCGAAGGAAGGCAGTCCCCCAAGACTCTACCCTCGCCGTCACAGGGTTTATCGCTTAGTGGAGGACACGAAGCACAACATGAAGGATAAAATGGAGCTGCTGCTCACGCAGACCGTCCCCAGTACGTACAGCACTCACAGATCCTCCAACACACACACGCACACACACACACGCCCCATCCTAAAACTTGGGTGTGTATTAAAGAGCTGAGGTTAAAGGTTTAGTGTGAGCATGAAGCTGAAATCAGAGGTGAGTGTGTGTGTGTGTGTGTGTGTGTGTGTGTGTGTGTGTGTGTGTGTGTGTGTGTGTGTGTGTTTGACACAGAGCTGGGCGGCCGAGGGGACACGGTGTTTGTGAAAAAGTCTGTGGGACGGAACAAGCTGCTGGCTGAAGGTCTGGCTGTTTATCCTTCACCTGAGAACAAGCAGCTGTTCGCTGAGGAGAGACGCGTAAAACTTTTCATATTTATCTTTAAAAGCACAGTGTGCTGATGTTCAGGTTCACCTACAGACTGAGAAACTTTCACTCTGATCACCAGGTCATATTTTAATCCTCAGCACTGATCAAACCGAACCGGCCTCCTGCACGTTTACCTGAGCTCCGTCTCACCTGCTTCAGTCCCGTCTAACACACACTTTACACGTCAAACAGAACTCCACCCTTCTCTCTCTCTCTCTCTCTCTCTCTCTCTCTCTCTCTCTCTCAAATAACGGCACGGCTTTTAGGACAATTCCCTGAATATAAAACAAAACATCCATAATATCAGGATCGATTCTGTTCCATCAAATCAGGAATATAAACCGTTACCATGGTGAAGGATCACACACCTGATCATCAGCACCTGCGTTTAATTTATTCATGAGATGATAATGAGTTATTAACCCTCTCCACTTCATCAGTTACTGCGAGAGGGGAAGAAAGAGGACAGAATCCAGACGAGGACGGGACAGCTCGTAAGGGGACACACACACACGTTTCCTGCCACAAAACCTCAAACTAAATCTCACAGCAACGTCTCAGAGTGCAGAATTTCACAAATAAATAAAATAATTATACTGTTAACCACATTAATTTACATTTACATATTTTTATATTTTATATATTGCTGATATATAAATTTGTAGGAGGTTTTTCTCAAATTTCCAAAATAAACTGAGCTCCTTGTTGCTTCTCCGAGTTTCAAAAAGAATTTTCTCTTAAAAAACAAAATCACTCATTTGGCAAAAACAGTAATTTAGTTTTACATTAAAAACATTGTTTTTTTTATTCAGGAATACATTTTTATTAATTATTCAGAATTATAAATTCCTTTATTTTTTCTTTGTCCATATCTATGGATTTATATTATAACTTGTCTGTATTTTTTTTTATTTGCTGTTATTTTGTATAATTAGCCTTTGTGTTACAAAAGCAATAGTTTTTAAAAAACAAACTCGAGAAATATACAAACACACTCCAGCTTCATAATAAACTAATGACATAAATACAATATTTTCTGAAATCTGTTGTTCCTCCTCCCCAGACGGTTGAATTCCTGAAAAAGTCCCCTCTGGAGGTTGGGATCCGACCCGCCGCTCAGCAGCAGTTCCTCCTCACCAAGGAAATCGTTTGCAGACATTTTTTGCGAAAAGTGAGAAACAGGACATTTCAGTTTTGTCTAAACGGTCTTTGTGTTGTTAAAATTAAATTCTCTTATCGTTAATGTTCTTGTTAAAGTCATAACAATGAATGCTCTGTGTGTGTGTGTAGCTGGGCGTGGTCGTCCCTCCCCACGCTCTGACGTTACCTGATGAGCCGATCACACAGTTTGGAGATTTCTGGTGTGACGTCACGGTGAGGAGTTTAAACCCAGTAGGGGGGGGGGGGGTGTTTATTTATTACTCATTAATTGAGGTGGTTACAGTAACGTGTGTGTGTGTGTGTGTGTGCAGGTGAACGGCTTGGACACAGTGCGAGTGCCGCTGTCTGTCGGGCCCTATGTGGATCCGAGAACGAAGAAACTAATGAAACTAGAAGCTGCAGCAGCGACGGAAAACAAGCCAGAAACAAACTCGGAGTAAAGATCCGAGTCTCAGTCTGACCTTCAACCTTCTGTCAAAATAATTCTATTAAATCTACATTTTTTTTTGTCACGTCTGTGCTTTATTGAAAATAAACATTAAGTTAACCCTTTCCAGGTGAGAGGAGTTCAGGTCAGAGGTGTTAATACAGCAGCGTTCCTGAATTCCCACAGCCTTCAGCTTAGAGGGGTCACAGGGTCAGTGAGGATGTTGGGTTTCTCTCGAACCACAGATCAGGATTCTTTCCACTTTGATGGAAAACCGCTTACAGTGGTGCTTGAAAGTTTGTGACCCCTTTAGAATTTTCTATATTTCTGCATAAATATGACCTAAAACATCAGATTTTCACACAAGTCCTAAAAGTAGATAAAGAGAACCCAGTTAAACAAATGAGACCAAAATATTATACTTGGTCATTTATTTATTGAGGAAAATGATCCAATATTACATATCTGTGAGTGGCAAAAGTATGTGAACCTCTAGGATTAGCAGTTTTGATTGATTGATTGATTGATTACTTTATTCTGAACAATAAAGAAGAAAGATATAAAAATTTTAAATAAAAAAATACAATAATCAAAACATCATCATAAACAAACAGAATAGCGTAGCCACAAGGCAATAACATAACAATGTTCAGAAAGGATTAGGAAGAAGTAATAACTTATCCAATCCTAACCCTCTATACCACCGCTAATCAAATGTCACTTTCCACCACAATAAACTATATATACAAAAGAAAACAAAAGCAATAAACAAAAAAGAAAACATACCAACATATCAAAACATACCGACATGGTATAATATCGACCAAATCAAATCATATATACAGATACTTATGTTATGCATATAGACACACATACAATACATATATACAGTACATACATATACACATACCTATAACTATACACTAAATACAAGAAGACCAGTCACAGACTTACTCTCAATTTCATCATCACCTATATAGTCTGCCTGTCCTCATTCTCATATATTTTTATTAACATGTTTTTATATAATTCTTTAAACAGTTTTATGTTGGTGCTATTTTTGAGTTCATTATCCAGACCATTCCACAATTTCACCCCACAGACTGTTATGCACATACTTTTCATAGTTGTTCTAACATTTACTCTCTTAAAATTCATTTCCCCTCTCAGGTTATACCCACCCTGCCTTTCCATAAACGTATTTTGTACCTCACCCGGAAGAAGGTTATGTCTTGCTTTATACATAATTTGTGCAGTCTTGTGTTTAACCAGATCATTGAATTTCAGAGTGTGTGCTTTTACGAATAATGCGTTTGTATGCTCAAGATATCCCGTATTATTGACAATTCTTATTGCTCTTTTTTGTAATGTGCATAACGGCTGCAGGTTAGATTTGTAGGTATTACCCCATATCTCCACACAGTAGCTCAAATATGGAAGTATGAGTGCATTATACAGAGTATGTAGTGATTTATAGTCCAGAATGTGTCTTGATTTCCCCAAAATTGCAGTAATCTTTGCTATTTTTGCTTTAACATGATTAATATGCGGTTTCCAGCAGACTTTATGATCAACAATCACACCCAGAAATTTTATTTCATACACTCTTTCTATGGTTATGTTGTCAATTTTCAATTCAACTTGAGGGTTCGACTTATATTTTCCAAATAACATAATCTTTGTTTTACTCAAATTCAATGACAATTTGTTTACGTTAAACCACCTTTTTAATTTATTCATTTCGGTTGTGATTGTTTCCATAAGCTGCTGTGCATTGTCCCCGGCGCAAAAGATGTTTGTATCATCAGCAAATAATATGCATTTCATTATACTTGATACATTACATAAATCATTAATGTACAATATAAACAGTTTAGGACCTAAGACAGACCCTTGCGGTACTCCACATGTTATGGGCAAATACTCAGATGTGTGATCTCCAATTTTTACAAATTGTTGCCTGTTACTTAAGTAGCTCCTCACCCAGTCCAAACCAACCCCTCTGATACCATACCTCTCTAATTTTTTGAATAGAATGTCATGATTTATTGTATCAAATGCTTTCTTTAGATCTATGAAAATTCCCATAACATGTTTTTTATTGTCTATACCATTTGTGATTTTCTCGATAAGTTCCATTAATGCCAGGGTTGTTGATCAGTCTTTCCGGAATCCGTATTGACTGTCAGCTAAAAGTTTATATTTTTCAATGAAATTGTCTAGTTTTGCTGTGAACAGTTTTTCGAGGATCTTGGAGAACTGAGAGAGTAAAGAAACTGGCCTGTAATTTGTGTAATGGTGTCTATCTCCACATTTATATAAAGGTATAACTTTAGCTATTTTCATGTTGTTTGGAAATTTACCAGATTGAAAAGACATATTACATATGTGAGTAAATGGTTCTGCAATTTCTTCAATAACTTTTTTTATTAAACTCATATCAATATCATTCCAGTCAGTGGAGGTTTTACTTTCACTTCTCCTTACAATGTCTATGACCTCTTTTATGCCAACTGCACCAAGGAATATAGATTTAGGATTTCTCTCCCATCGAGCAGCCTCCGCCCCTCCAGGTGTGTCTGTATCTTGAATCTTTTCTGCCAAATCTGATCCCACATTTACAAAGAATCTATTAAAACCATTTACCACTTCCTCCATATTATTTATTGATCTGTCATTCTCAATATAATGATCAGGGTAGCTTGTGTTTTTGTTTTTAGCTCTATTCCTAATAATACTATTCAGTACATTCCATAGCCCCTTCATATTATTTTTATTACTATCTAATAATTTATTATAATATTCCTTCTTACATGTCCTCATAATGCTGGTTAATTTATTCTTGTATTTTTTATATTTAATTTCTGCCTCCAAAGTTCTTTTTTTTATGAATTGTCTATACAGTTAATTTGAAGGTGAAATTAGAGTCAGGTGTTTTCAATCAATGGGATGACAATCAGGTGTGAGTGGGCACCCTGTTTTATTTAAAGAACAGGGATCTATCAAAGTCTGATCTTCACAACACATGTTTGTGGAAGTGTATCATGACAAACAAAGGAGATTTCTGAGGACCTCAGAAAAAGCGTTGTTGATGCTCATCAGGCTGGAAAAGGTTACAAAACCATCTCTAAAGAGTTTGGACTCCACCAATCCACAGTCAGACAGATTGTGTACAAATGGAGGAAATTCAAGACCATTGTTACCCTCCCCAGGAGTGGGCGACCAACAAAGATCACTCCAAGAGCAAGGCGTGTAATAGTCAGCGAGGTCACAAAGGACCCCAGGGTAACTTCTAAGCAACTGAAGGCCTCTCTCACATTGGTTAATGTTCATGTTCATGAGTCCACCATCAGGAGATCACTGAACAACAGTGGTGTGCATGGCAGGGTTGCAAGGAGAAAGCCACTGCTCTCCAAAAAGAACATTGCAGCTCATCTGCAGTTTGCTAAAGGTCATGTGAGCGGTGATTGGGTTGCGCATGCACATTCTGTGCTACGCACTTCCTGGTTCCCGAGTTGTTTACGACAAGTCTTTTTTCCATGAGTGTTGGCGTTAATTACTAATCTTTTTTTTTTTTTCTACAAATAATTCTCCAGTATCCTCTTCATTTGTTTATTGTACTTTTGCTTTCCTTTTTCTGTTTTTTTCCTCTTTTTTTGGAAGAACGCCAAGACCGGAAGCTTTCTTTTTTTTCTCCTCCTGTGTAAAGACCACAAGCGGAGGCTATCCACATCGGATCTGCTTTAATATCAACAGATCTTCGATTAAGGTACATGAATCCTTTCATCATGGCACACCTTCAGCCTGTTCAGTGTGCTGAGTGTAGGATGTTTAGTTATTCTTCCTCCGTCGCTAGCGATAGCTTTATTTGTGATAAATGCAGAGTAGTTAGCTCTCTGACAGAGAAGATTATAGTGTTAGAAGTGCAGGCTTTAGAGAAGGCCAGTGAGAATGAGAACAGTGTAGTTTCTGTAGGGGAAAGTCTGGATGCCCTAGGTGGAGTTGGTAATCCCCCAACTCCGGCATTAGAGCCCTTACAGCGGGGCAAATGGGTGATGACTCGGCGGCATAAGCGTAGAGCCAGCATAGAGCTACTGCTGAGGCTCGCCCACAGGAGCATCACTCCTCTCCGCGTCACGTGCCAAACAGGTTTGCTCTCCTTAGTGATGCACCCACTGAGAAACCTGAAAGAGCTCTGGTTATAGGGGACTCTATCATACGGCATGTGAAATTAGCTCAGCCTTTAGGGGCACCAGCAGCTTTAGTCAGGTGTATACCGGGAGCCAGGGCACCGGACATAACAGGTAATCTTAGGGTCCTAGGCAAGCACAGGTTCTCAAAGATAGTTCTCCATGCAGGAGCTAATGATATACGCCTTCGTCAGTCTGAGGTTACTAAGAGTAACTTTGTAGAGGTGTTTAAGTTAGCGAAGGCGATGTCCGATGCTGTAGTATGCTCTGGCCCCATCCCAGTGTGGCGGAGTGATGTAGCTTACAGCAGGTTATGGTCACTGAACCGCTGGTTGTCCAGGTGGTGCTCTGAAAACAGTGTGAGCTTTATAGATAATTGGGCTAATTTTGAGGGCACTGCTGGCCTGTTAGGGCGGGACGGTATCCATCCCACTCGGGAAGGTGCTGCTCTCATTTCCTGCAGCATAGGTCATAGTCTCAGAACAGGCCTAGTTAACCTCTGACAATCCAGAGTCAAGGCCAGGGAGCAGAGGAACAGGCTAAACCGACTGTCTGCTAGCTGCACAGAGTCGTCACTCAGGGTCCACTACATCGAGACTGTGTCTGTTCCCCGAGCTCAACAAAAAGGTAGAAATATTCAGAGAGTTTGTTCCAGTAACCTAATCAATATAAAATTAGATCATACTGACTGTACAGCTGCTGCCAGCACCTTTGATCTAAAGGTGGGGCTATTAAATATTAGATCTCTTACATCTAAAGCACTAATGGTTAATGAACTCATTACTGATCAGGAGTTTAATGTACTTTGTTTAACTGAAACATGGATTAAGCCAAATGAATATATAGCATTAAATGAAGCGAGTCCTCCTGGATACAGTTGTATACACCAGCCTCGTCTAACTGGCAGAGGAGGAGGCGTCGCGGTTATTTATAACGATTATCTAGGTGTAACACAAAAACCTGGTTATAAATTTAATACATTTGAAGTTCTTCATACTCATATAATGTATGTAGCCTCGAAAAATAAGTCTACCCAGTTAATTCCATTGCTTATTATTTACAGGCCCCCGGGGCCATATTCTGAGTTTCTTTCTGAATTTGCAGATTTTATCTCAGATCTGGTTCTTTCCTTAGACAAAGCTTTAGTTGTCGGAGATTTTAATATTCACTTCGATAACCCAGAAGACCCTTTAAAAACAGCATTTGTGTCCATTTTAGATTCAGTAGGGATTAATCAGAATGTCATAGGACCGACCCATAATGGTGGTCACACCCTCGATCTAATACTAACATTCAGGTTAAACGTAGAAAATATAGTCACACTTCCACAGTCTGAAGTTATCTCAGATCATTATCTCATCTCATTCAAACTATGTCTGAGTAATAATATATGCGTCTCACCACGCTACTGTATTAAACGTACATTCGTGTCAACTACTGCACAGAGCTTTATAAATGATCTCCCAGAGTTATCAACTTTGATTGGGTCACTGTCAGCCCCTGCAGAACTTGATCAGGCAACTGAATGCTTAGAGTCAACATTCCGCCATACCTTAGATAATGTAGCTCCTCTTAAAAGGAAAATGGTCAGAGACAAAAAATTAGCACCCTGGTATAATGATGACACTCACACTTTAAAACAGACCACTTGAAAATTGGAACATAAATGGCATCAAACAAAATTGGTAGTGTTCAAATTAGCTTGGAAGGAGAGCTTCCTGAAGTATAGAAAAGCTCTTAGTGCTGCGAGATCAACATATCTCTCCTCCCTAATAGAAGATAACAAAAATAATCCTAGATTCCTGTTTAATACTGTAGCAAAATTAACCAGGAATAAGTCCACTATCAACACATGCACACCTGCAGTATGGAGTAGCAACGACTTCATGAATTTTTTTAATGACAAAATTGAGAATATCCGACAAAAAATTCAAACTACTAATTTAAGGTCAGACAATGTAAGTGACCCTGTAGTTAACAATATAACTGTATCAGATCAGCAATTAGAATCTTTTACTCCCCTTAGAGAAACTGAATTACTTTCATTAATCTCGGCATCAAAAGCCTCGACTTGTGTACTAGATCCCTCACCTACACGCCTATCAGGGATGAGAATTTTCCGCCGATCGGAGGATTTCCGACTTTTTCAGACCAAAATAATCGTTTTTGAGATCGATGTAAATCCGTTGAGAAATTTTCTGGGGGGGTATGGTTAACACCTTATAACGTCTTGATTCTTGGTGGCTCCGGGTTAACACACTCAAGTCTTTCGACATGTCGTAATTAACATTCACTTTTGCGACAATGTTCGACTTATTTACGGGAGAATTTTCAGGAAATCCCATCACGTGCAGTGCATAAACACAAGTACGCATGCTCACCACGCGTGGCTTGCAATCGCCGTTCACCGACCGTACACACTATTTGATGATATGCATTGGTAACATCGGAAAGACACGTATTCAGGCGGGATATTTTAGCATATCGACAATGGCAAAAGTCCTGGATAAGAAAGAAGAGGATCGAGCGAGGGAGATTGATAAAGGTGCAGGAATAAAGAACTGTTTTCGATGGGCTTGGTTAGAAAGAACACTGAATGTCGAGATCAACAAGCAGACTGTCGCAACGAAGCTCGGTGATCACATACGGAAACTAGACATCCCAGGAAAAGTACTTTGCTCATTGTGTTCTGACATGATAAACTCCGCTAGTAGAGCGGCAAGGACTATCGAACTTCACATATACACCAAAAAACACAAAGGCAGGGCGAAAATTATTTTGCCTGTTCAATGATTCATTATATTTATAATGTATATCGCACGAATCAATGCCATGATGTGTGTAATACACGTCATATATACAGTTGTGTTCAAAATAATAGAAGTGTGTTTAAAAACATGAGTAAAGCTCAAAATCCTTATAATAGTTTTTATTTCCATGCATTGGGAACACTGCACATTATATTCTACATCAAAACATGAAGAAAAATGTATGAATATTTTAATTACTTTACAGAAAATGAAGAAAAATGAACATTGGGCTGTTCAAAAAAATAGCAGTGTCTGCATTTTTCATTACAAACTCCAAATATTTACTGTATAAACTGAAAAAATCTTAAGGATTTAGTATTCCTGTGAATCACTAAACTAATATTTAGTTGTATAACCACGGTTTCTGAGAACTTCTGGCACCTGTGAACAGGTATTCCAGCCCAGGATGATTTGACAACATTCCACAATTCCTCTGCATTCCTTGGTTTTGCCTCAGAAACAGCATTTTTGATGTCACCCCACAAGTTTTCTATCGGATTAAGGTCCGGGGATTGGGCTGGCCACTCCATAACTTTCATTTTGTTGGTCTTGAACCCTGATGCTGCTCGCTTACTGGTGTGTTTGGGGTCGTTGTCTTGTTGAAACACCCATTTCAAGGGCATTTCCTCTTCAGTATAAGGCAACATGACCTCCTCAAGTATTTTGATATATGCAAACTGATCCATGATCCCTGGTATGCGATAAATGGGCCCAACACCATAGTAAGAGAAACATTCCCATATCATGATGCTTGCACCACCATGCTTCACTGTCTTCAGAGTGTACTGTGGCTTGAATTCAGTGTTTGGGGGTCGTCTGAAAAACTGTCTGCGGCCCTTGGACCCAAAAAGAACAATTTTACTTTCATCAGTCCACAAAATGTTTTTCCATTTCTCTTTAGGCCAGTCGATGTGTTCTTTGGCAAATTGTATCCTCTTCAGCACGTCTTTTTTTTAACAGTGGAACTTTGCGGGAGCTTCTTGCCGATAGATTAGCTTCACACAGGCATCTTCTAATTGTCACAGTACTCACAGGTAACTTCAGACCGTCTTTGATCACCCTGGAGCTGATCATTGGCTGAGTCTTTGCCATTCTGGCTATTCTTCGATCCATTCGAATGGTAGTCTTCTGTTTTCTTCCACGTCTCTCTGGTTTTGCTGTCCATTTTAAAGCACTGGAGATCATTTTAGCCGAGCAGCCCATCATTTTCTGCACTTCTTTACAGTATACGTTTTACCTCTCCAATCAACGTTTTAATCAAAGCACGCTGTTCTTCTGAACAATGTCTGGAACAACCCATGTTTCTCAGGTTTTCAGAGAGAAATGGATGTACAACATGTGCTGGCTTCATCCTTAAATTAGGGCCACCTGATTGACATCTGTTTTTTCACAGAATGAATGATCGCACTAATTGAACTCCACACTGCTATTATTTTGAACACGTCCCTTTTACTTAATTATTCGATTACACAGACTCGGGAGCATGCATATCATGAATGTTGGGTCTGTTGGTTTTCTATGACTCTACTACACCTACTGGTAAATTATTTGCCATGTAGTAATATAATTTCCACCAAAAACAGTGATTGATCTGGTTAGTCGTGTTGGACTGCTATTATTTTGAACACAAGTGTAAGTGTGTATCTTTTATAAATGGGGTTAGCTTATCTAATGTAGCATGTTGGGGAGAATCAGAGTATCATATCTATATTTCTGATAAAATTTTAGGTATGATACCGTGTATAACTCTCCTACTTATTGCTCATTTCATAGGAGGACGGGGGGAATTGCTGGCATGTGCCACGCGGGAGCGTCTGCCCGAATTTTTTAGGCCGAGATGAACTTATAGTTTTTGATTTAAAAAAATTTTCCAATATGTAATGCCAGTTGTACATGCCTGTTCTTTAATTCAAAATCACCATCTTGATCTTCACATTGGCCATATGGTATCTGTATTACATTACACAACATCCTGTCCAGATAAAACCTAGTTAGTCCACACAACAGTTGAAAGGGAAGTGATAAGTGATGTTGAATGTTGCCTGCTTAATATGCAAGACCTCCTGCGACCATGATAACATCAGAAGAAAGCTTAAGAGAATTATATGATAGAACTTTTTTCTGGTTTGCACTTCATTGTAAAGGATTAGAGTATTCAAAGTCATGAATAGCAAAAATGCAGAAATATAATACTGTAGAGCTCGTTTATATTAAAAGGTGCATTGATTTTTTGAAATCATCAAATGTGAATTGATTAAAAACAAGTCTCTTGAACCATATTAATCATTTTCACCTGGTAGTCCACCAAGAAGGGGAATTTATTTCCAAATACATTGCAACTTTTTGCTGATAAAATTAATGGTTTTGGAGTAAAAAAAAAAGCCAAAAATCATTAGCTCCCGCCCCCTGGGCCCCGCTGGGTGCCTGCAGCCCCCAAACCCCCGGCTTTATTCAGACTTTTTTAAAAATATTTTTCATTCTCATCCCTGGTGTATTCAAACAGATAATACCTGAAGTAATTGAACCGCTTCTAAAAATAATAAATTCTTCTCTTACGATTGGCTATGTACCCAAATCATTTAAACTAGCAGTTATCAAACCCCTGATTAAAAAACCTGACCTTGATCCTTGTCAGCTGTCCAATTATCGGCCAATATCAAACCTCCCCTTTATCTCCAAGATCCTTGAAAAAGCTGTGGCACAGCAGTTATGCTCATATTTACATAGGAATAACATCCATGAAATGTATCAGTCAGGATTTAGACCTCATCATAGCACAGAGACCGCACTGGTTAAAGTAGTAAACGACCTACTGTTGCCGTCTGATCAGGGCTGTGTCTCGCTGCTTGTGTTGCTTGACCTTAGTGCAGCATTTGATACCATTGATCATTCCATTCTTCTGGATAGACTAGAAAATGTTGTGGGAGTTAAGGGAATGGCCCTCTCCTGGCTCAGGTCTTATTTAACTGATCGCTATCAGTATGTTGATGTAAATGGTGATTTTTCTGGACATACCGAGGTAAAGTTTGGTGTTCCACAAGGTTCTGTCTTGGGTCCACTGCTTTTTTCTTTATATATGTTCCCTCTGGGTGATATTATTCGTAAACATTGTATTAGTTTCCACTGTTATGCTGATGACACACAGTTGTATGTTTCTGCAAAACCAGATGAGAGACACCAGCTTAATAGAATTGAGGAATGTGTGAAGGACATTAGACACTGGATGCTTATTAACTTCCTTCTGCTTAACTCTGACAAGACTGAAGTACTTGTACTCGGACCACATGCAGCTAGAAGTAAGTTTTCTGATTCCACAGTAACTCTGGATGGCCTTTCTGTTTCTTCACGTGCTGCAGTAAAAGACCTCGGGGTGATTATTGACCCCAGTCTTTCATTCGAAACTCACATTGATAACATCACCCGGATAGCTTTCTTTCATCTCAGAAATATTGCTAAGATAAGAAATTTAATGTCACTACGTGATGCGGAAAAACTAGTTCATGCTTTCATTCCCTCCAGGTTGGATTATTGTAATGCCTTACTGTCTGGATGTTCCAATAAGTGCATAAACAAGCTCCAGTTAGTTCAAAATGCAGCAGCAAGAGTCCTTACTAGAACTAGAAAATATGACCCCATCACCCCTGTCTTATCCACACTGCATTGGCTCCCAATCAAATTTTGTATTGATTATAAAATACTACTATTGACCTTTAAAGCACTGAATGGTCTCGCACCACAGCACCTGAGTGAACTTCTGCTCCTCTATGACCCGCCACGCCTACTTAGATCAAAAGGTGCAGGCTATCTACTGGTACCTCGTATAGTGAAGGCTACATCAGGGGGCGGAGCCTTTTCTTACAAAGCCCCACAGTTATGGAACAACCTTTCAAGTAGTGTTCGGGAATCAGACACAGTCTCAGTGTTTAAGTCTCGGCTGAAAACAGATCTGTTTAGTCAAGCCTTGTGTTAATGGTGTTTATGAGGTAAAGGTGTAGATCTGGAGGGTCCTCAGACAGAGTGTTTTGGTAAACTGGGATGTATGGATGCTGTCAGTCCCCACTCACTTGCTCACTCGAGTTTGTTGACGGTGTAGTGGCTGCTGCTTTATGTCCCGGGGTTCCCTCATGCCTGTGTTACCTTCTGGCTCTCCCCTTTTAGTTATGCTGTCATAGTTAGTTTTGCCGGAGTCCCTGCTTGTACTCAGTGCAATATGTATACTGTTCCTACTTATTGAGGTGACATTGGGCGTACCTAACAACCTGTCCCCCCCCCAAAAAAAAAAATCTGTCCCTCTGAGTTACATGTTGGTCCTGGGATCGAAATGCTGAACCTCTTCTGCTCCTCGGACCTGCCTGATCCATCCTGGTGCCCTGCGTCTGGTTGGAGTCTCATCACATCGCTCCTGTGGAGGATGGCCCATGTGGACAGTTGAAAGTCACACCTGGAAGACGCTCTGGACTCTCACAGTAATGCTTTTATGGCTGAGGACTACAGTTGACTTGCTAACTTTAGGACTGCAGTTGTCATGAACAGTTTTGCACTCAAGTTTCCATCAATGAAGAGTTTATAACATCAATGAAACTGACTTCATGTTAAAACTGTTAATGTTATAGTCATGTTGTCTGTTGTTGCCCAAATGAGAATGGGTTCCCTTTTGAGTCTGGTTCCTCTCAAGGTTTCTTCCTCATGTCGTCTGAGGGAGTTTTTCCTTGCCACCGTCGCCACAGGCTTCATCATTGAGGATAGATTAGGGATAAAATTAGCTCATGTTTTAAGTCGTTCAAATTCTGTAAAGCTGCTTAGCGACAATGTTTATTGTTAAAAGCGCTATACAAATAAACTTGACTTGACGTGGACAAGCCAGAAGGCTATTGGAAAAATGTTTTGTGGACGGATGAGACCAAAATAGAACTTTTTGGTTTAAATGAGAAGCGTTATGTTTGGAGAAAGGAAAACACTGCATTCCAGCATAAGAACCTTATCCCATCTGTGAAACATGGTGGTGGTAGTATCATGGTTTGGGCCTGTTTTGCTGCATCTGGGCCAGGACGGCTTGCCATCATTGATGGAACAATGAATTCTGAATTATCCCAGCAAATTCTAAAGGAAAATGTCAGGACATCTGTCCATGAACTGAATCTCAAGAGAAGATGGGTCATGCAGCAAGACAACGACCCTAAGCACACAAGTCGTTCTACTAAAGAATGGTTAAAGAAGAATAAAGTTAATGTTTTGGAATGGCCAAGTCAAAGTCCTGACCTTAATCCAATGGAAATGTTGTGGAAGGACCTGAAGCGAGCAGTTCATGTGAGGAAACCCACCGACATCCCAGAGTTGAAGCTGTTCTGTATGGAGGAACGGGCTAAAATTCCTCCAAGCTGGTGTGCAGGACTGATCAACAGTTACCGCAAACGTTTAGTTGCAGTTATTGCTGCACAAGGGGGTCACACCAGATACTGAAAACAAAGGGTCACATACTTTTGCCACTCACAGATATGTAATATTGGATCATTTTCCTCAATAAATAAATCTCATCTCATTATCTGTAGCTGCTTTATCCTGTTCTACAGGGTCGCAGGCAAGCTGGAGCCTATCCCAGCTGACTACGGGCGAAAGGCGGGGTACACCCTGGACAAGTCGCCAGGTCATCACAGGGCTGACACATAGACACAGACAACCACTCACACTCACATTCACACCTACGGTCAATTTAGAGTCACCAGTTAACCTAACCTGCATGTCTTTGGACTGTGGGGGAAACTGGAGCACCCGGAGGAAACCCACGCGGACATGGGGAGAACATGCAAACTCCGCACAGAAAGGCCCTCGCCGGCCACGGGGCTCGAACCTGGACCTTCTTGCTGTGAGGCGACAGCACTAACCACTACACCACTGTGCCACCCTCAATAAATAAATGACCAAGTATAATATTTTTGTCTCATTTGTTTAACTGGGTTCTCTTTGTCCACTTTTAGGACTTGTGTGAAAATCTGATGATGTTTTAGGTCATATTTATGCAGAAATATAGAAAATTCTAAAGGGTTCACAAACTTTCAAGCACCACTGTGTTTGTTCTGAACATCTTGCTTTGAGGGCGGCACGGTGGTGTAGTGGTTAGCGCTGTCGCCTCACAGCAAGAAGGTCCAGGTTCGAGCCCTGTGGCCGGCGAGGGCCTTTCTGTGCGGAGTTTGCATGTTCTCCCCGTGTCCGCGTGGGTTTCCTCTGGGTGCTCCGGTTTCCCCCACAGTCCAAAGACATGCAGGTTAGGTTAACTGGTGACTCTAAATTGAGCGTAGGTGTGAATGTGAGTGTGAATGGTTGTCTGTGTCTATGTGTCAGCCCTGTGATGACCTGGCGACTTGTCCAGGGCATGGGCGTAACGACCATAGGCACTGGGGGGGACATGTCCCCCCCAATATTGGGAAAGTACCAATCTGTCCCCCCCAATATTTGGCGTATTAAATCACACACACACATCACATTATCTCTAGCCGCTTTATCCTTCTACAGGGTCGCAGGCAAGCTGGAGCCTATCCCAGCTGACTACGGGCGAAAGGCGGGGTACACCCTGGACAAGTCGCCAGGTCATCACAGGGCTGACACATAGACACAGACAACCACTCACACTCACATTCACACCTACGGTCAATTTAGAGTCACCAGTTAACCTAACCTGCATGTCTTTGGACTGTGGGGGAAACTGGAGCACCCGGAGGAAACCCACGCGGACATGGGGAGAACATGCAAACTCCGCACAGAAAGGCCCTCGCCGGCCACGGGGCTCGAACCTGGACCTTCTTGCTGTGAGGCGACAGCACTAACCACTACACCACTGTGCCACCCTCAATAAATAAATGACCAAGTATAATATTTTTGTCTCATTTGTTTAACTGGGTTCTCTTTGTCCACTTTTAGGACTTGTGTGAAAATCTGATGATGTTTTAGGTCATATTTATGCAGAAATATAGAAAATTCTAAAGGGTTCACAAACTTTCAAGCACCACTGTGTTTGTTCTGAACATCTTGCTTTGAGGGCGGCACGGTGGTGTAGTGGTTAGCGCTGTCGCCTCACAGCAAGAAGGTCCAGGTTCGAGCCCTGTGGCCGGCGAGGGCCTTTCTGTGCGGAGTTTGCATGTTCTCCCCGTGTCCGCGTGGGTTTCCTCTGGGTGCTCCGGTTTCCCCCACAGTCCAAAGACATGCAGGTTAGGTTAACTGGTGACTCTAAATTGAGCGTAGGTGTGAATGTGAGTGTGAATGGTTGTCTGTGTCTATGTGTCAGCCCTGTGATGACCTGGCGACTTGTCCAGGGCATGGGCGTAACGACCATAGGCACTGGGGGGGACATGTCCCCCCCAATATTGGGAAAGTACCAATCTGTCCCCCCCAATATTTGGCGTATTAAATCAATATGAGACAAATAATATGCCATCCTGAACCATGGCTATATAATGAATCCTTGTTATGTCCGATTTACTTTCAATTTAGGAAGCACAGAGAAACAAACAAACAAAAAAAACCTTTGCGACCACCCCCTATGATTGTGCACTTGGGTCAGCCCATGTGGTTCGTTGGTTTGAAAATCCACTCAGTCGGACTGTCAGGTAGGCTGCTGGTGGACACATTCAAATGGCGGTAGCCGCAAAGAAAAGGAAGGACCCATGGGCGTAAAAAATGCGTATGGACGCGTCCATACCAATATTCAGCTGAGTTTAAAATGTCCATACCATTTTTGAATGGAGAAGCCGCGATGCGGGAAACGCTGAATAAAAACACCAAACGCGGCATCGCTTCCAGCTGATTTTCAGTTGTGAACAGACCTCTCAAAGACGGCTGACTATTGGTGGGGACAGCAGGTAAAGAAGCTTTATGAAGCTTTGATTGGCCCACCTCCCGTTGCCTTGACGTTGCTATGGTTTTTGATTGGCCCACCTCCCGTTGCCTTGACGTTGCTATGGTTTTTGATTGGCCCACCTCCCGTTGCCTTGACGTTGCTATGGTTTTTTGTTGTCATTGGCTGTAAGCAGTAGCAAGCGGTAAAATCAGCATCCAGCTCGCTGCTACAGCAAAACAGCACACAGACAGTGATGTCGGGCAATAAAAGAAAACGTAAGGAAGACATAATATGACATTTTTGTCATATGATCCTGTAACAGCAAGGAGTTTCTGTTTGCAATCTCTCTCTCTCCATGTCTCTCTCACACACACACACACACACTAATAAATGCTTGTAGGTAATGCTAAATGTTTACTTATATTTACTTTTTTCTTGCTCATTGTTTGCATGTATATGCATATGTATATATGCATGTGTATATGCGTATGTATGTAACCTCTGCAATAAAATGTAAAAATGTGAAACAATGGTCACTTAACCCTTTCAACTTAATGAATAAACATTTTTGCAAAATGCACTACAACTACCAAAACTCTTCACACTTCTACCACCCATCCCTACATTACTTCCAGATTCTGAAATTGCAGTAACTCAAAAGGAAGCACATGATGTTTCAAATGTGTGAAAATAGTAAAAGTTGTGTGAAAATGAAGCAGCAGCACATAATTTTGATTGATTGTGTTGTTGTATTTTGGGTAGGTCATCCACTACAGCGAAATTCACAGCAACTTCAATGTCCACTTTCTCTGTGTGATAATGTATTGCCCGTATACATGCAGATGTTAGCCTAAGTCTAAGACTGAGTGTACCTGGTGCTAAAAATCAAAATAACACAAAGGAATGGACAACCAATCATTTGTACAGTGTAGGCCACATTTCATGCGACAACCATGGCGCACTGGGGCGCTTGGCCAAATTATGTCCCCACCAATATCAACACCGTTTTTACGCCCTTGGAAGGACCAACGGGCTGACATTCGCCTTTTTTTCCAGACGAGTCACAGACATGATGAGTCTGTCACAGAGAGTCACAGGCATGATGGAGGAAGGGAACAGACAGAGACCTGCTCTGAAGATGAACTGGTAAAGAGCATTGTATTACGAGTCCTTAAAACAACTTTATTTTTAACCTCATCATAGGCTGCATGTCATCAGTAGGCTAGTAATAAGAGCATACTGTCCTTTAATTAAATGTAAATAAATTAAATAAAATTATCATTTTGGTCAGTCATTATAGAGGGATTTCACTGACGTCACCCGAAACCGGAAGTAAACAGACCCTGCGCCATATTGGAAGACCAACAAACTCGTGATTAGGGGGAAATAACGGCAGCGGTATGTGAACCCACGAGAATAAAGTGGAGTGGCAAACGACTTAAACAAACAAATCTGAGCTGTTTTATTTATGATTTATTGGCCCAACAGTAGACTTGAAAGAAACCTGTGTGAGACTTGGCAAAAAACTGTGGATATAATGGATAAGTCTGTGCATGATCTGCGGACACTTTGAGCTAAGCAAACGCAAGAAATTCAGATTTAAAACATGCTAAATTGGCCCCAAGTTGATAACTGTATGAGGAGCAAGCCTCCCAGACTTCTACAATTTAATAATAATAATAATAATAATAATAATAATAATAATAATTTTAGGATGGTTTGGGGCTTGCTCTCCCTCCTATTATATAAATAAAGCATAGTTGTTGTGTAGGCATAGATCATAAATACATATGTATAATTTGGATAAATTAACCTAAATTATGGATACCTTAATAGTAGCAAAAAGTATTAATTTTTCAACTGAAAAGATATATTATTAAAAGATAAATATCAACAAGATTACCTTGGCCATAACTATATGTAGGTTATTCTTAACAACAGCTGTAATATCATGAACCAAGCCACTAACAACATAATTGTAAGCCTGTAGCCCTTTGTAGGCTTTCAAGTCATCAGCAGTGTAGGCACTGGGTGTAAACAACAAATAGTTTACAATGTCTGGGTAGCAAACAGATGGCAGAATTGGTGTCAGGTCCTCCTTATGTTTCCATTCTCCCTTGCCCCGAGTCTTATCATATGGGTCAAACCCATCAATCACAGCCAGTTTCTCCACATACCGTGCCCTTTCTGCAGCTGGTAATGTACTCACATAACCAGACTTATCAGCCATCGTGTCACTTCACTCTCGCTCGTAGTTTGTTTTGTATGTATATACTTGAGGTCTTCCAATATGGCGCCCTAACAAAATCTCGCGGTACGGTGACGTCATGCGGTAGTCCTCTATTCTTGAACGCCTCCATATTTTTGGGCCATTTATTTAGATAAAGTCAATATATTTTCTACAAAGTTCTATGTTGTTTTGACCTATTAACCAGGGTAATGCTCCTTTCTATTGCTTTGGTAGCCATTTTTTTGTAGCAATTTGGCATTTCTGCATTTGTTTGAAATGTGTGTGTGTTTGTGTGTGTGTGTGTGTGTGTGTGTGTGTGTGTGTGTGTGTGTGTGTGACTAGCTCTGGTGTGACAGATTTTCATGCAGTGTTTTACATGTTTTTTGTATGTTGTATTGCGTTACATGTTTTGCAGTTGCACATTCTGTTTTGTGTTTTGCCTGATACACAATTAAAAAAAAAACAAGATATAAATGTTAACATGTTCATTGGTAATTGTATTCATCAAAACAATGTTCTAGATAAGCACATCTTTATCAATAGGCCCATATAAAAATTGCACGAAATGCACTTAAAAATATTTTGGGAAGGGCTCAAATTTGGACCCCCCCAATATTTATACCATGGTTACGCCCTTGGTCCAGGGTGTACCCCGCCTTTCGCCCGTCGTCAGCTGGGATAGGCTCCAGCCCGCCCGCGACCCTGTAGGACAGGATAAAGCGGCTACAGATAATGAGATGAGATCTTGTTGTGACTTAACTCTTAAATTCTGCTGCATGTGGATGATTTATAAACCGTTTGAAGTAGCTTTAATGAACACAGGAAGTTTATTTACACCTCAGAATCTAATTGGTCAGAAACTGCAACAGTAATATTCTAATAGTACACCATCACTCCATGTGTGGAAGGAGTCTCCAGTGTCAGCGCTGTAGAATAGTCAGGAGTTTACACAGAGCGGCTTCCAGGACATTCATGTAGCTATAAACGGATAAAAGTATCACATTCTTTAATAAACGAGCGCTCTGAGAGCACAACATCCCCCGGTGGTACCTGAAATTACAATCTATGTATTACTGACAAAGAATCCTGTCAGGTTTTGTGAAATTCCTCAAAAAATTGTGAGAGGAGTTGATTTCAGAAGAATGTACACCCTCATGAAATTGTCACAGTACAAGTTATTTAATCAAGGGTCAAAACTCTGGTAAAATTTTTACAAACGAAATTAAATTGCAATATGCGTATTACTGTCATATAACAAGGCCATTGGCCAAGCTTCAAGAAATTCCTCCAAAAATTGTGAGAGTTGATGTCAGAAGGCAAGCACGCCTTCATGAAATTGTGAAAGCATGAGGTTGTTAATCAAGAGCCACAACTCTGGTAAAACACAACAGAGTTGAACAAATTTGCAATACGTATAATAATAATACATTTATATAGCACCTTTCACAAACCCAAGGACGCTTTACACAGGAGTTACCTAAAAAAAAAAAGTGGAAGAGTAGGAAGAGTACTCGGAAGAATAGTGTGAGGTAAAGAGGAAAGTTTTCAGGTTAGCGTTGAAGGAAGAGAGAGTGGAACAGTCACAAAGCGATTGTGGTAACGAGTTCCAAAGTTTAGGAGCAGCAACACTGAATGATCTGCCACCCATAGATCCAGTTTAAAACGTGGAACAGTCAGAAGTCCACAGACAGAAGATCTGAGGGAGCGGGAGGGACAGAACAAATTAATTAGCTCACAGAGATAGGAAGGGGAGAGACCATGAAGAGTTTTATAGGTTAACAGCAAGAGTTTGTATTTGATCCGAGCGATAACTGGCAACCAGTGCAGTCGCTGTAAAACAGGAGTGATGTGAGCAGTGCGCTTGGGGAGTGTGAGGACTCGAGCTGCTGAGTTTTGGATGGACTGCAAGCGATTGAGCAATGTGGCAGGGAGACCATAAAAGAGAGAACTGCATTAGTCAAGACAAGAAAAGATAAAACGCATTGACCAACATTTTGGCATCAGTTTGAAAGAGAAGAGGGCGGAGACGTGCAATATTGCGGAGGTGAAAGAAAGCATTCTTAGTAACGAGTTTAAAATGGGGTTCAAACGTAAGGGTGGAGTTCTTTTTATAACTTGGAAAGGACTAATAGACACACCATCAACATCAATAGTGAAACTGGAGCAGTTCAGAACCTGTCTTTTGGTACCTACTAATAGAGCCTCCGTTTTGCCAGCATTAAGTTTAAGGCAGTTCTTATGCAGCCATTGCTTAAGGTCAGTGATGCAAGTCCTCAGCAGCTGAACAGAGGCTATGGAAGGGTGATAGTGATGTAGATTTGAATATCATCAGCATAACAATGAAAGTTAAGGCCATGGTTACGAATAATCTGGCCTATAGGAGAAACATCTCATCTCATTATCTCTAGCTGCTTTATCCTGTTCTACAGGGTCGCAGGCGAGCTGGAGCCTATCCCAGCTGACTACGGGCAAAAGGCGGGGTTCACCCTGGACAAGTCGCCAGGTCATCACAGGGCTGACACATAGACACAGACAACCATTCACACTCACATTCACACCTACGCTCAATTTAGAGTCACCAGTTAACCTAACCTGCATGTCTTTGGACTGTGGGGGAAACCGGAGCACCCGGAGGAAACCCATGTGGACACGGGGAGAACATGCAAACTCCACACAGAAAGGCCCTCGCCAGCCATGGGGCTCGAACCCAGACCTTCTTGCTGTGAGGTGACAGTGCTAACCACTACACCACCGTGCTGCCTAGGAGAAACATATAAAAAGGGGACCAAGGACAGAACCCTGAGGCACACCTTGAGCAACAGTAGCAGTGGATGATTTATGAACACCAATAGAAATAAACTGTTGCCTGTTTGCTAGATATGACTGAAACCAGGCTAAAGCTAAGCCAGTAATACCAAAAGAAGACAGTCTGGAAATGAGTCTCTCATGATGTACAGTGTCAAAGGCAGCTGTGAGGTCCAAGAGAACAAGGACATAGAGATGACCAGCATCAGTTGAGAGCAGATTCAGCGCTGTGCAGGTTGAGAAAGCCTGACTGAAAGGGTTCATAGAGATCATTACGAGCAAGGAAAGTATGAAGACGAGAGGCTACAACTCGTTCCATTACTTTAGCTAGGAAAGGGAGATTTGAAACGGATCTGTAATTGGACAGTGAAAGAGAATCTAGACCAGGTTTCTTTAGTATTGGTGCAACTGAAGCGATTTTGAGGGAGATGGGAACAGTGCCTAAAGCAAAACACTGATTAATCAAATGAGCAATATAAGGGGAGATAGCAGATACACAGGATTTAAGAAGTGCAGTGGGTGCAGGGTCCAGCAGACATGAGGAGGACTTGGTCATGATTTCCGATACTTTAGAAGAATCAACAGGAGAGAAAGCAGAGAGACAGCAGTCAGCTTTATGAGAAAGAGCTACTTACGAGACAGAAGAATGAATTTCAGAATGAAAGTGTTGGTAAATACTGTCAATTTTATCCTTGAAAAAATCCAAAAAAGCCTGACACTGAGCAGGGGAGCTGGGAGTGGTTGAGGAAAGAGGCTGAAGAAGTTTATTGTATTAAATATAGTTTTGGGTCTATGGTTGCCACTCTTAATGAGGTTAGCGTAGTAAGAGGATCGGGCAGCGTTAAGACCATCCTTATACTTTGCGATGTGTTCAGAGAAGAGTGAAAGATGAATAGTGAGGCCAGTTTTCTCATAAAGGCGCTCTAGCCGCCTTCCCTTGGCCTTCATGACCCTAAGCTCAGAGGTGAACCAAGGAGAGGCGCGATTTGCAGAGACCTGTCTAGTTTTAAGGGGAGCGAAAGTGTTGTGTGTTAGATATAGTATTATTGTAAATAGCAACTGTATCATCAGGAGAGGAAACCTCAGCACATTTACCAAAAGAAGAGGAGAGAGGCAGAGAAAGAATGCACATCAATAGAAGAAAGATTATAGAGACAGTAGAAAGCAGAGGAAGTTTAGAAGAAGGCACACTGAGACAACACTCAATCAACCTGATCAGTAAAACCTCCATCAGAACCCGATACAGATACAATTTTTGTACCAGTAGAGCGAAGCGAGTCAAGTATATGACCAGGATTATGTGTGGGAAAGTCAACATGCTGAGTTCAACTAAAACATTCAAAGACAGTCAAGGAGCAACTAGCGTCAACATGAAGATTCAAGTCACCCAGAAGAATGATGGCAGGACAGACAGATGAGGCTACAGTTAGCAGTTCATTCAGTTCAGACAGAAAGAGAGATGGCGATGATTTGGGAGGTCGATAGATTAAGAGCAGCAACATCGGTGTGGGAGTGGAGGTTTTCAAAACCAGATATTCACAGGATGTTACATCATGAAAAACAATCTCTTTAAGTTTCAAACCACATCGGAAAACTGCAGCTAGACCTCCACCCTTCCCTGTGAGACGGGGCTTTGGTATGTGTGTGTATCCAGCTGGTGAAGACATATTTAAATGTGTATTACTGACATATAACAAAGAATCCTGTCAAGTTCTGTGAAATTCCTCCAAAAGTTATTTCAGGAAAGGAGGTGATTTCAGGTGAGTACCCTTCCTGCGACAGACAGATGGCCATCGCCATGATATAACCCCCTTTGGGCCAGCAGCAAGGCAAGGCAAGGCAAGTTTATTTATATAGCACATTTCATACACAGTGGCAGTTCAATGTGCTTTACAGAAGTAAAAGCAGAACAGTAAACAATAGAAAATAAAATTACATAAAATAATTGGGGAAGAAAAATAATAAGAATTAAACAATAGTAGAAATAAAATAATAAAATGAAATAAAGTTCAAAAAAGGAATCAGCCTCGAGATTAATTATTATTATGGGTTTAACTCATAAAGCGCGCTCTTCCTGTGGCTCTTCCACGAGGATCACCAAAAATCGTCCCGCAGACAAAATCTACGAGGATCACCAAATAAAATCGTCCCGCAGACAAAATCTACGAGGATCACCAAAAATCGTCCCGCAGACAAAATCTACGAGGATCACAGTAACAAAGAATTAAAGTAAAAGTAAAATCATTAAAATCCAAGATTAAAAAGAAATTAAAATAAAGAAAGTAAAATCATTAAAATCAAAATTAAAAGAAATTATGTTAAAGGAAATTAATTACTTAGGTAAAAATTAATCAAGTGAAAGCATCTGAAAACAGCTTTGTCTTGAGCCTGGATTTAAAACTAACAGTAGGAGTATTTTTAATATCATCTGGAAGTTGGTTCCAAAGCTTAGCAGCATAGCAACTAAAGGCTGCTTCACCACACTTCGTTTTGACAGCTGGTATTACTAGCAAGTTTTTCTCTTGTGATCTTAGAGACCTAGTTGGTGCATATAATTGAAACATATCCAGTAGGTAGCTGGGTCCCATCCCATTTAATGTTTTAAATAGAAGAAGTAATGCTTTAAAGTCAATTCTGTAGCTCACTGGGAGCCAGTGCAGAGACCTTAGGATTGGAGTGATATGGACGACCCTTTTTGTTCTTGTAAGAACCCTTGCTGCTGCATTTTGGATTAGTTGAAGCTCTTTGATGATCTTTTTTGGAAGACCTGTGAAAAGGCTATTGCAGTAATCAACCCTACTGGAGATGAAAGCATGAATAAGTTTTTCTAGATCATGTTTTGACATGAGACCCCTGAGTTTAGAAATGTTTTTTAGGTGATAGAATGCAGACTTTTTTACCACTTTCATATGACTGTTGAAGTTAAGTTCGCTGTAAATAAGGACACCAAGGTTTTTGACAGTATCCTTTGCTTTAAGCCCCTTAGTTTCAAGAACAGTGGCAATCCTAAGCCTTTCCTCCTTTTTGCCAAATATAATTGCTTCAGTTTTATCTGCGTTCAGCTGAAGAAAATTGTGAGACATCCATTTGTTAATTTGGTCAATGCATCTATGAAGAGACTCAAGAGGGGCATAGTCATTAGGTGATATAGCTAAGTAAAGCTGAGTGTCATCTGCATAGCTATGGAAGTTTATTGAGTTATTCTTAATAATTTGTCCAAGTGGGAGCATATAAAGGTTGAATAGTAATGGTCCCAGGATTGAGCCCTGGGGAACCCCACAGTTCAAGGACACTGGTGATGAACTGTGGCTTCCAATGGCCACATAAAAAATCTTTGTTGTAGGTAAGATTTTAACCAGTTGATTACTATACCAGTAAATCCAACCCAATGCTCCAGTCGATGTAACAGTATGGAATGATCTACCGTGTCAAATGCAGCACTTAAGTCTAAAAGCACCAAGACTGATGTTTTACCAGCATCAGAATTAAGACGTAGGTCATTCATGACTTTAGTAAGAGCTGTTTCAGTGCTATGATTGGCACGAAAACCTGACTGAAACTTATCAAAACATCCGTTTAATGTCAGGGAGGCAGTTAATTGATTAAAAACAATTTTTTCAATTATTTTACCAACGAATGGCAAATTGGATATAGGCCTGTAGTTGTTGAGTACTGAGACATCCAGGTTATTTTTTTTCAGTAGGGGTTTTACAACCGCTTTTTTCAGAGATGAGGGAAACATGCCAGTTCGTAAGGAGGTGCTGATAATCTGAAGTACCTCGTCTGATATTAGGTGAAGAACAGATTTGAAAAAGACTGTAGGTAAAATGTCCAGTTCAGATGTGGAGGAGCTGAGACTTTGTACTGTTTTTCTCAGTCTCAACATCAATTAAACTAAATGTTGACATTGTATTACGACCCCCTCTCTCGTTATCCAGTGGTTCCAGATTTTGAAGTGTTTGCACCTGTGTGGCTATATTCATACGTATTTTATAAATCTTTCCTTTGAAAAAAGATGCAAAGTCGTTGCATGTATTAACTGAGAGAAATTCAGAAGGCATTTGTTTTGATGGTTTTGTTAGCTTTTCAACTGTAGAAAATAGCACACGGGTATTGTTGATATTCCTATTAATAATGTCAGCAAAAAAAGACTGTCTTGCTTTAGAAATTTCTAAGTTGTATTTACATAACATCCCTTTGTCGATTTGATAATGAATCTGGAGTTTAGATTTACGCCATTTTCTTTCAGACTTTCTACATTCCCTCTTTAACATTTTAACTGCTGGATTTAGTTTCCAGGGTGCTTTTCCTTTGTCTATGACTCTTTTGGTTTTAAAAGGAGCAATAGCATCCATAATGTGATTCATTCTTGAATTAAAAATTTCCATTAGATCATCTGCACAATCTGAAGATTGACATGGGAGTTCTGAGAGTGCCTGCTCAAAAAGAGCTGCTGTGCCATTGGTAATTACCCTCTTTTTTACAGTCACAGACTTGTTTTGAAAGTGAGGGGAAATGGAAACATCAAAGAAAACACAGAAATGATCAGATATACCCAGGTCCATGACACTAGTAGATACATTAAGACCCTTAGTGATGACAAGGTCGAGGGTGTGGCCATGGGAGTGTGTTGGCCCTTGTACATGTTGTGTTAGGTTGAAGGCATCAATCAGTGTAAGAAATTCATTTGCATACGTGTTATCTGGATTATCAACATGGAAGTTAAAATCCCCAGAAATAATAAGATTGTCAAAATCTAAACAAATATTAGACAACAGTTCCCCAAACTCCTCTAGGAACAGTGGTGCAGAAAGTCTTGGTGGTCTGTAAATAGTCAACACTAATATGTTAGAAGAACATTTTAGGATTGCACTTAGGTATTCAAAAGATGTAAAATCACCAAGAGTTGTCTGTTTGTACTGAAAACATGCCTTGTATATATTTGCTATTCCTCCTCCCCGTTTATTGGCTCTTCCAACACTCATGAAATCAAAGAGTGGGGGAGTTGCTTCAATAAGAGTAATAGAGCTGCTTGATTGTTCAAGCCAAGTTTCAGTAAGAAGTATAAAATCCAGTTTGTGTGTACCGATGAAGTCATTAATTAAAAAAGGCTTATTAAGTGATCTTACATTCTGAAGAGCTAGTTTTACAGTGAATGTGGGGGTAATTTCCACAGAAGTGTTCTGTGGTTGTTTTGGAACTGGAAGGAGATTTGATGAGTTTACCCCATTGATAGGATGAATAAGAACACCTCTCCTTCTTGTTAGCACAGGAATAGAAAAGTATGTCGTGGGTCCCAGCTTATTTTCAAAAACTACCATCTGGACCCAGATTATATCAGTCCGTTCCAACATGAAGATCTTCACTGCTGCTGGTGAGCAGCGGAGAGTAACTAATCACTGCCACAGTGCTGTGGTGTCAGGAGAAGAAAAACAGTGGGGGTTATGCTGTTAGAGGAAAATGATGATCTTCAGGGTGTTATCAGTAACTCTGCTTCATTTCTCACACACGGTGTTTATTACTCGCCTGATGTCGGCTCTGTACACCAGCGAGTGGGTGATTAAACACCTCCAAACACTTTCACAGTCAGAACAAGAGCCTCAGAAAGGTATACACAGGACAGGAAGTCCTTAGATGGACTTCTTGCTTCTTTCTCATATACACAAACACACACGACCTCTCTTTCACACTTTATCTCTTTATTGTATTGTGAGTTTCTTCACGTTAAAAACAAACTGCTATACAGAGTATTACTGACTTACTACACACACACACACACACACACACACACACTCCACAGATCTGTTGCCGAGGAGCTCAAACAGGAGCTGATTATTTAATATGAGGGAGTGTTTCAGCCTAAAACTAAACTGTTCTAATGAAGTGAAGTGTAAAGCCACCAGTTCAGATGTGGCATCACTGCAAACCAACACCATAGGGGCGTGGCCTAAAGTCTGGAGGCGGGGTTTGTACATTAGAAGTGTGCACACACACACACAGGTTTGGTGCTAAGCCGGAGGCCAGACACTTCCCGTGTGTGTGTGTGTGAGAGAGATGTGGGTCAGAATAACAGGAGTGAGTGGGTGGGGTCAACTTCTGGTACATTTGAGCCTTTAGGTAAATGAACATGTGTCTGCACGCACGCACACCTGGATGTTTCAGATTTCATCTCATGTTACATAAAGTGATGGAGCTTTCTCTCAATCAGCGCCGAAATGACTCAGACCAACACGTCCATCTCAACCCAACACAAATAACACACTCACACTCAGAGAGAGAGAGAGAGAGAGAGAGAGAGAGAGAGAGAGAGAGAGAGAGAGAGACACAGTTGCGGATCTTCTAGAAGCCATATTTGGCCTGAGTTTGCCTGCGAGTGAGTTTATTGTCAGACCAGCTGTTCTTCAGCTCCAACTCTCGCTCCTTCGCCTGATGAACACGAACACACACACGACCATCATTTACACACAAGTAGCAAGTTAAACAGATCAAGTAAATAAAGGAAGAGATAAAGCGGCAGACAGACAGATTGAGACTCACTTGATGAATCAGATATGTGATCTGGTGTTTGCGTCTCTGTTGTCCTGTCGGCTGATCCCCTTTTTTCTGTTAAAAATAAATAAAATAAAATAAAATCCTGAATGTAAACCTGATGCTCTTTTGTTCTGAAGCTTCACTCAGCTCAACTCTTCATTTCTAGAAAATATTTTACGCTCAA